>NC_090932.1:1039565106-1039879106 GCF_040938575.1 Ambystoma mexicanum
CTCAAAGGGGAGTAACCAGACAAACCAGAGGAATTCCTCTAATGAACCCCTGGATCAACCATACAGTGTACCTGACAAGGCCCCAGAGGCATCCAATGTGTTTACAAAGCTAAGAGAAGCATTCATGCAACAATTGGCTGTGTCAGGCCTCACGACCCCCTTCCCAGGGGAAGAAAATATGGGCAAAGATGACCCAGGCTCGGAAGAAGAGCCAGTAGAAGACAAGCGATCCTCCCAAGATTGCAAAGAGAAGGAGGAGGAGGAATGGGAAAAACCCAGCAGAGGCAAGATAACCCACGAAGAGAAACATCTGGAGGAAGGGTCAGACGAATTGTCAGACATGTTTGATCCAGACAGCATTAGGAATCCATGATCCTCTGATTAGCAGCCCTCCCCAGAGTGACAAACTACATGACGCTCAGAATGAGGAAGGCACTGGACAATAAAGTTAGACAACACCTCAGGGTGGAATGTCCCCGACCGGACCTGCCGGACAAAGTGGCAGAGACACTGGATTTGGACCCGAAAATGCTGGCGTTCATCTCAAAGACCAGCAAAGACCTGCACAAGGGGATAGATAGATCCTGGCGGAACTGCCAAGAGAAGGTCCTGGGTATTTCAGGACCTCTGGCCAAGATAATGCACCTGGCCAAGAGGGCCAGAGACATCGGGGAGGAGATCGATCCTGAAGTCCTCACAAATTGGATGCAGAGAGCAGTATGCCTGCTAGGCAAAGCGAACTGCACCATTTCCTCAGAGAGGAGGAGAGTCCTCCTACTCAAGATAGACACCAAGTTGAATGACCTAGAGTCCTACAAAGCTGAAGAAGGAGCTCAAGGCCTCCTCTTTGGAGCGATCTTCGGCAAAGAGATGGGCAAATTCGTGGGCACCTACACTTCTTTGGCAAAAGCCCAAGTGTCAATACCCAAGATCTTCCCAGGCAGAGTTTATGCCAGGATCAGCTGCTACAGGGGTTGAGCAGCCGGTCATTTTCATAAAGGCGGAAGGCCGCAGAATTTCTGGGAATCCAAGCATCAGGACGCAGTCTTCCCAACAAGATGGCAATTCCCGAGGGGACGCAGAGGCAGAGGAGCAGGCCGAAGCCAGAGCTTCACCCCAGGTGAGAGAAGCAGACTATCCTCCAGTGGGGGGCAGAACACAGCTCTTTTGGGAAAACGTGTGAAATCTCTCCAGAGATGCATGGGTCTTGCAAACAGTCAGAGGGTTGCAGATAGAGTGTATACAGGAGCCAGTACAAGAGAGCTGGCCCTGGAAGATAAAGCTAGCGCAAGCAGAGTGAAAGGGTTTAGAACTGTGAGCTCGACAACTAGAGTTGAAAGGAGCCATAGAGCAGTGCAGTTTGACCTCAGACTCGTGAGCTCTATTGTTCTGGTGCACAAAACAGAGAAAGTCGGGGCAGTCATAAACCTAAAAGAACTGAACAGCTGGGTCAGATACCATCATTTCAAGATGGAAGGTATACACCAGCTGAGGGACACCTTGAGAGGAAGGGACTGGTTAACAAGAATAGACTTGAAGGACGCTTACCTTACAGTGCCAGTGCAGGCAGAGTTCAGGACTTTCCTGGGATTCCGCTGGAGCGGCTAGCTATGGCGTTTCAGTACAATGCCCTTCGGGCTAGCCTCATCGCCCTGGGCTTTCACCAAGCTGATGAAGCCAGTATCAGCAGCGATCCAGGAGAAAGGGATACAGATGATCATATACCAGGACAACCGACTGCTCCTAGCGGAGGATCGTCAAACACTAGTGTACCTGACCGCATGGTTTCAGAATCTACTGTCCTTGCTGGGATTCCTAGTAAACAGGGAGGAGTCAGAGACCACACCAGCACAGGGGATAGACTTCCTGGGCTTTGTGTTAGACACCAGGAAAGCGACCTTAGAGTTAGGAGCCTAGAAGATCAAGGATATCAAGAAAGAGATCAGTGGCTGTCTGAGTAAGCAGGATATTTTGATAAGGGGACTAGCGAGGATAGTGGAGATGCTGCAGCATCGATTCAAGCTATATTCCCATGGCCCCTACATTATCAAGCCTATAGATTAGGCACCTACACCAGGGTTTGAGATATCATCAGATGGTTCCAAGATTCTATCACAGAACTAGAGTCGTGGTTGAAGAATATGGATGCCTGGAATGATTGTGCCATATTCAGGGACCGACCGGACCTAGTGATAGAATCAGATGCAAGCTGCGTGGGCTGGGGAGCTAGATGCAGATCCTTGGAGACCAGAGGGAAGTGATGCAAGGAAGAGATCCATCTTCACATAATCTGTCTAGAACTGCTGGCAGGATCCTTCGCCATCGAGGCGTTTACGAAAGGGAAAGTGAGCTCATGAGTCCTCCTCAAAATGGACAACATATTGGCAGTCCGTTATATAAACCACTTAGGTGGAACAATATCCAAATTGCTGGCAGAACTGGTGAAAGACTTCTGGCATTTCTGCCTTCAGTTAGGAACGTCAGTCACAGTGGAGTACCTGCTGGAAGAGCTCAATGTAGTAGCTGACTGGAACTCTCGATATCTGACAGACTCCAGCGACTGGAAGCTAGACTCTGAGACATTCCGGCATCTGAACCAGTGGTGGGGGCCAGTGCACACTGACTTATTTGTGTCTCATCTCAACGCACAGAAGACAAGCTTCCTCAGCTGGAGGCTGGATCCGTCCACCCAGGGGGAGAGAAGCTGATTCTGATAGCGCTGATAAGGAAATCTCATTTATGGTTTTCAACGCTAGTGGAGATGGCAGGGGACCCACGGGTGCGCCGAGAGGGGGAGCACTTGCTCACAGACCCATTGGGGTCATTTCACCCTTTGAGAGTGAGGGGGACTCTCCCGCTGATAGCGTGCAGGATATCAGGAGACGCTGGGCGCTGCCAGGCATTTTGGCACAGGTTGCTGAGCTCATCACGGAATCATGGGCCCCATCTAATAGGAGAAGCTACGACGCGGCTTGTGCCAAGTGGTTGAGCTGGTGCAGAGGGAGAAATTGTCATCCCGTTTCAGTGCCTATAGTGGTGATTCAAAACTTTCTAGTACATCTCTTACAAGACGGGAATGCCTACAGGACAATTGGAGTTTACAGGTTAGCCATATCAGCAAGGCACCTGCCAGTCGAGGGTGCGCCAGCGGGAGAACACCCAATAGTGACCAGGCTCATAAAAGGAGCCCAATACAAAGCACCACCAGACCCACGATACAGGCAATTGTGGGATGTTACGGTAGTGCTAGAGCTACTAGTTAGTTGGTCATCCGACAAGTATCCGTCACTGAAGCAGTTATCAGGCAAACTAGCAATGCTTCTATGTCCTAGAGATACACAGAAAGTCTTTTGCTCCCGAAGGTGTGACCTTCTCAATAGTAAGGATAGTAAGGAGAACAAAATCTGGATCTACCTCAGTACATTACCTCTATTTCCCAATTAACTCTAAATGGTGTGTAGCAAGATACATTAAAGAATACGAGAGCAGAACGGCAGAGCGCAGAGCGCCATGTACTAGGCAATTATTGATAGCGTGTAGGAAGCCATTCCAAGCGAACGTCACCATAGCTAGGTGGGTGTAGAGGCATAATCTAAGGGAATACGGAGCACATTCAGTGAGAGGAGCTATGGCGTCAAAGCGTTTACAGCAGGAGTAACTCTGTACGATATCATGCAAGCAGTGGACTGGGATAGCGATTCTACTTTTAAAGAGTTCTATTTGAAGCCAATGGAGGGGGTGGCAACAGATGTTTTAGGTAATCTTTGAACAGGCATAATGCTTGCCTCCAGTCTTGACATAGAATGAAGATTACCCCTGCTAATTGTGCAGGGAGTCTTGATTCTATTAAAGACTAGAAGGTGAGCATTAATTTCCCACACTTCATGTACTGTGCAAGTGTATCAATGTATATTGGCTGAGAGACAGTACATGGATTCCACCCTGATATTGTCTCTTTGTATAATCCATAGGGCAAGACCAGAAGAATAATTGAGCACGAAAGTCCATAGGCAGCGAGGCCTGGAATGAACAGAGCGCTGTATCTGCCAAGCAAAGGAGCATATTGAGCACCAGTTGATATCTTTCATCCTGTTGTATGGACATAGTTGTGCAAGTTAAAGGATTTAGTTCAGAGCATCACAGAAGAGGAGGAGGAACAGGAAGTGGATCATAGGCAGGACTGACACTAGAAGGACTACAAGGACAGTGGGATTTGTAGTTTTTGGAATGAAAAGAAAAGGGATGAGGGAGACACCTTTTCAGTTTTCTTTATTGTGTTGTTGAAACTGTTGTGAAGAGTAATAAAGAAGTTGAAGCATAATGCTTGCCTCTTAGTCGACTCCCTGTACAATTAGCAGGGGGTAATCTTCATTACTGTTATATCTCTGTGTGTGCCAATTTTCCCTCATTAATGGCTCCTATGTTTCTCCACATGAAGTTTAATTGTTGAGGGCCCTAGAGTTTTGCACGAGCAAGATTAATCCATGTAAGAATAATCCTGCATTTGTGGGATATCCGTATCTATTTATTCAGTTTGATGCCCTTCCTCATGTGTTGCTTAAAGCATATCATAAGTGAATAGGCAGCCTCTACTTATGAAAGACAAGATGTGCAAATAGAATATGACTAAGGAGTACATATTCTGTATACAAATAATCATGTACTGCCCATGAGTTATTGTACATAACATTCACACTTTAAACAACGTGAACATCTTTTTTTGCAATTTAAATCACTTTCTGGTGAATTGCAGCAACATTTAACCATTACTCAATAGGTTCAAGCTCATAGTTGTGCTCATAAAATAGGCCTGACATAAACTTTCACTAACAAATAACCATCAATGATGAGGTAAGTTTTACCATTACTTTGCCTGCATTCATAATGTTTTGATACTATTTGGGTACTACACTATGTTCTCCAAACTCCTTTAATGTAACATGTCCTGTCCGTCTCCTGGATCTATCATAATGTTGGCCATATCATGTGAAGAACACAAAGGTGTCAAATTGCATGCACAACAAACATATCTAAGGTATTCATTAGAGATGTAGAATCACTGCACTGATTGTATTCATTTTGTGCAATGCATATGGACTTTATCTGTATATGAATACGCGTTTTTGTACATATTTATATATGTAGTTTGATAGTTCTTTTTCAACATACATGGCAATTCGACAGCCTGTAATCTCTGTGAGGTGTATGCTTTTATAGATCTTTCTGATTTAACACAGTGACAAGTGAAAACCTTTGATCCTTAATCACAAATAGCTGTTACTATTTTCTCATGAAATAAGATTCAGCATTAAGAGGTAAAACTTCATGTTTATTTGTTATACACATTTACCAGGGCACTCATTTTTTCAGTCTGTTCCCCTTCCTTTAAGCTGTTACAATTAAAGAAAAAGGCAAAGGTGCAGTGTGCAAAATACTCACAGGAAAGACACACCAAGCAAAATTAGCAGTGTAACCTGCAGAGAAGAAAGCATGTTTGAAAAGGAGTAAGACGGGAAAGAATACCAGGAGGACAATAACAAGAAATAATACAGTGAGATCATGTGGAAATGGCCCCACATGTCAAAGTAAACTGAAGATGCCCAAAGAAAAGGTGAGAGACCAGGACTGTCCAAACATGAAGAGTGGGAAAGATGCCCTTGGCTATAGAGAAAAAGAAGCAATGTGAGAAATGCCAAATAACTGTAGAAGAAGACCAGGAGAGCATATGGGAGAAGGAGAGGAGGACTACGAAAAGGTGGTAGATCACCAAAAGTAGTAGAACATTATCTCATCCTGGGATGCAGGGAAGCATTGAAGAGGACAGATTGATCAATACAAATGAGATAGGGAAAAAGAGAAGCTCAGAAAGTAGAGGGCAATTGACAAAGGATAGACCTGGAAGTCAGAGGCAAGTTGCCATTGCTCTCCTAAATTGTAGTGAATCAGAATAAGTGTCAGACACGCATACAAAGTGCAAACATCCAGCAGGAGAAGCAGATGATTGGGGCATCCATGCTGAAAAACCGATAGGAAAATCTTTGGGGAAGAAAAGAATGCAAAAAAAGAAAAGTACAATTTCAAAAACAAACATGTGTGCTGCAGACTGTACATAGCATCTGGAAAACACCATTGCAAGGACATGTGCAAGGTTTACAACTGATCTACAATATGAAGGTATGTCCTAATTAGCTGACAAGTCCTGTGTTCAGAAAATATCCAGCAACCTTTAATACAATCGAAAAAGGAAAACAGTGCAGTCTGTGATGAAAAGCTCAGCATTTCACAGCAGGTCCAAAATCTAGCGACCTGCTGGTGTGTGTTTTTATTTCTTCTAAAGGATGAAGGATCAGTATTTTTAAAGCAACATACGTTGAAAATGTGGACCTGTGATTGAAATGTGATTGCAAATAAAAGTTGAATTTTGTTCAGTGTTAAGGTGGTAATTGCAACATGGAGAATGAAAGAACTATTCAAACTGCACTGGGGAAAGAGCATCTTTTGGGAATAGAAAGCAAATTGACATTTTCCTGACCTCCCCCAAATAGCCACAGCACATGTCACATGCTTTTCTATGAAAGGAAATGAAACTGAAGGCTTTTACAACTGAACCATGAAGCCTGCCAACTGTGCCTGGAGTTGTTTCACGGGATTCAGGCACCACAATCAACGTTCTCCATCTTTAAAGGAGAAGGACACTTCACACCAGAATATACTGTATGTCTCATCTAATAGACAGCCAGATCCTGGAAACATTCAAGAAGGAGGAACAGAAGTCAATAACAACCCTGCCAGCTTAACTACAAATAACTTTCACCATGACAACAGCATTCATAAGATTAATAAAATGCCTGAGCCCCGAACTAACAGGATGGGACACCAGATTTGCTGTTAGTAGGCAGATAAAGATGGCATGTAATATTTTGCAATTAAGACCCCAAACCATTTTTCACTTTAAATAACGTTGGGAACCTTTTTTGATTATAATAATAATGTATTGATTACATCAAACAATTGAAATATAAAATTATTCAATATGCAAGGTATAACGAGTCATTATACACATAGTAACATCACATCAGGTCAATCAATCAAGACAAGAGAAACAGATAAAATCAAATCCTCGATAAAACTAGTGAATAGGTAATTAGATATATACATATACATAAACGTGAACATATATTTCATCTATAAAAGAGAGAGGAGGCATCTTCATAATCATACCAATATAGCTAATCATCTTCCATACTTACACTACCCATCCGATTACTAAAGATAAAGATAAAGATAAAAGCCTCTATACTTGATTTCAGACAGAAGGCAACCTCACGCCTCCCCTGAAAAAGGGCTAGATGCAATTTAGGGTTAAAGGTGTTAACGCACTGATTCCAGAAATCTGTCTGTTCCATGTAGTCTGAGTTATGGACAAACTCATCAAGATAATTCATGTACTTTACTCTCATCCTACAGCATTTCGTTAGCACATGACAAGCCATCTTCAGCTCGGTAGGTAGATCACATATCCTACATCTTTCTGCTACATACAGGCCCATCTCTGGACCACGGGCTGCCAGAACGGGTAAGTGGTCGAGGCGTAAGAGTAGAATAAAATGCCTCAAATGTTCCGATAGGCAGAGATTTAGATAAGGTTGCGCCTTCTTATAAGTATATAGTACAAAAATAATGAAACTATAACTTTCCAGGCTTCTAGATGGATAAAATTGCTCTGCCAATCCCACAGATTTAGATGTCTGCGCATGCTGGTAAATAGATGCTCATTTTCATAATCCTTGATGAAAGAAATCTTCAGCTTGAAAAGGCCTTTCTGCTGAATGCACAATGACATTTGTTTTATATAACTCAATTATGTAAATTCGACCAATGTGAATAGATTTGTGCAGACATGGTGCATGTTAGTGATTCATATTTCCTTGCATCCATGCCAGTGAACTTGTTACTTTGAGATGTAAGAATAATTTTTGCATAAATGTATTAGTGTGTAAAAGCCAAAAATAGTAACTTATCCCTATATATTGTACCAAGATGAAAATTGCATTGCTGTATTCCCTTAAGTGAGTGCAATCTGATGTAGTGATTAGTAAAATGAACACATGCAACACATACTGTTTTAGGAAGGTACGAATGTTTAATGTCAAAAACTCTAAGATGACATCACATCAAATGGGAAAGAAACTGGGTCTGGAAGTTACTCCAATTAGAATGAGCTCCTCGATGATATGCCCAAAGACCACAGAGCTCTATAAATGTTCAAACACATATGTTCGGGGACAGACACTCACTCACTCACTGACCGATGGAGAGAAAGAAGGAGAGAAAGGAGAATTGATAACAGTAAGGGGATAGAATAGATAGCATTCCTTGTATACTCATTTGCGTATTACCATCAAGCACTGTAAGTGAGGCCAACCTGGAATGAAATTCCCAGGCCTTCTACAGTGTAAGTGACAGCAGACACACTGTGCAGGGAAGCAGAGCCCATCTTGCTTACTGATGCCCAACTGTTGTTAGAAGGGGAGAATTGAACCAGTCCTTAAGAGGGTGTCCACCTGTCTGTGAGACAGTTAAAATAAATTCATATTTAAGTATTATATAAAGGGGAAATAATCCTGAGGGAAGCCATAACGAGGGGTGGGAGCATATAAACTTACCGTACATCCTGAAAAGCTAGGGAATATTTCAGAATAGTATGCACAACTGGAATTATATATTTGATAGCATTGGTTTGAGGGTGTGTGTTGAAGGAGCTCCCCTCACCCCTTATTTCTATTATGTGCCTATCACAGAAGACGGATTTGTGGGTCAAAAAGACATCACTGTGAGCATGCCGAGAAAAACATTGCTATAAAAGTTATTCCCAGGTTACATCACACAACATATTTACAAGCTATTTGCATGCAGGAATGTCAAGGGCCAGTATTTGAATTGAGTTTTCTAGAAAAAATGTTTGAAACTGACATGTCTGTTGAGTAAGGGGGTGGAGGTACCTTTTTTCAGTAAAGGGGGAGTAGAGATAATTACATAGGTAGGGTGTTCTGGAGTCCTCATTCATTTTGGAATCTAGAGTGGATGGAGGATCAGGTTCAACAAAATGTACATATGCTGATATGTGTGTGTGTTACAAAAGTATATATGGCTATAAATGTAGCATAGGCAAGTGATGCTTCCAGAGTATTGATCATTCTTCATTGTACTTTGGTCACCTTGTGTGTACCACAAGAAAAGAAGGAGGAAGAAACACCACAACATTGTTTAAATACTAAGTGGCTATACTTAGCTAATCAACATTTTACACAGTGACTGTGGAATTTGTAAATTAGAAAGAAACAAGAGTGCAAACACAGATCTTAAAGCTATGAGTGAATGACAGACACGGAAAACTGACTCTTCGTTAAGACAATGCAGTGATGCATTAATTAATGGCGATGTTAATGCCATTTTTCAGTGGGCCTCATTACGACCCTGGCGGAAGACCATAATGCTATTAGCACCATGGTCCATGCCGGTAAGTTACCGACTCCGCCATGGAGAAAGGGGGAATTACCACCCCATTACAACGTTGGCGGGGCAGTAATTCCCCCTTCCTCCATGGCCCTTCCCCATTCCCATTTTTGGCTCAATGGGAATGGGGAAGGCGCTAAGTACGGTGCCGCAAATTGTGGCACCGTACTTAGCACCAAGGTCCCTTTGCGGGTCCCTACTTTAACGGCTGGTAAAACCAGCCATTAAGGTCGGGTCCCGCAAAGGGTCCTCGTAATTAGGCGCTAATAGGTTAACGGTGCTGCAGCCTTGTACGGTGACGTTAACTCATTAGCGCCTGGGTCGTAATGAGGCCCACTGTTATGGCTTTTCTTCCTCCTTCTTTTATTGTGGTACACACAAGGCGGCCAAAGCTGTTAGCACTATTGGTCCGTTGTTCCACTGTCTGAGCTATAGGGCCTCATTACACGGTAGGTGGTAAGGGTTTACCGGTACCGGTATTTTACCGGTACCGGTAAACCCTTACCGCCTTACTACGAGGTCCCTTTGCGGGTTGGTACATTAACACCTGCTTTTAGCAGGCGTTAAAAAATGAAACCGCAAAGGGACCGGGGTGCTAATTACGATACCGCAATTTGCGGTACCGTAATTAGCGCCTTCCCCATTCCCATTATGCCCTATGGGGCAAAAATGGAAATGGGGAAGGGCAATGGAGGAAGGAGGAATTACTGCCTTCCCAACCTTGGAATAGGGCAGTAATTCCCCTTTCCTCCAAGGCGGTACCGGTAAATTATCGGCATGAACCATGGCGCTGATAGCGCCATGGTTTACCGCCTACCGTGTAATGAGGCCCATAGTCTATTCCTAGGTGCTAGCCCCTCTAAAGATGACAGATGTACACGCCCATTCATGTACTAACGTGAACGCACTGGGGTTTTTCCGATTATTTATTATGACCCGGCCAGTTGGGACATTTCCTGCATGCACGTTCTCAATCTGAGTTTCCCTTTGTATCACTGCATATGCAAAGAACTGTATCCGTTCTTATCAATGAGATGTGTCCAAATGATAGACGGGAGTGATACACCTGGCCGCTATCCAACAGGATTTCTATTCCATGTAATAGAGTAAACTTTCTCCTAACGCTAACACGACTGTGCATTCTTTGATTTAGAACGTGGGCCAGTGGCCGCGTGATAAATAAGAAACATGATTTGCAGCCCTACGACTAGTTGAAGTTTACATTAAGTTGCCAGTCCCTACATTAAAAGCACTGCAGCAGCGCAACTGCACAAAGCGATTAGGTAGTCGATTTATGTTGATCGATGATTAACATTGGTTTTCTCTCTGCTTAGCATTTCGGATTGCATGAACTTGTGACATGCCTTCTACGATGTTTAGCCTTCCACACACATACGCAATGATAGGCAGGTGATCAGTAGTGTGGCTCTATCTCTATATTAGAGTTTTGCAATTGAGGTCAGTTTTTAATTCCTATTTAGTTTGTGTATTTTCTTGGATAAAATAGCATGTGATGGGTGATGAGATCCCTAACTTCCAACGACTACTAATTACTAGGTGTCCTGAAGATGGTTTAAAGAGTTCAATCATATAAGGAACTGATGTGATCACATCGCCCCTTTACTCCAGAAACAAATAATATGTGGACACCACCAGTGGATTGCTGTCTTGATATACACCATGTACTGCTCTTTCACTTTAGTTACTAACACCACTTCGAATGTAGCAATGCATTATTAGTGTCTGCATATGACATAGAGAATTCAATTCTGTTGTTTGTGTTTTATTTGTGTCTTACCCTTATCATTCTTTGTAATGAAGTGATGTTTTCGCTTCTTGTGGATCTTTGTATATGGGTTTTGAATAAAATATTTTAAATTGTTTCTGAACTCATCTAACTGCTTTTTAGTGAATAGCAGTGTTTGCTGTACACACTTAGGGCCTCATTACACGGTAGGCGGTGGACCAAGGTGCTATTAGCACCTTGGTCCATGCTGGTAAATTACCGGCACCGCCTTGGCGGAAAGGGGAATTACCGCCCTACTCCAAGGTTGGTGGGGCGGTAATTCCCCCTTCCACCATTGCCCTTCCCCATTCCCATTTTTGCCCCATAGGGCATAATGGGAATGGGGAAGGTGCTAATTACGGTACCGCAAATTTGCGGTGCCGTAATTAGCACCAAGGTCCCTTTGCGGGTTGGGTTTTAACGGCTGCAAAAAGCAGGCGTTAAATTCCCCAACCCGCAAAAAGACCTCGTAGTACGGCGGTAAGGGTTAACGGTCACCGTTACCATTAACGGTGACCGTTAACCATTACCGCCGTCTGTGTAATGAGGCCCTTAATCTGACCTCCAATTGTGTGTAAAGGTGGCGTAGTTTGTGGGTATTTGCTTTGTTGACATATATGCTTGTTCCCTCAACTCACAAAACCCCCTGGTCACAAAAAAGAGGGTCCCTTTGCTCTAGTGTCATTGATATGGGTCCAAACAGATGAATGTGCAAAATGTGGTGCAGATTGGGGAAATGAGCTGGAATTGTATAGGGAACATACGTGAAACCACAAACCCACACCCACATTTGCAATTTTGCTGACATTTGGGGAAAGTGGTATGGTTTTCAGATGTCATTTAGCCAGTAATTTCCAGAGCATCCTAACAGGTGACTGTCAAAATGCGGTGCAGATTGGTGAAATGGTGTTTAATTGTATATGGAACATACACAAACTCACACCAACACACTTTTGCTGAAGTCCAGGGAAAGAAGTGGGGTGTCCAAATGTTATGTAGCCAGTAATGTCCTGAGTGTCATAACAGGTGACTGTGCAAAATGTTGTGCAAATTGGTGAAACTGTGTGGAATTGTACAGGGAACATACACAAAGCCACAAACTCACATTTTCATTTTTGCAGACATCCGGGCAAAGAGCTGAGATGTCCAGATGTCATGCAGCCAGTAATGTCTGGAGGGTCCAAACAGATGACTGTGCAAAATGTTGTGCAGATTGGTGCAGGATGGAATTGTAAAGGGAACACACACAAAGCCACAAACAAATACATCTGCACCCAATTTGCACTTTTGCTGTAATCCAGGGAATGGAGTGGGCTTTCCAGATGACATGTAGCCAGTAATATTTGGAGGGTCCTAACAGTGACTGTAAAAAATGAGTTGCAGATTGGTGAAACGGTGTGGAATTGTATAGGGAAGATCCACAAAGCCACAAACCCACACACCGAGAAATCTTTCCTGAAATACAAGGAAAGGGGTGAGGTGTCCAGAGGTCATGTAGCCAGTAATGTCTATAGGGTCCTAACAGGGGACTGTGCACATTTTGGTGCAGATTGGTGGAACAGTGTGGAATTGTATAGTGAGCATACACGGAAACACGAAACCACAAACCAGCATATTTTCACATTACATGGCCACAGTAGTGGCCATGTAGTTATGGTTAAGTTGCTGTTTCCATAGGAAGAGCACTTTTTGGGTGGCTTATAACTTCGCTCTCCCTGGACGGATCCTCACCAAACTTTGCAAGTATTTGGGTCACTCTGAATCTATTTGCAAAGTTTGGTGAGGATTCGTCCAGGGAGGGCAAAGTTATAGGGGGGTCCCAAAACTTTTTTTTCCCATAGACTGAATGGGAAAAAAAATTTGCTCGCGCCTACAGCCCATAACGCTGGACAGATTTATACCAAATTCGGACCAGGAGCAGCAGCTTGGTCCTGAAAGCGTGCTTTTGCAAATTTGGTGAAAATCCATCCAGTAGTTTTTTTTAAAAAGCCCAAAAAGTAGGTAAAAAAAAATTAGTGATATCTGTGTGCGGTTCGCGGACACACTTCCCTGTTCGCTACTAGGTTGACTATTTAACTGAGCCTGGTGGCCTCTTCGAACGGCACCACTTCAATGACGCGTCAAACTGCACTGAGCTCCAGTTTGAAGTTGCCTCAATGGGTTAGGGTTAGGGTTATCTATCATTGCTTTGTCTAGGGTAAGACCTTGTGATTTGTGAATCGTGACTGCGTATGCAAGAGTTAGAGAAAATTGTTCTCTGCGTACATACATATCTTTGAAGAGAAGGAATCTAGCTGTTGAGCGTCCTATCCGTTTTACTTCTGAAAGTTTGTCAAAGAGTATATTGACAAACTGAATTTTATTGTCACGTGGGTATGTTTGAAAGCCAACAACTGTACCCAGTGCTCCATTAACCAGTCCTTGGTCCACGTCAGGGTTACGTTTAAGCATTACTCTGCAATTTAAGGATAATTTTAACATCTTTTCTAAGCCTGCTGTGTTTGAGATTGATTTTTCTAAATTATTTTGTTGTGGCTTGGTCACACATGGGTAGTGTCATACCATGTACATCTAGTTTGTCTGTGGCGCTAATTTCCATTATTGGTTGCATTTCTTTACTTAACATTATTTCATTGAATTTGAGACAGCTTGCAAGAGTTGGCATTAAGGCCATACAATTGACATTTTTGTGGGCTAATTGTTCCATAACATCTGTAGCACATGCATTATCGCCATAAAGTGCATTAATGTGCCGGGTTTTCAATGTTGCTTCTGCTTCTTTAGAAAGTATACCAACTCTCAAACTTTTTAAAATGTTGGCATAAGTTAGATCTGCAGATTGGCGCATGTTTTCTGTTAATTCTCTGTATTGAAATGTTGCCAAAGGTTGACATTTCCAATGCTGCCAACAGTTTTACGGCAGAGTTTGTGCCCTAATGTTTTAAAAATAGGTTCACCTTTTACTGGTGTTAATTGAAGCAGATCTCCAAAAACAATAATGTGTTTTCCTGCAAAGAGCTCTTCATAGTCTGTTTTGAGTACTTCTTGTAATCTGAGGTGAATCAAAGCTAACATCAGGTTGGAGACCATGCTCACTTCATCTATTAGTAGCATTTTCATTTGTTTCAATACTCTGCGTAATTCCATTGCAGCTTCTGCAGAAAGTTTGTAATAGTCTAATTTGGTCTGGTGTTCTACTGGTAATAGTAGTAATCGGTGTAATGTAACACCACCTATGTTGTAGGCAGATAAACCTGTGGGGGCAGTGCCAACAGCTGACAGTTTGTTGTTTGTCAATTGTTGAAGGAACTTACTAATAATTTTGATTAGGAATGTTTTACCAGAACCAGCTTCACCACTGACGTACAGTAATATAGGTTTATAATTATGGCAGGAACATTCTTTATTTTCATGTTTTACACCATGTGCAATTTGTTTTGTTACTTCTTGAAAAATGCTACTTTGCTCATTGTTTAGTTTTGATTGTAGTATAGTTAAGTCTTCCTTATCTTCATACTGACACATGGTGTTTTCTACTTCTATAATAGCTAATTCTGCCTCATTTGTTATTAGTGGTTCTCCCAGTGGTTCTTGGCTTCCTGTTACAGAAGGTTGACTACTGTCAGGAGTATCCTTATCTAGTTGGGCTTGGAGTTCTTCTTCATGTTGCTGTTCATTGTGCAACATTGTTTTGTACTGTGTAAAGTTCACATCAGGTATAGTGCTTTCATTTGCTTTGAAAGCATCCTCATATGAGTCATAGTTATCTAGTAATTGTTCTTCTTTTCTCCATGGTTTGAAGAGTTGTAGCAGGGGCATGTAATATACTTCTTTATGTTGAGGAGTCTTCAATGGCAATTTGATATGATTAATTAAATTTGGTTTAGTGAGTTTAACTAAGCTGCCTTCACAGTCTGTCACTCTACATTTACCTTTTTTTTCATCAGGTTTCATATTATTTTTGTATGTGTAGTTTTGGGCTATTTGGTATAGACACATGTTTTCCAAAGTATTACTTCTGTTTGGGTAGTATGTGTCAAATAAATTGTTTTTTTAAAATGTCTTGGCTGTTGGGATCATGTTTGGCTATTGTTTCTATATCTTCATATGATTTTAGAACTCTTTTTTTAGATTTAGCTGGACCAAGACTTAGCCATACTATATTTTCAGATTTACCATACAATGAAGTACCAGTTAAACGATCAGCTGCTTCATAAGATCCACATTCTCTATGGGTGAGCATTTTTATGCCCAAGCTGTATAATTTCTGAGGTACTGTTGTATCTGATGACAGGTCATTCCAGAGGTCTTGGAGCTCTGTCTTTTCTGCTTTAGTTAAGTATGCTGTGACATATCGTGCAACTGCAGTAGAATTGTCTGCAATGTACTGCACATCTACGTTTGCATTCCATAAGTGGGCAATGATTGCATTATAATCATTGATATATTTTTCTTCTTCTTTTCATGTAATATGTATTTTTAGGTGACTTACCTTTAACACTATGTCTAACTGAAGACATGAGGTTGTTTACTTGACCTGTATTTGTAACTGGTCTAGGGAAACCAAATCGGCATTTGGTGTAGTATTTGCCTTTGTTTTTGTATTTGCAACGACAATATTTTCCACATTTGTGTCTTTGAAATTGTAAAATTTGTGCATGAAGATCACTATTTGTGGCTTCTGATGGAATTTCACAAGTGCCATAATTTTCAATAAACTGTAAAACAGTGGCATCACTGTCTTGACCAAATTTAGGAGCATCTTTAATCCATAAAAGCATGTGGATATGTGGTGCTCCTCTGGCTTGGTATTCTTTTCTCCGAAAGAAGTGTTGCACTTCTCCAAGGGGAGGAACAGTTTTATTACAAATAAAATGTAGCATAGCAATGAAGCAATGGTGAAAATATCTTGAAACATTAACAGGATCCAAAGAACAAAGTTCTCCAGGTGTTAGAATATCTATGTTTGTTTTGTTTTTATTTGATATGCGTAGGAAATCATGTAAATTTTCCCATGCATATTCTGCACAACTTAATGTGACAAACCAAGTGGGAAGGCCAAGGTTTCTGATCATACAACGTTCATCTCCATGACGTTGAAACCAGTACTCTTTAGTACCACGCATATTTGCTAATAGATTTGTAATATTTGATTGTAAAACCTCATCCTTTTGTTGCACTTTCTCTAATAATTGTGTAGCTGTCATATTTTGAAAGTGTGATCCTGATTTTAATATGTGTGCAACTCCGTAACATAAAGTTGCTAGTTCACTTTCAAAGAGTAGGTGGAATATGTATTCCACATTTTGTCTAAATCTGGGATCTTCAGAATACATCCGTAATGAGCGGTATTCTGAAGCTGATATTTGAATAGGTCTATCATCATACCTTCCTCCTTTGCTAGTAGGAAAGAATAGAGGAAAAGCACGTGCTTCTATACTTTTTTCCCATATACTGATTGGCGATCCTTTTGTTTGACGCATTTGGTAAGTTTCCAGTACCTCTTGTACGGTGTCATTACAGTGCAAAGGATGAATTGTATAATGGTCTAAAGTATTTGATATTGTAGCAAGATCTAGTAGCTCAAATTGATCAGCTTCTTGTGTTTCTTCAATTATTTCAGTTGTATCTTTCAAGTTTTCTTCAATATTAATTTCTTTGTAATATTCATTATTCTCTTTAAGATATTGGAAGGCTTGTCTAACTTTATATAAATCTACCAGCTGTTGCCATATTTTTTTGTCTTTTGTAGGTACTCCATTTACTAATATAAAGATTGCTGCATTGGACATTGCACTCCTAGAGTATGCACATTTTCTTTCAGATTTAATGGTAAATAAACTACTTTTCCACAAATGCCTTTTACCAATTCAGAGGGAGGTAATTTTGCTGTTTTTGGTTGAAGGCGTATTATTGCTTTAAATGGGTGTACTGTTTGAATTCTGATGCTCTCATATAAATTAAGTTGTTGTAGAGGTTTTGGTACTGAGTATAATTCCAAATTATTTGTGATAGAACGTGAAGGAGTTTGGTTGTTGTCAAGTTTTGTAGTGCAATAACTGCAAAGTATTATGGGCTCAGTTATTTCATATTTGTTTTCTGCAACAAGGTAGAGAGCTAATTCAAACCATTTAGAATCTTCTATTTTGTATGATAGGTCCAGAGTTTTTGTGTTACTTTTATAAAAAATTATACGGCAACATACACATACATGGTTTGGTACTTCAGCTGATGTACTTTTAAATTTTAGTATTTCTTTTTTGTATGTGTTTAGCAAAAGGTTGCCATGTGTAGAATTGTTGCTTAATTGGTTTAAAGCTATTTCATTCTGTAAATGGCTTTCACTTGCAAAATATTTTTTCTGGATATAGTGAATTTCTTCAAGTAGGTCTTTTGCTGTACCATGTAGAAGGATGTTATTTAACTTTGCTAGTGCTAAAGCAGGACTTTTAGCATATTACAGTTTATAGACTAGATTTCTTATAGTTGAATGATGTGTTGATATCCTTTTGATATCATGAAAAGTGGTTTTACAAGTAGGTTCTGTAATGCAGGCCAATGAATGTCCTTGTAGTCCTGTGTACTTGCGCTCTGGACAGGTATCTATCTTTTGCAGTAATTTAATTTTGATTTTGTCTTTGCTTTTTACATATTTATTGACGAATTGGCGTAAAGATTTGAAACATTGTTTGGGAATGTTACACATTGACGTGCATGGCCATTTGTACACTAGACGTTCTGATTCAGTTGAATGGAGGGGTAATTCTAAGTTTTCAGGGCATATTTTTGTAAGAAGTACTTCTTGTTCCATTATGGTATTATTCACTTTTTCATAACCTCGACCACTGCTATTAATGGCAATTGTATTTGTTTGCTTTTGTTTGTACGCTTCTTCAGTAAAATATGGTTCTGTGCTTGTAGTGTGATTCCATTCACCTCCGCAGATACTTAAGAAGTTCTTTCTGTTGACATTTCACTTATTGAGAAGTCTTTTTTGTAATTTAGTTATTAGTTTTGTTAGTGGTTTCATTTTGTTTAACAGTAAAATAAATACATTTCTTTTGAGAAGAATTGCACTGTCCATCAATGCTTCTAAGATTAATTTCCTACGATAGGTTTTAAGCTTTGAACCTGATTTCTCTCCTGTTTTTATAAGATTTTGAAGGACTTTGTGACGGTATATTTTGGCTAAAATACTTTTCTTGGTATGCTTACTTTGCACTATATTAAAATATGAAGAAGTAGTTTTATCTGTATCGATAGCTGATTTTCTGTTAATTGTTTTTTGGTTTGTTTTACATTTCGATAGAGGAAGCGAAGTTATTGTACTTGAAACTTCTTGTGTTTCACTAAATGATTGTATTAGCTGTTTTGTTTCAACTTTTTTTTACAAATTCTGCTAGAGATGGATGCTTATGTTGGACACCTTTATTTTCATTTGCTCTACTTTTGCGTTGCTTTCTACGGAATTGACTTTTGGTAGGCATTCTTTAGGGTCTGTTGAAAAAAATAAAGAAGATATGGGTTGGGGTGTTCTGGAATGTATGTGTGCTGTGTGCATGAGTGTTTGAGTAAGATGATAAAGATGGATGTAATGGTGTGTGATTGTGCATTGGGAACTAAATCTAGTAGGGATAGGTATTCTTGAATTTATGTGTTACTAAACTGGGGTTCAGATGACAAAAAAAAGTAAGCTAGTGGTGTGGAAAAGTACAAATAGTAAATCTAATGTATACAATTAAAACAGTTGTTTGTTCTATAATATGAAAATTGTAGTGGTTCAGTTGGGTAATTTGTGTGTCCAAAAATAGAAATTTGTGGGCCATTCTTGCTGTAAATCGCTGTTTAAGACATGGAAACTTTTGGACAAAATGGTACAAAATCTCTATTTTTAGAAACTAAAATAGCTTGTATTAATAGTATATTTCATTAATAATACAAATATTATGGTGATATTTTACTTACTTTTTTTTTAAATTAACAGGTAACTTATTTGTTTTTCTTTCTTCTTCGAATTCGGCTGCTTCCTTTCAGGAAACTGGTCTTCACTGCAATTGTAAAAGCTTCAAATTATTAACTTTGTTTGTATATAGCACTGTTTTTAATTTAGATATTGATTTTTTTAATTGAAATCCTCAGTGCCTTCTGTAAAACCATTAAACTAATGTATTTACATAAGATACATTGCATCAGTTCAGTACATATGATATGTTCTTAATGAACAAATTGTATTGAATGACTAACTGTAGCAAAAAAAATATATCTTTACTATGTCTTGTGAAATTTATAATATATTAGTGAATACCACTATTTCTGTAAGTAAACTGTTCTAGGTAATAGCGCCTCAATGTCATGTCTAATTTAAAGTAATTAAGTAAATAAATA
This sequence comes from Ambystoma mexicanum, assembly GCF_040938575.1. Lineage (NCBI taxonomy): Eukaryota > Metazoa > Chordata > Amphibia > Caudata > Ambystomatidae > Ambystoma > Ambystoma mexicanum. The sequence continues at coordinate 1,039,584,794 of NC_090932.1, forward strand.
AATAAAAACAAAAAATATGAAATTGTATAAGTATTTTAATAAAGGTTTAAACATAGATTGTATTTGCATGCAATTTTGTTTGAATATATGTAGTCTATATATTTCATTTAAAAAATGTTAGTTTAACATGATTTGAGTGTGTGTGTATAAAGAAAGTAAATAGTATAAAGGTTTATAAGTGATAGTTGATTTTAGGAAATTGAAAAAAGTACAGTAAATTCATTTTACAGATTTTACAAGGTAAAAGTCTGTTTGAAAATGTGTTCATCTACTATACAGAAAATATGCATACCTGAAGTTTGTGTTCATGCATATGGATATGCATGGAGCTGCAAGTAGAAATCTTGAAGACTTGTACAGTATTTCTGGTAGATGGTGCTTGCCAATGATATGACACTTGTACTCAGAGAGATTCAGAGTACATTTGCAGTGCTGATCTATGATGATGCAGTTAGATGTTGAGGTCTCGAATGTGATTGGTGCATGGTCACGTGATTTTTGAGGTACATCCAATGAGGGAATGGCAGAGAGAGTGTAGTGGAAATGGTAGAAGGGCTGTTCATGTTACGATATGTCCGCGGACATGGCGGTAGTTCTTGGACATCGGGAGTTACATCCGGGGATTTTGGGGTTCAGAAGTCATGCAAATGAGAATAAGCACTGAAAGGGATTGGTCAGGAAAGTTTGGTGGGTGTGTTGTGCCAGGAGAGATTTTCTCAGATACTCTTTTTGCTGAGAGAACAAAAGATAGCTATGGCTGTGTGTTTCAGAAAACAGATTGTTTGGATTTTAGGAGATTCGTGGATACATTGGTTGAAGGTGCATGCAGAAAGCTGTGGAGTAGCTGTAGATCTTGGATTCCCACATGTGGAAGTACACTGGCATGGTGTACGTGGAATGAAATGGTTGGACTTGCTACCTCTCTGTGCTACTTTGGAGACAGAGCAACATCCAGACATAATTGTAATTCATTGTGGAGGGAACAGTTTAGGACATGTAACTGGAATTGTTTTGCAATTTGCTATGAAAAAAGGACTTAGGAAGGTTATCGACATGTTTCCTAATTCTCAAGTGATATTTTCACGGATTGCGCAGAGACAAATGTGGCTTTGTTCTTCTTCATTTGGTCCACAAATGGAAAAAGCAAGGCGCAATGTTAATAAGGCTGTTTGTGCCTTTCTAAGAGATTTTGGCATGTCTTCTTTTCACAATGAAAATATTATGTTTTGTAGTAAATACATTTTTCGCAGAGATGGAGTCCATCTTACTTATGCTGACAATCAGATTTTTCTGAGAAATGTACAAAATGCATTGCGACCTTTTTTGGAATTACAACAACTGTTTTGAAGTAGATGTTAAGCATTTACAATTTTTGACTTACAAACACCACCCAAAGGCTCTTTTCAGAGCCACCACTTCTTTCCAGAGAAAATTACAATGTTTGGGATGGAGTAGCAACCCAATTTTTTTTAATGTTCGCGAACTGTCCGCGGACTTCTAAAAAATACAAAGAGCCCTGCTTCATTTATTTTCACTTCTATTTTTTAACTGGGAAAGGCGGCTCTGAAAAGAGCCTTATTTTTTTTTTGATTTTTGTAATTTTGTATTTTTTTTTGGTTTTTCAGACACAACACACTAGGAGAGGAGGGTAAAGGAGGGTAAAGGGGGGACACCAACCACAGGGATAAGAAAGGGCGAGCTGAGAGAGGAAGATGTAGAGTGGGTTTTATTTGGGTAGTGGGCAGGTCTTCTCGTGCTCTGAGACGATAGTCTCAAAAGCACTCCGAAGTCGCTCCCCCCTGCAGAGTACTGTGTCACAGTACATATATATATAACTGTGACCCTCGAAAGGTAAGGGTCATCAGCATTCTGTATGGCCTGTGAGGCAACTTGAGGAAGACGCTGTCCCACAGAGGTGGTCCTTGTGGTGACAGGATCAGAAACAGAGGATGAAGTAGAGGAAATCAACCTGCTAAGTTCTTCGCAAGGTACAGCCCTGCAAATAGCCCCAGAGTGAAATGACCTAAGATGTCGCTTCATAGTAGTGGTCCCAAAGCTGTACTTACTGTGCTTCCCGCGACTGAGTATCATTTTGCACTCATTGCAGGTAACACGGTTCGCACGAGCCTTAGGAACATTACCATGAATGGTAAATAACCGCCACACCCAAGACTCACGCCTAGTGCGGGTAGTAGGGTTTTCCTCTACCTCATTCTCATCATCCTCTTCTTCCTCGTCCGCATCCTCACTCCTGTTCCCCTCTTCAGGCCCTTGGGGAGGTGGTGGTGGTGGAGGGGATGGGGGTGGTGCTGAAGCAGGTGCAGCACCAAGTGGCAGTTCAGCAGCCAAGAATGCCATCTCGATGATGATGTAGTCTGCAGGTGGCAGCAAAAATCACTGTGTTCTGAAGAATAGCCAGAAACACAATGGGAATAAGCTCTTGGGCGTGGTATTTTATAGGGGTGCTTGTGCGCGGTTTGCGGACATGCGCACTGTCCGCGGACAGATCGAACACAAAAAAAGGATCGGAAAGTTTCAAAAGGTATATAGAAATTCAGGATTGCTATGTGGGACTTGTGCCATGGTGAGATTTTATTGAACAATATTATGGATTAACTGAAAATGTACTTTTAAATTGTTCGGGGACACGAACAGTGTCCGCATTTCAGGATACACGATGAGTGTGGGCGCGGTCATATGATCCGTTCGCGAACTAGTCCGCGAAGGAAGCTCCTGTCCGCAGGACACCAAGTGCACGGAGATTGGTTAGCGCATACGCATTGATGTCCTACGGACACTGTTCGGGTTCTGAAGTAATTAAAAGTGCGTCACACTTGAAACGAACATTTCAGGACACCGCGTGTGTTCTTAGAACAGTTTAAACTTGGTAGCGAACAGTAAGGACAGATATAGTGTTCTTCAGGACACGTGTAATTTAGTTTATGTACAAACATTTCAGGACACCAATTGTGTTCTTAGAACAATTTCAATTGGGTAGCGAACACTACGAACAGGTATAGTGTTCTTCAGGACACCTCCATTTTTGTTTACGTACGAACATTTCAGGACACCAATAGCGTCCTTAGAACAGTTTGAACTTGCTAGCGAACAGTACCAGACAGGTATAGTGTTCTTTAGGACACCTTAATTTTTGTTTGTTTACGAACATTTCAGGACACCTCGTGTGTTCTTAGTACAGTTTCATGTTGCTAGCGAACACTACGAACAGTTGTACTGTTGTTCAGGACACATCATTTTCGTTTATGTACGAACATTTCTGAACACTCGCACTGTCCGCGGACACTTTTATTGTTTTTAAAAAAAAAAACGGAAACTATTCACAATACAATATAAAAATTCAACTTTATTTAACATATATGAATAATTTATGACAGAGAAGGTGAGGCAGAAACAGAAACAAAAACAGGAGAATTTGGGGTTTCAACATGATTAGTATTAGGTGAAGAAGGGATGGAAATCTCATCAACACGTTTTGGATTATGGAGAGGGTTTGGGGATAATTGACTGGGATATGGTGAGGAGGGACAAGTACATGTGGGGCAATGGTACGAGGTTTTTGGTTTGAAATGATTTTCTACAAAAGCTTTTAAATTATTAAAATGAGCCAACAATACATCCATTTATTCTTCTATATTGTGAAGACTGTTATCCATAACAGGGTTTTCTGAAGTTTTTTCTATTTTGGTATGCTTTGTACAAAAAAATAATATATATGTTAAATGTATATAAAAAAATAACACATAAATGGTTTATATTATAAAGTGTTTACCATTAGTTTCACTATCTTGTGACATTTCTTCATGTGGGAAATTGTCCTCTAGCCATTCCAGAGTACTAGACATTTCTGTGAGAAAAAAAAAGATAATATATTTTTTAATCTAATACAGAAAGTTTATAAATATATGAGTAAAATGAAGTACACTTACTATTTCTGGTAAGATAAGTCCTATGTATTTAGTGGGTCTGGTCTTGTTCTCAGTTCTGTTGTGTCTGTGAGGTAATTATGTTGGAAGCCAATTTATCTTCTTGTGGTATATTCCATTTCAGAACATATTGTATTTAAATGAATGGTTAGTGTGTTACATATATGGGTTACATTTCTTATGTATTACTATATATAATGTGTTTGTGTGCTGCTTTTTGAATTTGTTAAATGTTCCTATATTATGATATAACAATCAAACATACACCCCCACCCCCCCCCCCACAGTTTTTAGGTAGTGGTACTGTTCTCCGAACATGTCCGCGAACATTAAATAAGTTTGCGGACATCAAGTTCATAAGAAGAGATCTAGTCAGTTCATTATGACATGTATATAAAGTCAAAGTCATTATTGTTAAGTTGTGCTACTAAAAAACTATGAAATTCAGTGAAAAAACGTTGTTAAAGGGACGTTATGGTTAAGTTGCGCTACTAAAAACCTATGAAATTCAGTGAAAAAAACTTTGTTAAAGGGACGTTATGGTTAAGTTGCGCTACTAAAAACCTATGAAATTCAGTGAAAAAACTTTGTTAAAGGGACGTTATGGTTCCAAGTAAAACCGAAAAACCCTTGAAATTCGCCAGTTATGGTAAGCTAAGCAACCATAACTCGCACCACCACCATGCACTGCTAAGACTAACACCCAGGACATCAAAGATGACATCACAAATGTCATTGATGACATCACTGATGATATCACATGTGTATGTACTTCTCATGAAATATGTGTAGAAGCGATTCTTATTATGTTGCGAAAAAAGTGTCAAGAATCATTGCAAGAAATATACCCTAATAAGTGCATTGAACAATGCATTGATATAAATAGCATCCTATTATGGGGTTCTATCTAGTATACTAAGCTACTCATACAGAAACATAACATTGTGTGCAGCGTACAAGATGAAGGTATGATATTCGTAAACTTAATATGTTGAATAATGAAATGATAATTGTTTTCTTAATAGATTTTTGTGTACTGTGAAATATGTAATAAGTAGCTAATAAAACCCATGTATTACATAATTGCATTACTATAGACAAAACACAAAGAAACAAGAACACATACCAATATGGGTATATACAGGGAAAGTGAAGTTAGCAAAAAAGCAGTAGTAGCAGAAACAATTCATAATTTAACTGATTAGTTTCATGCAAATAAATGATTGCTCTGTTTCAAAGATGCTATTTACCCTGTGTATATGTATCACTTGATGTGATTGGACCCTAAGGAAAGTAGTGTGAGTACAATGTATACAAATATGACCATATACAGGGAAAGTACAGCCATAAAAAAAACAACAGAACTATCAGAAAGTGCTCATAAGTCTAGTGATTATCTTTATGCACAAAAAGGATTGCTGTCTTTCAAGCTTGCGTTTTCCCATATGTATATATTTCATATGATGTGACTGTACTCTAAGGGAATTACTGTAAGAAGCTACTAGAAGGATACGTCTACAAATAAAATAAAATTCTTAGTTTCTGACTGTTACTGAAGAAAACCTTGTGGCCTAGATATGTCAGAAGGAGAGAAAATGGAGTCAAAGGCTACCCTAACCCAAAACGTGACAGGGGGTCACACACTTTTGCAGCGAAGCTAGGTAGTGGCTAGCTTGAAAAGACAAACACCTTAAGAAGGAAGAGTATATCAAGAAAAAGGTTTATTAACACTAACACAATAGACATATTTTCAAAAACGAGACATATTTTCAAAAGAGTGCCATTGCACTAAGGGTGTGCATCATTGAGCACATAAATATCTGCTTTTTCGTGGGTTAGTAGGCAGAGTGAAGAATTAATACATGTATTGCTTGGAATCACAATACGATTGTTTTGTCGACACAAAGACTGGTGTTTCTGGTTCGGTGTATTTGATGATATGTTGCAGTGGCTGTACAGGGTGGAGCAGCGCTGCTTGGATGTACCGAACGGTCTTCAGGACTGTAAGTTGTGGTTGGAGCCATGGTGGTGAAGGGCGTCCATCTAAATTTTATGATAAAGGACTGGGTTAGTCTAGGGGCGGTGGTGTCATTGATTAAAAAGATTTGAAGAAAGAACGCTGCAAAAGGTAGACCTACCATGTTCGGGTGATTGTACGTCTAGGTCAAGGTCCAATACAATTATATTTGGACTGGCGGGCATCTACGAATAAGTCAGATGTCAGGAGCTGTAAGTCACACAAATGAAAAAGGTAAATAGGTGTTGCCCTGATTGTGGTAACAAATACTTGAAAAGTGCCTACAAAGTGCTGTGCTGCATGTGGTGCGGCAGAGAGAACCGTCTGTGTTGGGTACAGGTGGTCGTGCAAAAATTATTATGTACAAAGGACTGGTGGTGCATCCAGTACTGGTTGGGCAGAGGTGCCTCACCGCTGATGTGGAATACATCAAAGCGGCGTGTGAAAACATGCAGAACTGTTAATGCAGGTAATCGTTGGTGCAGTGCTCGTCTTAATGTGAATAGCCTGTGCTTTAAATTCTAGCGGGTTGTGTCTCAGTGGGCATGGCAGGATGAGCACTCTTGCCTATAGACGTGCCAGCCTACGGATTGATTATGTGCGAGGATTGGGATAGGGCAATTGTTTGGTCTGTTCCCTAACAGCCAACCTAAAAACCATTGACCTGAAGGGCAATCAGTGGACCCTTAATTCCTTCTCTAATTGCAAAACCAGATGGTCTGTATACATAATCAAATGTCCCTGCGACCTCATCTACGTTGGCAAATCAAAAAGGGAGATTAGGCAACGTATATGCGAACATCGCTCTTGTCTGCGCACCCAAGTAGACGACAAACCCCTGGTGGCACACTTCAAAGCCAAGAACCATACCCACAACGACATTTTCTGGGCAGTACTGCAAATAGTAGGGAACCCCTTTCGCGGAGGCAACAGGGACCTGGCCCTGCGAAAACTTGAACAGAAATGGATCTACCGCCTAAACTCTGTCAAACAGGGTTTAAACATTTCAATCGAATGGAATCTCTTTTTTAACAAATAAAGCGATCCTCCCAACAAAGCATTAGCCAGCACACATGTTTGGCCTTATTGCCCATAATTATTTAGGAAACTGCCTGTTTTAGCTGTCACCCAAAACATACACTGAGGTGTACTTGTTAACAACAGAGCTCTGTGTAAAAAATGCTACTATCTGCAATAAAATGTCCATTTTGGTTCGGACACGATCCATCATACGAGTCGCAATACACAATTTGTGTTTTTGTTTTGTATGCCTACTGTTAACCAATGTTCCTCCCCAAGAAATGTCACAATCAATGTTTTTCCTACCAATGTCGATCTTGTTAAATTTGACCACCTTATAATAAAAAATTGTATATATAAGTAGTCAATTGCACTAAATGTACTGGCGTGCCATCTAACCTGTAAGCCAAAACCTTCTGCCTATTTTGACACATTCTTGACATCCATTCCAAAATGTTTTCTTTACCACAATAGTGAATGTTTACTTTTAGGATGCCAACATGCGAAGTATCACGATTATGTACTACAACATGGATTGTATTGTAACTACCACATGCACAATTAAGTGCATGGGCCCATGTCTAGGTGCCTTTACAACTCTTTAACAAAATCGCCTATCATCATAGGCACTGGCAACCACTTATCTGCCTGATCAGACACTAACTCCCGACTGACGAAGTGGCGCTCAGTCCGCATCGACTCATGCGCCTGTACACTAAACCCCGACGACATGCGCACTGCAGCCCATGCCTCGCTTCTTTAAAAATGACCCGCCAACGCGCAGGCGCACTATCGGTCCTCATGAGGTACGCAGCTCATTATCCACGGGACCACGGATCGAGCGCCGGACGCAGCACAGCTCCCCAGCCGACTAATACCAGGTATCTATGCTTGCCCCCTCCGGTCACCTGCCCCATCCCAATCCTCGCACATAATCAATCCGTAGGCTAGCACGTCTATAGGCAAGAGTGCTCACCCTGCCATGCTCACTGAGACACAACCCGCTAGAATTTAAAGCGCAGGCTATTTACATTAAGACGAGCACTGCACCAACGATTACCTGCATTAACAGTTCTGCATGTTTTCACACGCCTATTTGATGTATTCCACATCAGCGGTGAGGCACCTTTGCCCAACCAGTACTGGACGCACCACCAGTCCTTTGTACATAATAATTTTTGCACGACCACCTGTACCCAACACAGACGGTTCTCTCTGCCGCACCACATGCAGCACAGCACTTTGTAGGCACTTTTCAAGTATTTGTTACCACAATCAGGGCAACACCTATTTACCTTTTCATTTGTGTGACTTACAGCTCCTGACATCTGACTTATTCGCAGATGCCCGCCAGTCGAAATATAATTGTATTGGACCTTGACCTAGACGTACAATCACCCGAACATGGTAGGTCTACCTTTTGCAGCGTTCTTTCTTCAAATCTTTTTAATCAATGACACCACCGCCCCTAGACTAACCCAGTCCTTTATCATAAAATTTAGATGGACGCACTTCACCACCATGGCTCCAACCACAACTTACAGTCCTGAAGACCGTTCGGTACATCCAAGCAGCGCTGCTCCACCCTGTACAGCCACTGCAACATATCATCAAATACACCGAACCAGAAACACTAGTCTTTGTGTCGACAAAACGATGGTATTGTGATTCCAAGCAATACATGTATTAATTCTTCACTCTGCCTACTAACCCACGAAAAAGCAGATATTTATGTGCTCAATGATGCACACCCTTAGTGCAATGGCACTCTTTTGAAAATATGTCTCGTTTTTGAAAATATGTCTATTGTGTAGTGTTAATAAACCTTTTTCTTGATACACTCTTCCTTCTTAAGGTGTTTGTCTTTTCAAGCTAGCCACTACCTAGCTTCTCTGCAAAGGTTTGTGACCCCCTGTCACGTTTTGGGTTAGAGTAGCCTTTGACTCCATTTTCTCTCCTTCCATTATACCCACCCTCAAGAGTCAGGCACCCTTTACAAAAAAGAGGGTTCCGCCCATTTTTTGTCTCAGCCTAGATATGTCAGCAAAAGAAAAAATAGTGAGCCAGATGTGAAGTCATCAGTGATGTCATCAATGACATTTGTGATGTCATCTTTGATGTCCTGGGTGTTAGTCTTAGCAGTGCACAGTGGTGGCGAGTTATGGTTGCTTAGCTTACCATAACTGGCTAATTTCAAGGGTTTTTCGGTTTTACTTGGAACCATAACGTCCCTTTAACAAAGTTTTTTCACTGAATTTCATAGGTTTTTAGTAGCGCAACTTAACCATAACCTCCCTTTAACAAAGTTTTTTCACTGAATTTCATAGGTTTTTAGTAGCGCAACTTAACCATAACGTCCCTTTAACAATGTTTTTTCACTGAATATATATATATACATATACATATAATGTACATATATATCACACATATATATATATATATATATATATATATATATATATATATATATATATATATATATATTTGCTACAAAAAAAACTTTGTTGAGGGGACGTTATTGTTAAGTTGCCCTACAAAAAACCTGTGCACTTCACTAAAAAAATATTAAAAAATCACCCCTGCATTGTGGTTCAAATTAAAAACGAAAAACCCCTGAAATTCGCCAGTTATGGCAGACTGAGCCCCCTTACTTGCCATTGTCACTGTGCACTGCTAACGCTAACACCCAGAACATGAAAGCTGTCCTCTGAAATGTCACTGATGACATATCTGATGATATCACATCACATGTTTAGCCTATTTGTTTTCATTGCCTGCCATATTTATATCCATTCAGTAAAACAACTTTGTTAAAGGGATGTTATACTTCACAGTGAAACCAAAAAACACTGCACATTCCCCCATTATATTAAGCTAAGCAACCATAACTGCCCGCACCACTGTGTACTGCTAACACTAACCCCCAGGACAAGAAAGATGACATCACAAATGTCATTGATGACATCACTGATGACATCACATGTGTAGGCGCTTCGTTTTTGTTCACTGTCATATCTAGGCCAGGTAGGTGTATTTACTGACAGTCAGAAAGTGCACAGTGTTAGTCTTGGCAGTGCACAGTGGTGGCGCGAGTTACGGTTGTTTAACTTACCATAACTGGCAAATTTAAGAGGTTTTTTGGTTTTACTTGGAACCCTAACATCCCTTTAACAAGGTTTTTTTACTGAATTTCATCGGTTTTTAGTAGCACAACTTAACCATAACGTCCCTTTAACAATGTTTTTTTACTGAATTTCATAGGTTTTTAGTAGCACAGCTTAACATTAATATCCCTGACTTTATATACATGTAACATAGAACATACTGAACCCCTGCTACTGAATGTGATGTCCGCAGACTCTTCGTATGTCCGCAGACAGACGCGGACAACAGCAACACTACCCAAAAAGTCAGGGGGTATCTTAAATTATCATAACATATGAACACTGCACACGTTCACAAACCAGCACACATACACATTATATGTAGTAATAAATAAGAATTGTAAACCATGTATGTAACACATCAACCAATCATTTAAATACAATATGTACTAAAATGTATTAAATAAAATATGTACATATTTAAATACAATATGTACTAAAAATATAATATGTACATATTTAAATACAATATTAGCTAAAAAGAAGAAAGATAGGCTTCCAACATAATTACCTCACAGAAACTGCACAACTAGGAGAAAACCAGTAAGAACACAACTTACCAGAAGCTAGTAAGTGTACTTCATTTTTATTATATATTTGTAAAATGTCTGTATTAGATACAAAAAAAGTGATATCATTTTCTTTTCTCTTAGAAATGTCCAGTACTTTGGAGTGGCTTGAGGAGAATTTCCCACGTGAGGAAATGTCTGAAGATAGTGAACCTAATGGTAGACACTTCTCTATATAAACCAATTAATAAGTATTACTATGTATACACTTAACATATAAATATTTTTTTGTACAGACCATACAAACATTGAAAATAGGACATCAAAAGAAATATTGGATAATACTCTCCAGCACATGGAAGAAAGAATGGACATGCTCATGGCAAATTTCAACAATTTGAAAAACTTTGTGGAGGATCACTTGAAATAAAAAAACTAGATACCATTGTCCCACATGTACCTGTCCCCCTCACCATATCCCAGTCAATTATCACCAAAGCCTCTCCATGAACAAAAACGTTTTGATGAGACATCCATCCCTTCTTCACCTCCTATGAATCGTCTTGAAACCCCCAATTCTCCTGTGTTTGTCTCAGTTTCTGCTTCCCTTTCTCTTTCATAAATTTTACATCTATATATAATAAAGTAAAATTATTATATGTGTCCTAATTCAGCGCGGGTGTCCGGAATGTCCGTAATCAAAGAAAATGGGGGCGTCCTAAGGACACTATACCTGTCTGTACTGTTCGCAGGCAAGTTGAAACTGTTCTAAGAACAAACAAGGTGTCCGGGATGTCCGCAATTAACCAAAATGGAGATGTTCTAAGAACATTATGCCTGTCCGTAATGTTCGCAAGCAAGTCCAAACTGTTCTAAGAACACATTCGGTGTTCGGGATGTCCGCAATCAAACGAAAGTGGGGGTGTCCTAAGGACACTATACCTGTCTGTACTGTTCGCAGGCAAGTTGAAACTGTTCTAAGAACACCCGAGGTGTCCACGATGTCCGTAATTAATCAAAATGGAGGTGTCCTAAGGACACTATACCTGTCCGCACTGTTTGCAGGCAAGTTGAAACTGTTCTAAGAACACACAAGGTGTCCGGGATGTCCGCAATTAACCAAAATGGGGGCATCCTAAGGACACTATTCCTGTCCGTAATGTTCGCAAGCAAGTCGGGCAATCCACAGTATTTTATATTAAAAATGCACCATAGCACATGTCCCAGACAATAACCCTGACTTTCTACATATTCTTTAGAACTTTTTGAGCACTTTTTGGATGTTCGTCCTGTCCGTGGACAGCACGGGTGTCCGCGAACCGTGCACCAGCACCCCTATAAATGGCCACACCCCAGATCTCATCCTCATTGTGTTTCTGGCTACCTTACAGAACACGGTGCATTTTGCTGCCAATTTTTGAAGATTTTCTTCTGAATCCTGATGGCATCCATGGCTCCTCTACTGCCACTGGTGCTACACCTGCCTCAGCACCACCCCCACCCCCTCCACCACCACCTCCCTAAGGGCCTGAAGAGGGGAACCACTGTTAGGATGCAGAGGAGGATGAAAAGGATGATGAGCATGAGGTAGTACTACCAGCACTCGCCGTGATTCTTGGGTGTGGCGGTTATTTATCATTCATGGTAATGTATCCATGGCGCGTGCGAACAAAGTCACCTGCAACGAGTACAAAATGGTACTGAGTCACGGGAGGCCTGGTTCGTACAGCTTTGGTGTGACTACTATGAAGCGTCTCCTAAAGTCATTCCATGGTAGGGCCGTTTGTAAGGTTGTAACTTGCAACGAGTATAGTAGGTTGAGTTCCTCTACTTCATCCTCTGTTTCCGCTCCTCTCACCACAAGAGACACTCCTGTGGGAGAGCGCATACCTCCAGCTGCCTCACAGGCCATTCACAATGCTGATGACGCTTACCTTTCGAGGGTCACAGTTTTGTTTATGTACTGCGACACAGTACTCTGCAGGGGGGAGAGACTTCAAAGTGCTTCTGAGACTATGATCTCAGAGCACGAGAAGACCTGCTCACTACCTAAGTAAGGACCACCCTACATATTCCTCTCTCCACCTGCCCTTTCTTATCCCTCCCCCTTACCCTCCTTTACCCTCCTCTCATAGTGTGTCGTGTGAAAAAAAACAAAAAAAAATACAAAATAACAAAAATTAAAAAAAGGCTCTTTTCAGAGCTGCCTTTCACAGTCAAAAAATAGAAGTGGGAAATAAATTGAACAGGCTACTGATTTTTTTTTTTAGTTCGCGAACATCAAAAATGTTGGGGTGCTGCCCTATCAAAATTATTGCACTTTTATTTGGCAGGAAGTGGTGGCTCTGAAAAGAGCCTTTTCTGGTATTTTTTGTATTTAAATTTCACAAAAGGATGCAATGCATACATTTCTCAGAAAAATCTGATTACCAGCATAAGTAAGATAGACTCCATCTCTACCAAAAATGTTTGTGCTACGAAACATATATTTTCATTGTGAAAAGAGGACATGCCAACATCTCTTAGAAAGGCACAAACAGCTTTATTGACATTATGCCTCACTTTCTCCATTTGTGGACCAAATGAAGAAGAACGCAGCCACATTTGTCTTTGCGCAATACGAGAAACAACTACTTGGGAATTTGGAAACATATCCATGACCTTCCCAAGTCCTTCTTTCATAGCAAATTGCAAGGAAATTCCTGACACATGTCCCAAACTGTTCCCTCCACAATGAATTATAATTATGTCTGGATGATGCTCCATCTGCAAACTGGCACACAGAGGTAGCAAGTCTAGCCACTTCATTCTGCGTACTCCATGCCAGTGCACTTCCACATGAGGGAATCCGAGATTTGCATCTACTCCACAGCGTTGTGCATGCACCTCCACCCAATGTATCCATGAATCTCCCGAAATCCAGACAATCTGTTTTCTGAAACACACAGCCATAGCTAACTGTTCTTCTCTCAGGAAAAAGACCTTCTGACAAACTGTCTTCTTAGACAACACAGCCAGCAAACTTTACTGACCAATCAATTCCTCTGCTCATTCTCATTTGCATGCCTCTCCACCCCAAAATCCCCATATGTAATGTGCAGTGTCCGCGGACTTCCGTTATGTCCGCCGACATATCGTAACCTAGACAGCCCTTCTACCATTTCCACTTCACTCTCTGTGCCATTCCCTCATTGGATACAGCTAAACAGTCACACAACCATCCACAAATCACATTCAAGATCTCTACATCTAACTGTATCATTAGAGTTCATCACTTCAAATGTACTGTAGATTTCTCTGAGTCCAAGTCTCATATCATTGGAAAGCACCTACTATAAAAACTACTGTACAAGTCTCCAAGATTTCTACTTGCAGCTGCATGCATATCCACATGCATGAATACAAATTACAGGTATGCATATTTTCTGCACAGTACAAATAAAAATCTTATGAATGCATATAAACAGAGTAACTGTCACTTAATCTGTATAACCTATAAAATTAACTTACTGTCATTTTCCCATCTACTATAATCAACTGTCACTATCAAACCTGTCTGCTATGTAAACACATTTTTACACACACAGCTATCTAAAAAACTACACACAGCCAGGATAAGGTCAAGCACCTTCAAACACTCACACAGATAAACACTAAGATTGAAAAACTCCCAACTGCAATAACACCACTACCTGTACATCACATCCTTCTGATTTATTACACACACCTTCACAAATGCATACATTCCATGCTTTTCTATAAAGTATCTGCCATTTACCTTATTAAAATTGCAAAATAAGTATATCATTATTTCTTCTCTCTCCTAACATCCAATAACACAGCCTTAAGAAACCAACCGTGTTTCATACACTTTCTATTCTACTTATTTGCATAGCATGTTGAACTAACATCATGTAAATAAAATATGAAGGCTGCACATAGTCAAAGGAAACTAAGTGCTATATACACACAAAATTACTAACTTCTTTCCTTTACAATTATAGTGAAGAGCACTCTCCTGAAAAGCAGCAGAATCTGAAGTACAAACAACAACTCAGAAGAAACCTAATCTTTCCACACAAAAAAGTAAGTAGAATACTACCATAATATTCTTACTGTTACTCAAACACATTGTGCGGTTGATTCATGGTATTTGTACACCAAAAAAAAAAATAAGTGCATCATTCTGCCCACAAATACCCATTTGTTAAAGAGGGATTTGCAGGCAGAATGCTGCACAAATCCCTGTTTTTCGGCACACAAATGACTTAACTCAGCCTCTAGAATGATATTATTGCAGAACAAAGAACTGTTTTAATTCTATACCATTAGATTTAGTTTGTGTGCTTCTCCTCACCACTAGCTTACTTCTACTGTCATTTGAACCCCAGTTCAGTAACACACAAATTGAAGAATAGCCTTCACACACCATCACATACATCTCTACTATCATACTCAGACACTCATGCACACAGCACACATGCATAGCAGAACAACCCAACCCATACCTTCTTTATTTTTTTCAACAGACCTCAAAGAATGCCTACCAAAAAGAAAGTCCTTAGAAAACAACATAGAAGTAGAGGAAATAAAAAAAGAAGTATCCATAATAAGCATTCATCTCTAGCAGAATTTGCCCAAAAAGTTCAAACAAAACAGCTAATACAGTCATTTAGCAAAACAAAACATGTTTCAAGCACAGAAAGCTTGGCTCCTCTATCGAAATGTAAAACTAAACAGAAAACGATTATCAAGAATTCAGCTACCACTACTGCTAAAACTACTCCTATAAATCTTGATACTGTACTGCACTACAAAACTTGACAACAACCAAACTCCTTCACGTGCTATCACAAATAATTTGGAATTATTTCCACTACCAAAACCCCTCCAACAACTCAATTTATATGAGAGCATCATAATTCAAACAGTACACCCATTTCAAGCAAAAATACGTCTTCAACCAAAAACAGCAAAATTACCTACATCTGAAATGATGAAAGGTATTCGTGGCAAAGTAGTTTATTTACCATTAAATCTGACAGAAAATGTACACACTCTAGGAGTGCAACGTCCAATAGACCAATCTTTAATTAATTAGTAAATGGTGTACCAACAAAAGACAAAAAAATTTGGCAACAACTCGTCGACTTACATAAAGTTAGACAAGCCTTGGAATATCTAAAAGACAATAATGAGTACTACAAATAAATAAATATTGAAGAAAACTTAAGGGGAACAACTGAATTAATTGAAGAGTCACGAGAAACTGGTCAATTTGAACTTCTGGATCCAACTGCAGTATCCAATATTTTAGACCATTATACAATTCATCCAACGCACTCTAAAGACAGCATAGATGATGAACTAGAAATGTACCAAATGCGACAAACCAAAGGATCACCAATGAGCAATTGGGAAAAAAGTATAGAAGCACATGCTTTTCCTCTAATATTTCCTACTGACAAAGGAGGAAGATACAATGACAGACCCACTCAAATAACAGCATCAAAATACTGTTCATTACGAATGTATTCTGAAGATCCCAGATTTAGAGAAAATGTGGAATACATTTCCACCTACTCTTTGAAAGTGAACTAGCAACTCTATGTTATGGAGTTGCACACATATTGAAATCGGGAACACAGTTTCAAAATATGTCAGCTACACAATTAATACAAAAAGTGCAAGAAAAAGATGAGGTTTTACAATCAAGTATTACAAATCTATTTGCAAACATGCCTGCTACAAAAGAATACTGGTTCCGACGTCACAGAGATGTACGTTGTATGATCAGAAACCTTGGACCGCCCACTTGGTTTGTTACATTAAGTTCTGCAGAATATGCATGGGAAGATTTACATGATTTCCTACGCATATCAAACAAAATCAAAACAAACATAGATATGCTAACACCTGGAGAACTTTGCTCTCTAGATCCTATTAATGTTTTAAGATATTTCCATCATCTTTTCATTGCTATGCTACACTTTATTTGTAATAAAACTGTTCCTCCACTTGGAGAAGTGGAACACTTCTTTTGGAGTAAGAATATCAAGCCAGAGGAGTGCCACATGTCCACATGCTTTTATGGATTAAAGATGCTCCTAAATTTGGTCAGGACAGTGATGTCACTGTTTTGCAGTTCATCCACAAATATGTCACTTGTGAAATCCCTTCACAAACGACAAATAGTGACCTTCATGCACAAATTGTACAATTTCAAAGACACAAATGTGGCCAATATTGTCGTCGCAAATACAAAAAGAAAGCGAAATACTACACCATATGCGGGTTTGGTTTCCCTAGACCAGTTACAGAAACAGGTGAAGTAAACAACTTCATGTCTTCAGTTAGACAGAGTGTTAAAGGTAAATCACCTAAGAACATGTATTACATAAAAAGAACAGAAGAATCAAAATATATCAATGATTACAATGCAATCATTGCCCACTTATGGAATGCAAACATAGATGTGCAGTACATTGCAGACAATTCCACTGCAGTTGCACAATATGTTACAGCATACCTAACAAAATCAGAAAAAAACGGAGCTTCAAGACCTCTGGAATGACCTATCATCAGACAAAACACTATCTCAGAAATTGTACAACTTAGGCATAAAAATGCTCTCTCATAGAGAATGTGGTGCCTACGAAGCTGCCGATCGTTTTACCGGTACTGCTTTCTATGAAAAATCTGAAAATATTGTATGGCTAAGTCTTGGTCCTACTAAATCTAGAAAAAGAGTTCTCAAATCATATGACGACATAGAAACAATAGCCAAAAATGATCCAAACAGCCAAGACATTTTGAAAAACAATTTACTAGAATCATACTACCCGAACAGGAGTACCACTTTGAAAAACATGTGCCTATACCACATAGCCCAAAACTTTGCATACAAAAATAATATAAAACCTGATGAAAGCAAAGGTAGATATACAGTGACAGATTGTGAAGGCAGCTTAGTAAAACTTACCAAACCAAGTTTAATTAATCATATCAAATTGTCATTAAAAACTCCTCAACAGAAAGAACTATATTACATGTCCCTCCTACAACTTTTTAAACCATGGAGAGAAGAAGAAGAGTTACTAGACAACTATGACTGCTACGAAGATGCTTTCTTAGCAAATGAAAGCACTATCACCGATTTGAACTTTATGCAGTACAAAACAATGTTGCAAAATTAACAGCAACATGAAGAAGAACTCCAGGCCCAACTAGATAAAGACACTGCCGACAGTAGTCAACCTTCTGTAACAGGAAGTCAAGAACCACTGGGACTGCCACTAATAGCAAATGAGGCAGAATTAGCTACGACAGAAGTAGAAAACACCATGTGTCACAATGAAGAAGATACAGAAGACTTAACTGCACTACAATCCAAACTAAACAAAGAGCAGTGCACCATTTTTGAAGAAGTAACAAAAGAAATTGCACATGGTGTACAACATGAAAATAAAGAATGTACCTGCCAAAATTACAAACCTATACTACTATACGTCAGTGGTGAAGCTGGTTCAGGCAAAACACTCTTAATCAAAACCATCAGCAAGTTCCTTCAATGATTGACAAACAACAATCTGTCAGCTGTTGTAACTGCCCCCACAGGTTTAGCTGCCTACAACATTGGTGGCGTCACTTTACACCGATTACTACTCCTTCAAGTAGAACACCAAAACAAATTAGATTATTACAGACTTTCTACAGAAGCTGCAATAGAACTATGCAGAGTGTTAAAACAAATGAAAATTCTACTAATAGATGAAGTGAGCATGGTCTCCAACCTAATGTTGCCTTTGATTCATCACAGATTGCAAGAAGTACTTAAAACAAACTACAAAGAACTCTTTGGAGGAAAACTCATTATTGTTTTTGGAGATCTTGTTCAATTGACACCAGTGAAAGGTGAACCTATTTTTAAAACCTTAGGACACAAACTCTGCCGTAAAACTATTGGCAGCATATGAAATGTCAACCTTTGGCAACATTTCCAATACAAAGAATTAACAGAAAACATGCGCCAATCTACAGACCTCACCTACACCAACATTTTAAAAAGTATTAGAGTTGGTGTACTATCTCAAGAAGCACAAACAATATTAAAAACCTGGTACATCCATGCACTTTATGGCGATAACTCATGTGCTACTGATGTTATGGAACAATTAACGCAAAAAAAATGTCAATTGTATGGCCTTAATGCCAACTCTTGCAAGCTGTTCCAAATTCAATGAAACAATGTTAAAAAAAGAAATGCAACCAATAAATGAAATTTGCTCCACAGACAAACTGGACGTACATGGTATTACACTACCAATGTGTCAACAAGCCACAACAAGACTAAATACCTTAGAAAATTCAATCTCCAGCACAACTGGCTTGGAAAAAATATTAATATTATCCTTAAACTGTAGAGTAATGCTTAAACGTAACCTGGACGTGGAGCAAGGACTAGTTAATGGGGAACTGGGAACTTTCAGACATACCCACATGATAAAAACATTCAGTTTGTCAAAACTCTTTGACAAACTTTCAGAAGTAAAAACGATAGGCGCTCGACAGCTTGATTCCTTCTCTTTAAAGACATGTATGTACGTAGAGAACAATTTTCTCTAACTCTTGCATATGCAGTCACCATTCATTAATCCCAAGGTCTTACCCTAGACAAAGCATTGATAGATATTGGTAACACAGTCTTTAAAGAAGGGATGAGCTACGTAGCACTATCACGCTTACGTACACTTGAAGGTCTATTTCTAATCAACTTTGATGCAAGTAAAGTGAACGCTGATATTCCTTGCATTCTAGAATACAATAGACTACGGTCACTATACACCCCAATCTAAAAGCATATCCTGTTCCACAAAAAATAAAACGTTGTAAAAGAAAACTAATTCAAACTGAAATATGACTGCAAATCCTCCAAAGAGAGTAAAAGAAGCTAATACTTCATCATTCACCATAAGTAAAGAAGAACCTATTAGTCAAAGTAACTTAGGTACTTCTTCAGAGAGACAACATACACTTCAAAAAAATGACTTGGACACAGAACTACCTAGTCCATACAAATTTTCAAATGTAACTGGTGCAAGTTGTTACGCAAATGTAGCAATGAATATTCTATTTCAATTGCCACCAATTACTTACACTGTACAGATCAATTGTGTTTGCAAATTTTAGTCCTTCATAGAAACACAAAAAACAATCCTGACAACATGTATAGTGTTCACGGAATAAGACAAAAATTGGACTACTCTGCTGGAATGGTAAAATTCACTATAAACTCACAAGATGATCCACAAGAATTTCTAATGTACTTACTACAAGTATTGGAAAACAAAAACATACCTGTAAATGAAATATTCCAGATTTCATACATGTGGAAACATACCTGCACTCTATGCAAGAGTGTTACACAAGAAGAAATCCATAATGAGCGCTTTGTGTATGTATCCATACCAAATTGTGAATCCATTCCATTTCAGCAACTTGTACAACATGCAAACCATGGCAGATTATATACTAACTGCAATTCAGATAATCGCTCCACCTTACTAATACAAACGCATAGTAAATACTTAATACTAATGCTTCTACGTTATAATGCAGATGGTACCAAAAAGAACTGCAAGCTGACCGGATTCACATACGGTAAAGTATCACTGGGTAGAAAAACCTTCACAACAATAGGTATAATCTACCAAGCAGGAGCCACAACCAATGCAGGTCACTACACTGCATATATAAAAAAGAAATGTGGATGGTTTGAATGTAATGATAGTACCATTACTCTAAAGTAGAGATTACCAGCAAATCTTACAAATGCTTATTTAATCTTTTTAAAGCCAAAATTTAATAACTAATCTGAACTTAAACATTAACAAAACTTCAATTAGAAAACTATAAACTGTTAGAATGTGCCAACAGGTATCCTAATATTCCAAGATTCTATAACAACCAAACAGATAAATGAATACCACTAAATTATAACAAGAAAAAAACAGTTAGACTACGCCAACAGGTATCTAACTGCCCCAAGATTTTGCAACAACCAAACAGATAAATCAATACCACTAAATTAAAAAAGAAATAATAATTACACTTAGAATACGCCAACAGGTATCTAATTGCTTCAGAAATCTGCAACACAAATGTGGATGGTTACTCTAAAGCGAGATTACCAGCAAATCTTACAAACACTTTCTTAATCTTCTTAAAACCAAAATTTAATAACTAATCTGTACTTCAACATTAAAAAAAATTCAATTAAAAAACTATAAACTGTTAGAATACGCCAACAGATATCTAACTAGCACAAGATTGCATAACAACCAAAGAGATAAACGAATACCAATAAATTGTAACAAAAAATAGACAGTTACAATACGCCAACAGGTATGAAACTGCTTCAGAAATCTGCAACAATCCAACAAATAGAACATTAACCAGAAACAAGAAGTAAACACTGAAATGAAACAAACAAATAGACTATAGCATAACAAAAAAGGTTTTTTTGATCCGACAAGGATTTTTATTCCCACAGACTGAATGATTTCAAAAACAAGCACAGAAACTGAGCAAAATGCACAGTACACTGGTTTGTAAACCAAATATGAGGGTAAAAAAAAGCTGAAATATCTATTATGAAATGTAATAAGTCTTTATAGAATGCATACACTAACATACTATTTTCTTTTATCACAGAACTTGAAAAAGAATACTTCCTCCAGGTACCAAACTCATGTAAAAAATGTATCGAATGTCAACAAATCATGCAGTAAGTATAATTGAAACCATTTGAAACATAATCAAATCTATGGCTCTGATATGGTGCAGTGGTTGTGGTCAGGACCTAGAGTATTGAGTATACAGCCTACAGCCTACAGCCTACAGCCTTCACCCATGAACCCTGCCACAACCATCACAACATATCTCACCCATAGTAGCTTATAACTTCAGTACTTATAACTTCGGTCTTGGGTACACTGTGGCCACAACTCCAAAACATATCACACCCATACATCACACCCATGTTTGATTCTATGGGTGTGATTGATCGGTGTGATATGCTGCAGTGGTTGCCGCCATGGTCGAAAGCCATGCACCCAAGACTTTAGGCCCTGGCAGCAACCACTGCAGCATATCACACACCATAGAATCAAACATTTTTAACTATGATCACACCCATACAATTTTAACTAGGCCTCATGGCATTTTTAATATCCGCGACACCTTGGATTTCCTTAGAACAATTTCTACTTGCCTGTGTACAATACGGACAGGATAGTGTCCTCAGGACACCTCCATTTTCATTTAGTTAAGGACATCCCGGACATGGCGTGTGTTCTTAGAACAGTTTCAACTTGCCTGCGAACAGTACTGACAGGAATAGGGTCTTTAGGACATTCCCATATGGGAAGATTATGGACATCAAGGACAGCGCTACTGTCCGCGGACACAACGAACACAACAGCGGTGCCTACCACCTAAATAGATCCAATATTCGAACCATCTATTACCCCCCCTCCATCCCCAAACAGTCTTACAGACCAACACACTTGCCAAAATTGTATTTCCCCACCATTTGACACCGTGCTGTCCGCGGATGTCCGCGGATACAAGATGGTGGGCGTTTCCAAAAATCTGACACACTTCACACTCTTCACCATCCAATCAGCGGACACGTCGTATGTCCGCGGACATGACGCAAGCCGTTTAACCAATCAGGACACTGTCCGCGGAGCGAACAGGGAAAAGTGTCCGCGGACTGAACATAGATATCACTAATTTTTTTTACATACTTTTTGGTCAGTTTTTAAAAAACTACTGGAAGGATTTTCATCAAATTTACAAAAGCACGCTTTCGGGACCAAGCTGCTGCCCCGGCCGCAAATTTTGTGAAAATCCATCCAGCGGTTTGGGCTGTAGGCATGAGCAAAGTTTTTCCCCCATTCTGTCTATGGAAAAAAAAGACGTTTTGGGACCGCCCCCCTATAGCCTTGCCCCCCTGAACCAAACCTCACCAAACAAATTCAAAGTAGACCATATACTGTTTTTGCAAAGTTTGGTGAGGATTTGTCCAGGGGGAGCGGAGTTATAGGCCGCCCAAAAAGTGTTCTTCCTCTGGAAACAGCAACTTAACCATAACTACACGGCCACTACCGTATAAGCAATCAACAATGTTTAAATTGGGCATCCCAGGTACATAAAAAAATGTTAGTCAATACATGAAAATTGTGCTTGCCTGATCCGGGATAAGTCCCTTAGCACAATTTGGCCCAAATAAAGCATCCTACCAAACCACTCATGAAGGAATTGGTGCTTTCAAAACCCCAAGGACTGTGAGTGACTCTTTTGACAAAAGTAAGCCAAAAATTTTGGGGCAATATAGAAGGAATAAAGGACTGTGGTGCAAAACAAAATGTACGTTATAGTTAGTTGTGAAAATAACCAAATAGTAACAGTTCCTAAATCTTTAGCTGCATGTTCTTATATATCCATTTAAGAAACTATATTATGAGTTGTATGTTGGTATCTCCATATTTGACAATGTGGTAGTTAGACTGTTTAGGTGATGGATGGTGTGGTAGAAATACCTATATTGTGGCATGTATACCCATCAGCACGCTCCTTAAATGTCCTGCATCTTACTTCAGAACCTAGAGGCTATTTGAAATGTAGTGAAAAGGTGTTAGAAAGGTAGTGTCAGAATCCTAAGCATCACAATAAGATGTTCACCCACTGAATTCATATTTGAGGGTTCAACATATCTGCCAAGACGAGAAGCATGGTAAGTCATACATCTTTCATTGCTGATGCTGAAATAACATCAGAAGAGCATTTTGTTATCTACCACAATTGAAAATATCCTGAATCAGGGCCGGGCACTGCGATTCACCGAAAACTTATATTATTCACATAACATCCATCATCCGAGACAACTTCACATCCATCTACTCAAACCTTATCATTAATTATTTGGTACATTTTAATTCCAAGATGCAACACTCTCTGCCATAGATCCCCTATGCAATTTCAGTCTGATCGTTATGGCCCCCTGTCTTGAAATTGCAAAAATGTATTGGTCTAACTACTCAATGAGAAATATCTCAATACAATACACATCACATAGTCCCTCTTTGCCACAAGGTTATATTTCCAGAACTTAAGGAGATCATGTTCAAGAGGGAGGGAGGCAAGGCTGCTAATCCAGAGGGTGGGGTTTCTAAGGATAAATATCTCCTTCCAAATCTCTGCTTGGAAAACCAGCTACTTGCAGAAGGTTGGGGTGGAGGGTGGCAAGGCTGCTAATCCAGAGGGTGGGGTTTCTAAGGATAAATATCTCCTTCCAAATCTCTGCTTGGAAAACCAGCTACTTGCAGAAGGTTGGGGTGGACCACGCCAGAGACTGACCTGTGATTCCCGGGGTGTTACAGAGACGTGCGAAAGGATGTTATGGTTAACCGTCTCAAAGGCAGAGGAGAGGTCAAGGAGAATGAGGATAGAGGGAATGTTAGTGTCAAGATTTGAGAGCAGGTCTTCATGGGTGTACAGAAGAACAATTTCCATGCCTTCCGATGCTCTGAAGCTAGACTGATGGCCGTAGAGGCAACCAATAGATTCAGTCTGGCGGGTCAGCTGAGAGTTAGCCAACTTCTCCAGGAGTTTGCCCAAGAAAGACGTGATAGAGATAGGGCGGTAGTTTGCCGGAATGGAGGGGTTGGCAGAGGGTTTCATGAGCAGAGGTTGCACAAGGGTGTGCTTAAGCGAGGTTGGGAAAACTCAAGTGGCAAAACAGAGATTGCAGAGATTGTAGAGATCAGTCAAGCGTGGAGTGAGGGAGTCAATGTTTTCCTTAATAGTTTTGGAGGTGCAGGTGTCCACCTGTTTGGACGAAGGCTTCATAGAACAGACTTGTCTGGTAACCTCATCGGGTGTGACATGTGAGAGAGAAGAGAGTGGAGATGGAGGGGGCACCAAGGGAGGCATTGGTGTTGATGTATTCTGTGGAGTGATAGAGAGGGAGGAAAGAATCTCTTGGGTTTTTATGATGAAGTGTGCAGCCAGAACAAGCATTTGTCCTGTGTGGGTATGACAGAAAAATAGGCTGCTGCAGGATTGGCCAGTTCCTTACAGACTTTGAAAAGTTTGGCTGTGTGTCTTGATGCCACAGAGATGCAGGCTTGAATAAAGACTCTTTTTGGACTGTATGCAGAGTCTATGTTGCATTCGAAGGAGGCGTCAGACCAGTTTGTCAAACGGTCTGCCCGATGAGTACCATTTCCGTTCAGTGGCCCTACACTTACATTTCATTGCAGCTAGATCTGAGTTGTACCAAGAGCTGCACTTTTTGGAAGGCTTCACTCTGACCCTCATGACAGGGTATCAAGAGTGTTGGAGAAAGAGAGATTGAAGTTGCCGAGGGCAGTGTCAGGGTGGGAGTCAGCTGCAGGAGTAGGAGGAGGAGATTAGGTGGAGGCAATGGCAGTCACTGCCACTCTTATCATGGGTCTGGTGGCTTTATAGCCGAATGGCTGTGTCAGGTGTGCACTGAAAGAGGAGGGGAGAGATTCATGTGTGGTGAGAAAAGAGAGTGGTCAGTCCAAGAGAGAGAGGTTGTGAGAGGGATCGAGAGAGGGATGTCAGTAGAGAAGAGAACATCCAAAGTGTGTTCTGCAGTGTGCGTGGAGTGAGAGCGTACGATATAGAGGGAGATTGAGTCACATAGGTTATGGAAAGGTCCTGAGGAGTCAGGAGAGTCCAGATTCATGTTGAGATCACCCATCAGGAGGAGGTGAGAGGAGGAGGAAAGTAGAGAGGAGGCCAAGTCAGCCCATTCTGAGAGGAAGAGAGTGGACTGTACTAGTGGTGGATAGAAGGTGGTCAGAAGGAGAGAGGATTTAGGAGAGAGTGAGAGCCTGCAGACTAGGCACTCAAAGGAGGTGTAGGCCTGAGTAGGGATGATGAAAACAGGTATCCATTCAGGGTAGATCAGCACCACTCCCCCACCTGTCTTCTTTGGCCTGGACGGAGAGAGGATCTTGTAGCCTTCAGGGAGGTGTGTGTCAAAGCTTGTGACAGAGCTATCCGTGAACCATGTCGATGTGATAGCGATCACATCAAGATCCATGAGTTCAAGGAGGTTGCAGATCTCAGACAAGTGTTTGGCAGCTGAGCGAGTGTTGACCATGGCAATGTGGAGCAGCTTGCCATCTTTGAGGGTCTTCCGCGGGGGATGCAGGGGATGGTGGTCTCCTCCGAGTGTGGCAAGTGGGCCAGAGGGATAATGGAGGGTGGCGGAGGATCCAAGACCGGCAAGGGAGCCGGGACAGTGTTCAAAGAAAGGGCACCTGTGCAGAGGAGGAAGAGGGCACATTGGTCAGGGGAGTCTGTGCAGAGGAGGAAGAAGGCAGAGTTGGCATTGGAGCCAGTGCAGTGGAGGAGGAAGGCACAGTGGGCAAGAGAGCCTGGCCAGAGGAAGAGGTAAGTTTAGAGAGGTGAGGGAGGAACTTGTCAAAGAGAAGAAGGTTGGGTTGAGGACCGTGAACCATGAGGGTTCTGTTAACATAGACATTAATGATGACTCTGGAAATGGAAAGAGGTCAAGGGGAACCTCCCACCGAGTGCCACCATTAATGGGAGAAGAGGAGAGAGGAGAGACAAAGGAGAGACAAAGCCAATGATGTAGGTGGCCCATAGGTCAGGTGTGTTAACGAAAAAGAGGTTGTCTGTGAGAGTCTCTCTGGTGGAAGCCATGGCATAGGTGTCTGCAATAGGAAGGCCTGGGTTGGAGCCCAGTATGTCCTTCTTGAGTTTCTTCAGGCCAGTTTTAGTGATAGGAAAAGGATAGGCGATAGAGAAGCAGTTAGAAAAATAGGAGATATAGATAGCGACATAGCTAGCTGCAGTGGTGAGGAAGACACTTACCAGTCTGAAATACTGAGGCAGAAGGAGGATGGGGAGTTGGGGGGAACAGGGAGCACAATGGGCAGGAGACAGAGGGTAGTGCAAACAGGTAAGTAAAATTTTCACAATGCAAAATGAAACACATAGCATCCACTGGGAACAGTTTATTGCAAAGCAGAATAAAAACACAGTGCACCCACTGGACACAGCTAAACTCAATTTGGCAACACAGAATGAAAACACATTACAGCCAATGGGGACAGCAAATCAGAATAAAAACACAGTGCAGACACTGGTCACAGCTGTGTTCAATTTTTGCAACGCAGAATGAAAACTGGGCACAGCTAAGTTCAATTTTAGCAATGCATAATGAAAACACAAAGCACCACTGGGCACAGCTAAATTCAAATGTTAGCACAACAAAATGAGAATCCAATGCAGCCACTGGGCACAGCTAGGATCAATTTCAGCAAAGCAGAATAAAAACACAATGCAGCCACTGGACACAGCGAAGTTCAATTTGGCAACGCATAATGAAAACAAATTACAGCCAATGGGGACAGCAAATTAAAATGAAAACACAGTGCAGCCACTCGGCACAGCTAAGTTCAATTGCAATGCAGAATGAAAACTGAGCACAGCTAAGTTCAATTTTAGCAATGCAGAATGAAACCGCAATGCAGCCACTGGGCACAGCCAGGTTACATTTTTAGCAAAGCAGAATGAAAACCCAGTGCATACAAGAGTCACAGCTAAGTTCAATTTTAGCAACGCAGAAGGAAAACACAAAGCAGCCACAGAGAACAGCTAGGTTACATTTTAGCAAAGCAGATTGAAAATACAGTACAGCCATTGGGCACAGCTACGTTCAAATTTTAGCACATCAGAATTTGAAGGCAAGGCAGCCATTGGGCAGATCTAGGTTCAATTTTAGCAAAGCAGAATGAAAACACAGTGTAGCCACTGTGCACAGCTAAGTTCAAATGTTAGCACAGCAGAATGCAAATGCAATGCAGCCACTGGGCACAGCTAAGTTCAGTTTTAGGGAGGTACTGAGAGTGGGAGTCCAGGTGAGATACAGTGAGGGGTGGGACAGACAAAGGCGTGGAGGAGAGGATGATTGTTTTAGTTGAGGGCACTAACCTTGAGGGAAGTTATAAATGTCCTGATGTATTCAGTGCACTCTTACGGTGTGCAAGTTCTCCTCAGCCTCCATGTGCTCATGTGAGGGGTGGGCGTGGGCCCACCAGACTCGACCAGTCATGGACAGGAACAGACGTGGCCTTGACGTGTGTGCATTCGGGTTGGGTTTTGGCTTCCTCGCCTGCTTGCGTCTGATTGGCCAGATGAAGAAGAACAAGGCAAATCAGCAGCCTTGTTTACAGGGCACCATGGCAACCCTCAGAGGCACTCCATCACTGAGTAAGAGGGCGGCCATTACAGAAACAACGTGTACAAAGGCCCCAACACCAGAAACCTGATGGTAAAGGTGCAGCAACAAAGATTGAGGTGCGCACACTCAAAGTGAAACGTCCCACTCACCACCAAAGTTGAAACTGTGCAGAATGCACAGCCGATCGCACCACCATTGATTGGATGAATGCTTGTATAAAAAAGAGCAGATGAGTTTCTTTGGTGCGCTCAATGTTCTGCTGAGGGCAGGGGGTGGTATGCAGGGAGAAGGCAACCCATGCGCTCCAGATGCAAGAGCGGAAAGATGACCTGTCTCTATCATCCCTTACTTGGAAAAACTCATGGAGAAGTTGGCTATCTCTCAGCTGACCCTCCACTCTGAATCTATTGGTTGCCTACACAACCATCAGTCTGGCTTCAGAGCATCCAGAGGCACAGAAACTGCTCTTCTGAACACCTATGAAGATCTGCTCCCAAATCTTGACACTAACACTCCCTCTATTCTCATTGTCCTTGACCTCTCCTTTGCCTTTGAAATGGTTAAACACAACATCATGATTGCACATCTCAGCGACACCCTGGGAACCACAGGTCAGGCTCTGGTGTGGTTAACCT
Organism: Ambystoma mexicanum; assembly: GCF_040938575.1. Classification (NCBI taxonomy): domain Eukaryota; kingdom Metazoa; phylum Chordata; class Amphibia; order Caudata; family Ambystomatidae; genus Ambystoma; species Ambystoma mexicanum. Next base: position 1,039,613,391 of record NC_090932.1, read on the forward strand.
CCTTTCTCTTCGACTGCCCATCCCATGTAAAACTCAGAGCCTTTCTCTATACTATCGCTCTTTCAACCTGTGGCGTTCCCCAGGGATCTAACCTATGCCCCTGGTTCTTCAATGTCTTCATAGCTCCCTTGGCATGCCTGATTGCCACTTTCAACTCTAACTCCCAGTGTTATGCGGATAACAAGCAACTATCTTTCAGGCTACCCTCATTCGCCTCCTCTTCCTCCCTCATATCTGACTGTCTGTCCGCTATTCAGTCATGGTGTGCTGAAAACAACCTCTGCCTCAATTCCAGTAAGTCTGAGATTGTTTGCAGTGGGAACCCTGCTCCTGCTTTCCCATTTTCACTCTGGCCAGCCTTCCTTGGTCCTGAGCCTGCACCCACCTGCGAGGTTTAAAACTGTGGGGTCATCTTCGACTCCACTCTCTCCTTCTCCTCTCACATTTCAGACATCTCTAAAAAGTCTAACTATCAGCTACACCTCCTCCACCTTTACTCACTTTCCTCCAGCAGCTCACGGTCTCCAGAGCCTTGGTTCTCTCTGGTCTGTACTACTGCAATGACCTCTTCCTTAACCTTCCTGCTTCTGCTCTGCGCCCTCTGAAACTCATCCAGAACAGAACCGTGAGACGTATCCTTGGCCTCAAGCCAAGGGACTGCATCTCTCTGGTGCTGAAATCCCTCCACTGGCCCCCTGTGGCTACAAGGATCAACTTCAAAACCCTCTGCATTCTCCGCAAGGCATACTGGTGCCGTTGATCTGCAACAATGCCTACCTAAATATTGTCCCTTCCCAACCCTCCGTTCATCCACCTCCAACCTTATGTGCGTGAGCCAGTTCTCCAAGCAGGGATTTGGAAGGAGATCGTTATCCTCAGCAGGGGCCTCCCTATGGAAGAGCATCCCTGCCACCTTCCGTCTTGAGCCTGATCTTAAGTTCTGGAAACTCCTCAAGACTTTCCTCTTTTCCTCTTCCTTCTCTCTACCTCTACCCTGCTAACCTATTTCTCTGCTCTTTTCCTCTATGCCTCCTTTTCTGTACAACTTGCTGACTGGCCGCCTGGTGTGCCTCCGAGTGTCACCGGTCCCTGGCACCCCTGCCAGTCCTTTTGCAATTACCTCTGGGCCCTGCACTCGCTTCATCATCACTGCACTTGATCAATGACCCAAGAGAGTTGCATATCCACTGACTGGGAGCGCATGATCCCCCCAGGACTTGTCCCCCTTCAAAGTCCCCCTCTCTTTTAACCCTCTGTGCACTTGTGCGACCCAAATACACCATGCCTGAAGATTGTCTGTCTGTTCCACCTTCTCTTCACTCCCTCCATGGTGACACCTTAATTGCACTTGGAAAAATTACAGAATCCTCAGCAGACCTATTTGCTTTTATCTGCCCATTTTCCCTATTCTGCCTGTGCACACATGCTTCACTTCAGATTTCAAGGGCTCTGAATGACTGTTGTTTTTCCCCTTGCTCCCTCCTTGAGCACTTTGAAACACTAGCCTTGTATATAGGCGCTTTAAAAATAAACAATACCATACCATACCATTTCAGTTCAGGCCTTGTACAGAAGCCCAGATTTGTAAAATGATTGCAGGCATGAAAATCACCTCATGCCTAGGGGATTGCTACCTTGCTACCCGTCGAGTATCTTTAAGGCCTGTATGGACACTCTCGCTCCGTTGGTGATTAAACTGGTTAACCTTTCATTTGCTGAGCCCACGGTGCCCCTGGTTCTCAAGGAAGCATAGATCACTCTGCTCTTGAAGAAGGGTAATCAGTAGTGAAAACATTACAAATGCCAAACTTCTAGTACACACCTACAAAAAAGAAATAGCAACATTTACAAGCACATCTGCTGAAGTACCAAACCAAGTATGTATGTGTTGTCACAGAACTTTTTATTCAAAGAGCACCAAAACTGCAGATATACCGTACAAAATAGAAGACAATGAGGAATCTCAATGGTTCCGTTTAGCTCTCCACCTTATAACAGAAAACAAATACGAAATTACTAACCCCTCAATACTTTGCAAATACTGTAATACAAAGCTTGATAATAACCAAATGCCTGCACGGGCTATCACTAATAACTTGGAAATATTCCCATTTATGAAAACCTCTCCAACAGCTAAATTTATTTGAGTGCATTATAATCGAAACAGTACACCCATTTCAAGTTATAATATGTCTGTAATCTAACACAGCCAAGTTGCCTCCTTCTGAATTACTGAAAGGCATTTGTGGCGCAGTAGTTTATTTGCCATTAGATCTTAAAGAAAATAAAGGCACCCTAGGAGTTCAATGGCCAATAGATCAATCTTTGAATATTCTAGTGAATGGTATACCTAAGAAAGACAAAACAATTTGGCAACAACTAGTAGAATTAAACAAAGTTAGAGAAGCCCTACAATATCTTAAAGAGAAAAATGAGTACTACATAAAAATTAAACGTTGAACAAAACCTGAGAGAAACCACAGAAATAATTCAGGATTCCTCAGCAACTGGCAACTGGCCAATTTGAACTTGTAGATCCTACTACAACATGCAGTATTTATTACCAGTATACAATTCACCCACTGCACTCCACAGACACCATAGACGATGCACTACAACACATCAAATGCGGCAAGCCAAAGGATCTCCAATCAGCATATGGGAAAAAAGTGTAGAAGCACAAGCCTTTCCTCTACTCTTTCCTAATGGAAAAGGGTGAAGTATGATGAAAGAAGCACACAAATAACAGCATCAGAATACCGCTCTTTACGAATGTATTTTGAAGACCCCATATTCAGACAAAACGTTTAATACATATCCCACCTCCTGTTTGAAAGTGAGTTAGCAACTCTATGTTACAGAGTTGCCGACACATTGAAAACCGATTCCAATTTATTAAACATGTCTGCTACCAAACTACTTCAAAAGGTCAAAGACAAAGATGAAGTGTTGCAGTCAAGTATCACAAATCTCTTGGTAAACATGCATGGTACAAAAGAGTACTGGTTCCAATGTCATGCTGATGTACGGTGTATGCTATGGAACTATGGCCTACCCACATGGTTTGTCACTTTGAGTTGTCCAGAATATGCCTGGGAGGATATGCACAACTTCATACCCACAGCAAACCAAAAAAAGAAGTGATAGACATAAAAACTACACCTGGTAAATGCATCAAGATACTTTCACCACCGCTTTATTGCAATGCTGCACTTCATCTGTAATAAAACAATTCCTCCCCTCAGAGAAGTGAAACAATTCTTTTGGAGAAAAGAATATCACTCCAGAGTAGCACCACACATCCACATGCTTTTGTGGATAAAAGATGCTCATAAATCTGGTCAGGACAGTGATGCCACTGTTTTGCAGTTCATTCACAAATATGTAACCTGCAACATCCAATCAGAAAGCACACATAGTGAGCTACATACACAAATGTGCCACTTCCAAAGACATAAATGCAGCAAATATTGTTGATGCAGATATAAAAAACAAAGGCAAACACTACACCACATGCTGCTTTGGTTTCTCAAAAGCAGTTTCAGCAAAAGGACAAGTAAACAGCTTCATGTCCTCTATTAGATACAGTGTAAAAGGCCACTTGCCTAAAAACACATACTGCATTAAAAGAAACAATGCTCCCAAGAGTCTAGGGACTGGCCACAAACACTAGTAGGGATTCCATAGGGATTCCTCATTGTATTCTATTTTGTTAGGTATATTTACAGTTTGAGTGCTCTTTATATAACAGGTTCTGAGACAACACCACACACATACTAGATTTGGACAGCAGATGTGCTTTTAAATTTTGCTATTTTTTTTTCGTAAGTGTATATTAGGAGGTTGGCATTTGCAAGGTTGTTGCTACTCTTCTCTAAAGTTACTGGATTTTCTAAGTGATCTTCTTTTCCAGAATATTTTCTTTGGATTTTGTCTATTTCTTCAAGGAGGGTGTTATTAAAATGTTCCAGTTCTAACGCAGGACTTTCTGCATAGAACAGTCTCTGATCCAGATTCTGAATAGTGGAATGGTGTGTCGCTAACATGTTGATGTGGTGGAAGGTGCTTTTGCAAGAAGGTTTGGAAGTGCAGACTAATGAATGTCTTTTTGCAGTCCGGTGTAATTGCACACTGCACAGGAGTCCGTGGTTTGCAAAGTTTGTATTCTTATTTTCTCTGTTACTTTCACACAGTTGTTGAGGAATTGACGTAAAGATTTGAAGGATTGTTTTTGTATGTTAAACATTGAGGTGCAGAACCATTTGTAGATGGTACGGATTGTTTTGGTGGAATAGAGAGTTGATTGTAGGTTTGTTGGGGACATTCTTTCAATGAGGGTTTCTTCCGCCATAATGGTGTTGTCTTCCATTTCATACTCTCAGCCACTGCTATGTATGGCAATTGGGTTTTTCAGCTCTTGTTTGTATGCCTCTTCTTTGAAATATGGTTCTGTGCTGGTTGTGTGAATCCACTCACCTGCACAGATGTTTAAAAAGGTACCTATATTGAAATTGCACATGCTGCAAAGTACTTTTTGTGGTTTACTGATTAATTGTGTTAGTGGTTTTATTGTGGTTAAAATTAATATAAACAATTTTCCTTTCTTTTGAGGAACATTGAACTTCAATGAGAGCTTGCAGGATTAGTCTTCTATGCTAATTTTTAAGGGTTGAGACTGATTTCTCTGCTGTTTTTATAAGATTCTGAAGTACTCTACGGTGAAACATTTTTTGAGAAATACATTTTTTGGAATGCTTAACTGTGGCTATGTTAACATTGGCAGATGCTGTGCTAGCGCTATTGTACTTTTCTTCTTCTTAATACATTTCTTTTTACTTTTACTTTTTTGAAGAGGGGCCATACTCTTTTACTGCTAGCTGGTTCTATTTTGTAGAGTGACTGTATTAGCTGTTTTGTTTGAACAATTGCTACAAACTCTGCTAGAGGTGAATTACTATTTTGCATGTTTTTACTTTTATCTGCTCTATTTTTTCGTTGTTTTCTATGGTGTGCTTTTTGGTTGGCATTCTCTAATGCCTGTTAGAGAAAAAAAGGAAAGTGTGGGTTTGAAAGTTGTGCAATGTATTTCCGTGCATTGTGCATGAGTGTCTGAATATCAGGGCAGGCATACATAGAGGGCTGTGTGATTGTGTAATCGGCTGTTAGTTCTGGTTGGGAAGGTTGTAACAGTAGCTGTGTGTGCTGATGTGTGAAGGGCTTGCTGCAGTGCGCATGACAGTGTACTGTGCATGAATAAGTAAGGACATTACAATGTTTTCACAATACTAGTGGGTGTTTTGACACTGGTGTTCAGATGAGAATACAAAGAGTGTGCCTGCTGGGGTGAAATGAGTAAGAGTGAATCAAATGGTGTTAGATTGGATAGAATTGTGTAGGCTATTATATGTCTACAATGCACTGTATAAGTAACAGAAATATTACTACACTACTGCACTTACTTTGTTCGAAGTGAAGAGTCATTTTCATCCAGGTGTTATCTTCTAGTAGAGACATTTCTGTCTTTAAGGAGGCTGTTCTTCATTGCAATTGGGAAAGAAGAAAATTAGTGGGTATTTGTGCTAATGGCAAAATTATTGTACTAGAAGAATACATTATTTTATACTGTTGGAGGATTTGTTGGGAAGGAGAGTTGGTAACATTGCACATCATTACAAGTATGGTTGTGACACTGCTGTTCGTGCAGATGGGTTGCAACCAGATTCCTAATAATTGTTTGGCAGGTTGCCTTCCAGTGTCACTAGGTTATTACATGGCATGTTGGCCTGCAAAGTAGGTGTTTGAAAATGTGTGTGCAATTGTATAGCAGTGTATGGGAATGGGGACTTGGGAGCACCAGCATCATTATTATTACGGCTGGTGGTCCCATGATAAGTATGACCTACGGGGCTGCAGTTTTCTAAATGTGAGAGTTGGTGTTGACCTACCTGTATTGGAAATGGAGTACTCCAAGTCCTAGTAGGCTTGGACAAATTGAGAAGCCAAGAAATATGTACAGATTAGAGAGGAGAATGTTAGTGTGTGCAATTGTATTAACTTTCCCACACATCATTGCTTGGTACATGAGTGCTATTGCAGTATGTTGGAGAAATCCTTTCTCTTTCCTTTCAATTATTTATTAAGAATTACAGACAGGACTGCTGTACAAGGACACATGCATTAATTTGGTTTCCTTCAAATGGGGCTGAAATTAATAGTTGTAAACGCAGTGCATTTTTTTTTCAATCCATGTACATGGCATGCTTTGTTAACATACATTAAGTTTTTGTTTTCAGTGTGCATTGTGGAACTTTAATTGCAGGTGTGCTATTGAGAGAAGCAGTTTTAAAAGTGACAGGAGCAAAGACGAAAAAATCTGTTTCCACATTAGAATGGGTGATATGGGCAAGCATGCATGTTGTGGGAAAATATTGAAGTTTCACATAGGATCTGACACCTAAACATGCCGTGGAAATGTTTCAAATGTGGATGTCTTTTCTTTTACAAATAAATCACAGAGAGTGATGCTGAAATTGAAATGTGTATTTTGAAACTGTTATGAATGTGCTCATTAAAAGAAAACCTTCTCAGCAAACAACCTTGTAAGTAACTGCCACTTCATGTCAGGAGATGGGACAAATGAGAGTATGATTATTGAGTAGGTTATGCAGGGTAAGTGGCAGGAACCCTGTTTATATGGATTAGTAAAACAGTTGGAAATTTACTTGAGAAAATATATGCATACCTGTACTTTGTGTTGATGGTTGCAGATGTGGATGAATCTGGAAGTAGAAATCTTGGAGAGTTTTACGGTAGTTTTTGATGCAGATGCTTGGGAATAACAGGAGACCGGTACTTTGAGTGTTTCACAGTACATCTGAAGTGTTGAAATGAAATGACAGAGTTAGATGTAGAGCTCCTGCATGTGATTGGTGGATGGGTGTGTGACTGCTTAACAGTAGCCAATGAGGAAGTACTGCAAAGGGTGAAGTGGAAAGGGAAGAAGGTCTGCTCTGTGCTATGGGGTCTGCGGACAGGGCGTGCCACATCAGGGGCTTTTCAGGATGCCTTGTATGGAAAAGGGACTGTGGGGATTAGACAATCCGGTGTTTTGGTTGTGCTTTATAGGAAGAGAGGGTTTTCATTTTTTTCATTGGTGTGTGTAGTGACGATGGCTGTGAGTGCAGTGATGGAGAGAGTCAGTGTATGGATGGTGGGAGATTGTTTTGTGAGTGATCTGCAGAGTTATGCAGAGAGAGAAGTGACATTTCTGTCAATATTGGATTTCAGGGAGTGGAGGCTTTGTGGAGTGATGTGTCTGGATTCAATGTGCAAGGAGTTCTTGCACTTTGTATACATCTGGCCACTTTCAATACTCCCAATGTTCTTGTGGTGCATTGTGGGGGAGTGCATTTGGGTTATTACAGTGCAGCAAGTTTACTGAGTGCACTGAAGGACTTGGTGAAGGCACTGATGCTGCTTTTTCTAAGTGCAAAGGTGGTATTTTCACACATACCACCTGGAGCAGCATGGAACAGCCCCAAAGTCTTCTGTCCTCAGCAAGATGCAGGACGGTGCCTTGTGAACAGAGGCATGATTTCTTTTGTGTGTGCTGCTGGGATGTTCTCTTTTGAGAATGAGAACATTAATTATTTGAGTGTGATTTTTTGTACTGCAGAATGCATTTCGTTGTCCAAAAATGGAAATGACATTTTCCTTTACAATTTAAGGGATGATTTGAAGAGGTTCATGTAAGCCTGTAAGGAAGAAAAGAAGAGAAAGGGCCCCATATTATTCTTAAAAGGTGTTTGTTTACAAGCACTTTCCAAAGAAAACAACAAAAAAGACTATTTTCAGAGCCACAACTAAAGAGGAAATATCCTATCCTGGGTTACATTTCTCTCCCATCCCCTTGAATTGGACAATTTATCCGTGGACACTGCGGTAGTCTGCAGACAGCACGTGGTACATCCGGCCTTTTGAGGATGCCAGCCATAGAAATGGGATTGCGAAGGCCAGGGGATTGGCCAGTAAGGTTTCCTGGGTGTGGTATGCAAGGAGAGAGTGTGGCAGACAGTCCGTTTGCTGAGCGGAGTGTAGATGGCTATGTTAATGGCTGTGTCTTTCAGGAGGCAGCGTGTGTGGATTTTGGAGGACTCGTGGATCCATTGGTTGCAGATGTATGCACAGCATTGTGGAGTGGCTGCACATCTTTGATTTGATCATGTTGATGTGCAGTGGTATGGAGGTCGCTTCATGAATTGGGTGGATTTTCTCCCACGTTGTGCCACTTTTGTGACACGCCATAATCCGGTCTTTCTTGTTGCTCATTGTAGAGGGAACAGTTTAGGCCATGTAACAGGAAAATGATGGACATGTTTCCAAACTCCTGAGTAATTTTTTCTTGCATTGCCCGGAGACAGATGTGGCTGCGCTCCAGTTCATTTGGCCCACAAATGGAGAAAGCGAGGTGCAACGTTAACAAGACTGTTTGTTCATTTTTGAAAGATGTTGGCATGACGCATATCCATAATGAAAACATTCAATTTCACAGCACCAGTATGTTTTGTAGAGATGGAGTACATCTTACTGATGCTGGTAATCAGCTTTTTTGCTAAATATCCTAAATGCTTTGCAGCCCTTTTTTTCAAATATAGCAAGTATACTCTAAACCAGGAAAAACCTACAAAAAGGCTCTTTTCAGAGCCACCAATTTCTCAGGCAAAAAAGTTGTTGTTTTATGATTTATGGGGCATTTTTATACAGGACGGACAAGGAAGGGAAGGGAAGGGAAGGGAAGGGAAGGTAGGGAAGGGGCACCAACGACAGAGACGAAGGGGAAGGTGGAGAGAGGAAGATGTTGGGTGGGCCTCACTTAGGTAGGGGCACTGTTTCTTGTGCTCCTGGACCGTAGCCTCAAAAGAACTTTGGAACTGTTCCTCCCACAGAGTACTGCATCACAGTACATACAAATTACAGTGACCCTCGAAAGGCAAGAGTCCACTGTATTATGTAAGGCCTGTGAGGCATGTTCAGGGATCCGCTGCCCCACAGGAGTGTCTCTTGTGGTGACAGGAGTAGATGTAGAGGATGTGATAGGTGAAGTCAACCTGCTACCACCTTCGAAAGGGACGACCCTCCGATCTGCTGCCTTGTGGTTAGACCTCAGGTGTCGCCACACGGAGGTGGTCCCATAGCTATACAGCCCAGGCTATCCGCAACTCACTTACTCAGTGCATCGATCCTTGGCGGCACATGCTCAGGTGTTAGGCAGAATCACATGCAGTACCCTTGGGGAACACTACATGCAATTAAGACTACAAGTGTCAGTACAATTTCACCTTTGGTACAAGCCTGTACTAGACAGTAATGTGGTAGCAGTGGCTGACCAGCCATACTTATCTCAAGAGTAAAGTGAGGAGTAGAACAAGTTACACAAAGGACCAGCAAATACAGTGATTCAAACAAACACTCAGGTTTCTTGGTAAAAGAATAAACATTCATGTACACAGTCATTTGGAAAACATTACACTAGCAAGAGCAGCTCAATATCATATACTAATATACTACAAATAAACAACCAGTAAGTTACTGAACAAGTTCAGCTCACCTGAAGTGAGAGCAAAATGGCACTTCAGTTACTTTAAAAAGGGGTAAAAAGACAAGGTTATAAGAAATGAAGCACAAATACTTTCATAAGTAGGGCAAAGGGTTTCAGTTAACTACAACCAGCAATTCAGTTCATAGGCCTGGGCCAAAGTCAATGGTTCAGAGTCTTTGTATAGGATAGCACAGTTCTGGTAGTAAACAGTTAAGTCTTTGCTACGAATCATAGAAGAATTTGGTCAGACAAAAAGTTAGATGTTGGTTTAGGGAAGGACAAGCCTTCGAAGTCGGGAAAGTTTCACAAACTCACCATGGCCGAAAATATTTCCAGACTGCATTTGCACAGTACCTTTAAAGTGAAGAAGATCTGTAGCTGAGGCAGTTGTTCCTGGCAGTTTGAGCAGATCTCGCTGCTCCTGAGCTTCAGTCGAGGGGACAAGAAGGAGGACGTCAGGAGGTTCCTTCACTGACCAGGGAAGAGGCCACAAGCTTCGAAAAATGTCGGTTTAAGGTATGAGTGCTCTAAAGACCACAAACTAATTCGACCAGGAGGGGACAGTGTCCAGGCAGCTTGCGAGTTGGTTGTTCCCACCAAACTCAAGGGAAAAAGATAACCTTGAAGGGCTTCTCTGTTGATGGAGTTTCAGGCAATTCAGACCTGCAGCAGGGTTTCACCGGTCATCCAGGAGTTGCAGCAGTTGTTTTCCTTCAGCTCGTCTTCGATTCTTTCATTCCAGTGTCGACTCTGCTTTCTAAGTCCCAGAGACCTGCTTTTAAACAGTTTCCCCCATTCATTCCAGCCTTGCTCTCACTCGCACAGCAGGGTGGCTGTCCTTGCCAGACAGCCAGCTGGCCAATCACAAAAGTCAGGTCTCCTAGGAGACTAAGCACAGGGAGTTTCAAGCACCTCCCTCACATCCTGTCCACTCCAGACACTCATGCGCCAGAGGAGGACTTTAGCACTGAAGCCTGCCAGAGGCCAATGAACAAAGGGACCAAACCTGGTTTGGCGTGCAGAGACAAACACAAGAAGGACCTTTCCAAAAAGAAATGGCAAAAAAAGTCGACCAGCGCCTGAAAAACATGGCTGACCCGATTTTTAGCTACCGTTGTCGGGAAAAATCATGGTAGTTTCATCTAAACCACTGCCCCCAACCATTTCAAGTAGGAAAGGGTAACATTTGACTGTTACATGAATGTTTTGACTCAGGGGATGCTAGGCAACTCCTCCAGCACTCTATAGGAAGATACTGTGTGCTGCGTCTGTAAATTTAAAGAGACTAGTAAAGTCAATTTAACTTTACATGCTCTGGGAGACAATAGTCAGTCCCTGAGAAGGTATTTAAACCTTGCGAAGTCTGAAAAACATCCCTTTGCCACTGCACTGAAGGTGCCATGTGACATACAGAAAAAAGATGATGCCTATTGAGTTGTTTTAAAACTCAATAACCAAAGAACACAAAAGTAAAACACACATCAAAATACATGGAAGAGTCGGAAAAAAAGGCTCACAATCTTCTGAGGTAAAAAAAATCAAATCCTAGAAATCCAGCAAAGTTGCTGGGGGTCTCAAAAGGTAAGAAAAATTAGCACATTCTTGAGAATTCTCCCTAACAAGGACCTAGGATCAGATTTAGGATATGCTTCCAAGCACAGTTACTGATTACAACTCAATCAATATGGTGGTGGATGCCGACGAAGACGTAAATGATCCAACAGAATTCCTCAACTCTCTTGACCCCCGGGAATGCCACCACATCACCGTTGGCTGAAAGTTGGGTCACGCATAATGCTGCTTAGCAATCTCGACCCATGTAGGCTGTGTAATGGCACACAAGTATGCTTTAAAAAAAAATGCTGCCCAATGTAAATGAAGCAACAGTGTTTACCGGGAAGGGAAACAAAAGATATTCATAAACAAGCCTTACAATGAACATGTTCTTTAGTAATATTGAACTTTAGGTCCATAGTTGTTGGCACCGTCGGCATATTGTCACCTTTCGTGCTGCTCAGAAATCACCATGTTGTTCTCACATACATTTATGCATTTTACAAATGTGCTTTTTTGAAGAACAGCACATTGTGTTGTGTAGTCTTTATGAGAACCCATTTTTAAAATGAGAAATAATTGAAAAAATGTAGTGAATTTTTCTTTTCACCTTTGTTATGGAGCCTTTTCTGAAAAGCGCAATGTGGGATGTTCTAACCCACTAGTCTAGGCCCTGCAACATCACTGGGTGCTGTTTCACCAGAAACAACAGAATGGCCGCCAAAAAGCACGCTAGAAATCGCTGTGAAGTGCGCAGGAAAACCTGAAAAATAGGCCACCAATCTATTTTGCCTATGTCAGTGGTAAAACAGGAGACCACTGACAAAACCTATCATTGGGCTACCCACGGAGTAAAATGAAACTACTTGGAAAATCAGTGCTGCATTGCAAGGGAAACCCAGAACTGCTTTAAAAATCTGTTTTTCCTTGGCTGTTAAATTTGCAAAATAATGATTCTCAAACAGCAGAGATGATCCAACATCCTTGTTGGGTGTTAAACATCACTTTATGTAAAGAATCCACTTAAGCACAATGTCAGCAGAAGTATATTTCATCATAAGAAAATCCACATTCAAAGATGCTTGCTTGGAAAAATATGTCAGAAATGGGCGCAGTACCGCTGCTCGCCTGTGTCAGAAGCTGGCATTTACTTATACTGTCATTTAAACTTGTACATTAAAATCAAAGTGTGGAAAAGAAGAGACTTCTTTTGTTAAAAATGTTTGTTAAAAATGTTAATTGTATTTTAGAAAAAGACTATTTTAAACAAGGTTTTAAAAGTGAGATAAAGCCAGCCACACTGGGCTTCAAAGATATTCCACAGCTTCTCCCAAACAAAGGAATCTTCCCCCCTGATCTCTGCTGAGGAACTGGCAGGGAGGTGTGAAAGGAGGTGGGAGGAGGACTTTGGACAGGAGACAAAAGACTCCCTTGACTGAAAGGAAATGCAAATTTGGGCGTCAACAGAAACCAGCTGCTGGCAGGAAGAGGCTCAGGTTGTTCTTGGCTCAGCCAAACCTTGGAGGCAAGCTAGACTGAATTGTGTATCTGGTACTGAAGAAAATATAGTTTTGAGAAAAGGACTCATAGAAAACTGTGCCAAACTGGTAAAAATCTGAAATGTATAGGTTGTTAAAATGAAAATGTGGCTCACAAGTAGAAACTACTCTGGAATCTGTGCGATCTTCAGAGACTGGACCACTAAAATGTTGACTTTGTAGCAATTGTGATAATGCTTGGAATATGAAAATGTACAGGAGTATGCCCAGACGTTATGCGCATGTATGTGGAAAAATGTGTACAGATCTGACACTGGGTTACCAACCAAAAGCACGAAAAACTGTCATTTGTGAACCGAAACTCTTAGGAAGATGGGATTTAGACAGATATGTGCCTTATTTAATCTGTAATGCAAATATGTATTATTAGCAAGTTGGTGATATTCTAAATATACTTTATATGAAAAATATATTTTCTGTGTAGAAACAAAGGGGAGGTTTTTCCCTGGACCATAAACACATCATCATCATGACACATCACGACACTCTGGTTTCCTTCTCCAATCAGGAGAGAGGGAATACTTTGACCAATCAGTTTCATAGAGGGTGTGCTTGGTATCATCACCCTACCCACCCCCTGGGGAAATACATCAATAGGAACTGTTGAGGACCTAGAGACATACACATTCACCCATCAACTGATTTGCCGGTGAAGCGCTCTGCAGGAAGAAGTCAGATCAAGACTCCAGAACTCTGAAAGCAGAAGGCCCAATCCAAAGCTGAACCCTTCTCAGCTGGCCTTTCAAATCTCGTATCCTGATTTCAACCCTAAACTTCCAAGGGGCACAACCAATTCAACAGTCGGGCTGTGCTGTTTTTCTGCTTCTTGCCAAGAATTTATGCTAGAACCCAGAGATCCAAACCAGCAGAGCAGAGCTGTAACCCAGAACCAACCCGTCAGATCCAGTCCAAGAGGCCGAGCAGAGACCAGAGTGCCTTGCTGAGTGCAGAACCTAGCGCCTGAATCCTGTCCGGTGGCTAGCAGATTCCAGTCCAAAACCTGTGACCAGATCCTGACAGGACTATTCCAAAACCATAGGTGTTAGTATACAGCATAGCACCGTCCATAGCCGATCTCTTATCCTTAAGTAATCCTATCCAACCCATTTTATTATATCCAGAACTGCATTGTAGAATCTCTTTTGTCTGTCCTGAATTCTTCTCTCATCCATATAGTCATGTGATAATTGTAGTGATAAATCATCTTTGCGCTAATATATATTTGCTGAAGAAAGACAAGTGTTGCAGTGGGCAAAGATCAGACATAGGTGCCTCTGGCCTGGTGGCTGTACCGTTGGTATCTCACATCTTCATAGCCGCTTAGTGTAAAGCCAATCCTTGTTTCTAATCTTCAAAAGTGCATCCTTCATTTGAAATCTTGACTATTTTTGAGAAAAATCGACCTTTACTAAAACCTTCATAACCTCTGGACCGTACGTGCTAGGAATTAATTTTTAAGTGTCAAATTGAAGCTAACATCCTTAGCTTTCCAACGAACCCAGAACTGCATTCCATCTCCTTATACTTTTGCCGCAATTATGCTTAACGCGCATGGAAAAGTTTGCCACGATTCTGCATTTGGCGCAATTTCATCACGTATAAAATAGCTATTTCTTGCATTCAAACTCTGAATTCAATTTCCAACCCAACAGTCATTCAATCATCATTGCTAGTGTCTACCTGGCAATATCCAAAGCAGCTGCCACTAGTTCTGAATCCAATTTAGAGAATTAAAGTCATTTTCAGCATTTTTCCCATTCATTCCAAATCACATTCAAAAGCATTTGACCTGTTTTAAAATCATTCCTGTTTCTCTCTAAGCTTGCTGGGAGAATTGGGATTGAAACTGCATTTGTAGAGTGTTTAATCCTGAAACCTGTTTTCTCTCTTTCCATCTCTATATTGCATATTAGGGGGGATTGAGTAGTATCAGGGGGAAAGAGTGATTATATTGCATTTGATTGAATTCATATCCAGTTTTATTTCTGTGCTGCATTAATTTCCTATCATTGCATTTCATTGAACCCACACAAAGTGTATTCTATGCTATATTATTCTTCTCATCCATATTCCTATTGATTAAAGAGATTGTTGATTGTTGTGATATCACCCAACGCTGATCATTGTATAAATATTAATAGTGTGATGTCTAGATATTGTTCAAGTTTATAAAGTGTGATATATATATTGTTCAATTCATAAAATAAATCTTTTAACTTTGCAAAACAACCTACTTCTTGGTTCAGTGAGACCGGGGGGAAGGGGGATTCAAAGAGAGGGGCGTGATATAGGGGTACATCATTCAGAAATAAAAGAACTTTAGACATAAAAATATATAAATAAGGGTTCCAGCTGGGCATCACACGCTAGGCATTGACTTAGGTGGAGTGCTGGGTTAAAACCGCTTACAGTAAAGCTACCTGAATGTATTTCTAATAAATAGTTCCTATTAGAAAAAAGATCCTGGTAAATGCCGGGGATATCAACTAGTCTAAATATATAAAAGTGATCATTTGTTTACGGCGGGATTTGTGGTGAGGGTTTGTTCCTCATTCAATTTCACACTGTTTCACCAATCTGCACCAAATGTTACATTGTTGGCAGTTAGGACCCTCCAGACATTACTGGCTACATGACATTTGGACACCCCACCCCTTTCTCCAGATTACAGCAAAAGTCATCATTTGTTGTGGGTTTATGGCAAAGTGTTGTTCCTTATACAATTCCACATTGTATCACCAATCTCCACCAAATATTGCACAGTTACCTGTTAGGACCCTCCGGACATTACTGGCTACATGACATTTGAACACCCAACCCTGTTACTCAGATTTCAGCAAATGTCAAAATTTGTGGGTTTGTGACTTGGCAAAGCGTTGTTCCTTATACAATTCCACACCATTTCACCAATCTGCACCAAATTTTGCACAGTTACATGTTAGTACTCTCCGGACAATACTGGCTACATGACATTTGGACACACCAATCTGTTACCTGGATTTCAGCAGTAGTCAACATTTCTTTGTGAGTTTTTGTCTTGGTGAAGCATTGTTCCCTATACAATTCCTCACTGCTTTACCAATCTGAACCACATTTTACATACTTACCTGTCAGGACCCTTCAGGCATTACTAGCTACATGCCATTTGGACACCCCAGCCCTTTCCCTGGATGTGAGCACCTTCACACATGAGACGATTGCCTGAAATCTCTGAAATATCAATGTAGTTGTAGAAAGACCAGTCCCGACACAAGGAACAAAACTCGGGGTCCATGCCCTAGCATCATATTCAGGATATGCTTCCAGGCACAGTTACCTAGTGCAACTCAATCGATTTGATGGTGGATGCCAAAAAAGCGGTAAATTATCCAACAGAATTCCTCAACTCACTCAACCCCCTGGGAATACCAACACATCACCTTTGACTGAAAGTTGGGTCACGCATCATGCTTCTTCTCAATGTCGACCCACCTAGGCTTTGTAATGGCACAAGCCTCTTTCTGCCCAACGTATTTGAAGCAACAGTGTTCACCAGGAAGGGAAACAAACATTTTTGTTTAGAAACAAGCCTTACAGTCAACATGTACTTTAGCAATATTGAACTTTAGGTCCATCATTTTTGGCACCATCTGCATCATGTCACCTATCATGTGCTCAGAAATCTCCATGCTGTTTTCAAGTACAGTTATAAAGTTCAGAATGAGTTTTTCAGAAGAACAATACATTGTGTAGCGTAGTCTTCATGAAAAAATATGTTTTTTTGTTTATTTTTTAAAATTGTATTATTTAGCTTGTGGTTTACAATTGAAACCTTTCAACCACACATATTAGCAGACATGAAGAAAAAGAACATATGTGTAAACCACCCTATGTTACCTTAATGGAAAAAATGTAAATAAAAGCTGAATGACTCCTTTTAAGAAAGTGGCACCAGTCAATGGCCCCACCACAGCGTTTGCTGTCGATTCACACTTTTATAACATGTCAATAATTGCAATAAGGCTTGGTAAAAGACAAGCTCATCTTTAAGTCAACTGGTTTCAACCAGCCCTTTGGGAGCCAGTGCGTAGTAGCATCGTCATATGATGGTTTAATGAATTTGCACTCAAAGGGTGTTTCAATGATTACGGTAGTGGTTGGTGAAGTCAC
Organism: Ambystoma mexicanum; assembly: GCF_040938575.1. Classification (NCBI taxonomy): domain Eukaryota; kingdom Metazoa; phylum Chordata; class Amphibia; order Caudata; family Ambystomatidae; genus Ambystoma; species Ambystoma mexicanum. The sequence goes on from NC_090932.1 coordinate 1,039,630,251, forward strand.
AGTCGTCATTGGTTAAGCTGGCTTCCACCGGCCCCCTATGGGTGTCAATTCTCTGAAACCATAAAGAGTTCTGACTAGGTGAGTATAAAGTTAGTTTAGTTAAACTTGTCTAAGGAGGCCATTTTGCATATGATGCCAGAGATTCGTCCTGAGCTATTAGATTTGGTCAAATTTCAAATGCTGGATTTCATTGTGGAACCAGACATTACACCTTCTGCAAAAAAACTACATGTTTTACTATAAAATGTATCAAATTGTATTGCCCATATTTTTCTCGCACACCAGCTACATCCCAGGTTAAAATCGATACAAATGACTCAGTAAAAGGTCATCAGACCCCATGGCACAGATCAAAGTTCATATTATCAGTGATATCCCTGTTATTGGAGTTCTCTGAAAACGTGGTGCTCATCAGTGATTGTGGACCTTTCAAAGTTCTACTTCCACTTCCTAATAGTGGACTTAACATGCCCGGTCTCAGAAGCACACCTTCCCATTCAGTCGGCAACATCGAAAGAATTCAGCAAATCAAATGTATTAGCTACAACTGACTGGATGTTCGACTGGCTTTTGTCCTAGTTTTCAAGGTTCTGCTAGAGAATTAAATCCATTAAGGTGATCTCTATGGGGTATGAGACTCGTATCATTATCCCTGATTAAAAGAGCTTGCATTCTTATATATTGGGGCCTTCTTGCAACCAGCCAATATCAGGAGTCACACATTGTCTATTCAAAAACAGGGGGGAACAAATTTATTCCCATGTTGGATTCCTCTTGGTACTCTAAAAGTACTCACAATGACAGCTGCAATAGCAGGGTGTTTGCAGGTTTTAATCATGATTCAATGTCTTTAAGTTCTTGGCCATCAAAGGTGCCCTCCTCACCATTAAGATTTGCCTTCTTGGTTCCAGAGAAAGTCCAGTGTTTTTTGTTTCAATAAAGTGAACGCTTTTTAAAATTAGAGATATAGTAGATTCTACTTGACATTAATTCCCGTCAGGCCACTGTTAGGCCAGTCTAGCCTTGTAAAAAACACTTATCATATTTGCTTTACCCTTGATGCCAAGAAAATATGCTATGACACATTAAGAAAGTATATGCAAACTGGCACTACTAGTGTCAGTTTGCATTTAGTTTCTTAATGTGAAATGGCATTTTTTGCTTGAATCAAGGGTAAAGCAAACATGATCAGTGTTATTACGTGGCATGCCTGGCCTACATTATTTGAGCAAGTCACTATATATTGTCTTACTGTGGCATACAATGTTTTAATTGCCATCAAGTGTAAAGTAATTATGGTAATTTTTTGTATGTGGTGCAAGAAGTTTAAATCATTTGTGTCTTACTGCATTTACTTTCTTAATGTCGCATGGCATTTTTTTCTTGGCATCAGGGGTAAAGCAAACATGGCAAGTGTTATTTCATCGCGGAACTGGCCTACTTTATTTGTGTCAGTTGCTATATGCTTTCTTACTGTGGTATAGCATGTTTTTATTCGCATCAATGGTAAAGCAGTCATGAAAAGTGTTATTACGTGGCTAGTCCGTCCTATAGTTTTAGTATTCATTTACTTTCCTACTGTGGCATGATATTTGTTACTTTTTACTTGGCATGAAGGGTAATGCAAACATGAATGGTATTATGCAGCTAGAAATTTGCCCCGCTGGCCAGGCTCTATATTCTTTTTGTGTAATGGCAATTTTGCACTTAGCATCAAGAGTAAAAGCAAACATAAGTGTGATTGCATGTTACACTTGCCAATGTTGGTATTGCTAGTTTTGATATGTTTCTTTCTGTGTTATGATGGGTTTTTTTTTTTTTTTTTAATGGCTGGGAGTCCATATGTAGTAATACTGGCATATATTGATGAAGACTGCATGGACATGTAAGGGCATATGTTGTGTGCCAAGGCATCTGAAAATGCGTTAGAAACTGGTCCTGTGCAATGTATGTGACTTGCATGAACAGACCCAACTACTCCTCATGGATGACACCCGGCAAAGACTGAAGTATATCTGGGCCTGCTTGTGGTCTTATGCAGAAGAGATGTGACCCGCCATTTCAGGCTGGACTGCCCCTTTTGGGGTGGTACCAAGCCTAATTTATATATCACCTTTCCCATTCTGTGATTGCTTGGCAGGCTGAAAGATAGTGGTCTCCAGGGTTGCTCAGAGCTATGCCTGTGGTCATGATTTATTCAAAAACATACAGCCATAAACTTTTGGTTTTGCTTTAGTCACTCTGAGCGGGACGGATGTGGCCAGAAATGGGTCCAGGCCTGCTGGGCCTAGAGAACCAAGCATTGGTGATGCCCAACAAGGCCAAAATATGTTGGTGGATGCTTGTGGTTTTGTGCTGAAGGGCTGTGACCTAGCAGTTCAGGCCGGACAGTCCCTTTACATGTGGGACCAAGCCTGATTTGCATATGGTCTTTCCCCTTCTGTAATGGCTTGGCAAGTTCCCAAAGTATGGTCTGGAGGGTTGACCAGAGCTATGCCTGTGGTTATGGTTAATTCAAAACCTTCAATCCATCAAAGTTTGGTTTTGCTTTGGTGACTTGCATCTATTCAGGTTTTTTTCAGGTGCTATCATACAAATCCAAGTGCAAAGTGTGTGTTTTTTTACCCAGTTTTTTTTCAGAAAGTGCTGGAAGATGCACAATGAATTTTAAACCTGTATTTGTTTTCTTCTCGTGGGGAGAACACCCCGAACAGCCCTTGCTTGATTCAGGCTCCTTCACTGCACTTACTTACGCAAAATTGGCAAAGACATTTTCACCCCTCCAGTTCAGAACTGCACCAGCGGCCACTCCTTAGTGACTTTATTTGAAGAGTGGTGTTCCATTCCCTGATCCAAGTCAGGAAAGCCAATAGGAGCAGTTTTTGCATGGCCATTACATGTTACGAATTGGTAGACATATAGGATGGTGCTTCCCAAATGACGGCTATAAGGGTGCATGCTGCCAAGTCCTGCTTTGGAACATGGCACTTCTCAAGGGCTTCAGTCACTGAGAATTCACAGGGAATCCTCGGGGCATTCACGGGTTCATTCGGGTAGGATATCACTTGGCTCTACATGAACTTGGTTCAAGAGTTATTCTTTCCCAACATAGGTGATTAATTAGCGCAACAATTCAAGATTAGTACCAATATGTATTTCCTTACAATATACAGTAATGCTGAATGCATCTGTTTGTACATGGCTGTGACCTTGAAACCTAAAATCATGTTTAAAAGGAAATAGGAAGAGAGAACATGTTCTCAGACATCCCCTACTTGTTCCGTTACAATTTAGCCCAAATGCCATGTTTTCCATTCGCCCTGCATATTTCAGGGAAAAATCCATCAATACATGGCTGCAGTAGATGTTGGGTTTGATACATTATCTTTGATAGTGCATATTTTGTATGGTTACAAATGTGGAAAGACACAGGACCTCATTACCAGTGGAGCACTATCACCCCCGCTAATAGCATCACATGGCATGACTGCTACATCCGAAATTCACTGCATCATAGACGGTTCTTGTTATTCCCAATTTGGAGTCCTATTAGGGATAGATAGAGTTCCACCCAGACAATCACCGGCCATCATACGTAGAGTGGAGGAAATAACTTCACTTTATAACTGGGGGATTGTTGTTGTAGGGCTGACAACCCCCATACTCGGGTGGCGTGGTAAAGCAGGCACTATTTCCCAACTACTGTTGCCAAACTCGTAATGAGACTCGTGACGCACGCAATTCAAATGTATAGCAAATAAAACTAGTATGAACAAACACGTCGTCCATTAGAACCTATTTACAATGTGCAATGCATGCACTTCCTGTGTACAAAACACACTCTACGCGTGTAATTAAAAGTCCCCGAGTGCTGAGGTTCTCTGTGATTAATGTCTTAGGAGGGAACTTTTGACTCTAATACTAATGGAAAGCGACTGGATCTCAAACACTAGTGGTGTTCAGGTACCCCGGGAGTAATACAAGGTTGCTCCAGGCACATTGCTCCTTTCCCCGAGTCATTAATTACAGCTGCCCAAAGTGGAAAGTTTATAATTAAACATATAGTTTACTCCTTTACTTTGGAAGCAAGTAAATTAAAGATAATTAGGTTTCTTTTCGATTAAGCTCGTGGAGCATTCTGGAAGCGTTAGAGGTGGACAGAACTGGATGGCGGTCGCCCAGTGTCGCTTACACTCCTGGAATTGGATATAGTGCCATTCTCTTTTGCCGGTGCTTTGTCAGTTTCCAAGCGTGGCGGCAAAAGGCTTACGCATTAACCCATCACACTCCCTATTGATCTGCAGCCCAGATGCAGGAAAAGATGAAACACTGTGAAATCGGTATTGTTCCAGGAATATATGAAGGTGAAGGGGCCGTATGCAGTTCACACCACGGCAGGATTTCAGAATAGGCGACATTTAGCATTATTTATTTGCTGGGCGACCTGGTGTATAATATGCCAATGTAGCGATCACTTTCTCATTCTCTCTCTCTCTCTCTCTCTCTCTCTCTTTCTCTCTCTCTCTCTCTCTCTCTGCTCCCTCTCTGTCTCACTCTGATCTCTTTCTCTCACACTATTTCTGCCTCACTCTGTGTCTCCTCTCTAGATGTGGGCAAGAGCCGCATTTGTAGGTGTGCGTTTGCTAGAGCCACCCTAACCTAACATGTCTAATTGTACTAACATTGCAAATGTGCCCTTTCTAAAATTGTACAATGTTATTTTCTAATGATCATTTCCAGAATATATTTTAGTTATATAATGAGCATTACACTTATGTTAGTGAGCAAAGAATGTTTTCAAAATCTAGACTAACCATATACATTAGTTTAGTCCAAGATGCAGAGCCTGGTGCAATCCCATGGTACTCTTTAGAAATACCCCTATCACAAAGGAGAAGGGGACACACACTCCCAGTGAGGGTTCCTTCCTGCTTTGCCGACAATCAATACTTGAATGCTACTATCCCAGATGAGATGAGTGCAACTGAAATAATTCCATTTTGCTCAACATGTTTCTGTAATCATGTATTGTGATTTTTGTTTTATTTTCTAATGTGTTTTTTCTTTTCAAATCTCTGTAAAATGGAAAATGATTCTAGTTCTTTAAACCCAAACCATTGAACATATTTGTACCACTATGAGCTGAGAAAATGTGTGTTTAAATCGGAATTTCTTCATTTAAGCAAAATGTCTAACCAGGAGATTATAGTTTGAGCGCATGCAGACTTCGATTCCAGCCCTGGGATTCCTCCAAAAAAAAAATGACTGAGTTCATAGAGTAGGCTATTAAACAAGATGGGGAGGTGGAAGATGGAGTCAAAGGTCACACCAAAGGACGATGCATATGGACGGGCAAACTGACATGTATGTCCCTGTATAGAGTAGGCGAATAGGCGTGTTTCAGTTTGTGTTTGTCATCTTAAGGTGATCAGATGAGTAATCAGATGAATGTCACCAGTCCGTCACTTTTCCAAACATGCAGCTTTCTTTTGCAGTTTGTTTTTTGCAATTTATTTAGCATAATTGAACAATGAAGATTTCAACTCGGAACATGAATGTTTCTGCTACATGAAAGACCACACTTCTCATCTGAGCACCATAGGCTGTGAAGTGGGACACATGAAAAACATATTTATACCACTTGTTCATGTAGCTCTTCTTCAAGTTTTAGGCAAGAAAGACAGAAGGTGGATGAAAAGGCAGTTTTGAGGATTAGGGCTGATCAAGGTTGTAATATTGATGGGGTACACAACCATAAATAACGGATGGTATAAGTGCCATTGTGCAATTCGTTCTCTGTGTGTCAATTACTGGTAAGATATTCAGGTAGACAATAAGCATTGACAAAGCCAAACATTTGAAATGTAAAACTGTGTACTCTGTTTCAAAATAGTCACCATAGAAATAAATACATTTTTACCAATTATGCGGGCTATCTTTTGGATCTTTGTTAAGTTTCCAGTCACTGATTGTAAGAGGGGTTTCAGAAAAAGAAAACTGATGAAATCACATGTGCTGCCTTTAAAGTCTAAAGAGATGTTTTTGGCCCTTGAGGCAGTGTCAATTGAGAGCAAAATGATCAAATAGATTATGCATTTACAATAAACGCTTTTATGACAGCACACTTTCGCAAAGTGCCTTTTCTTTAGGCAATGGACATATACAAGAGAATATTGATCATGAAAGTGTTATTTAAAAAAAATATATATATGATCTACTTTGCTGTACCTACTTGTTTCTTTCCAGTGCTTTAATTATGAATACAAAATGAAAAGTGGTGAGAGGAATCGGACACAATCCTTCTCTTCCCACTTTTGGAACTGGATCCCGGTGTCGGTTCCCCATCAAAACTTCAATTTGCAAATATCTCGAAGCGTGGCTTTTTCAACAACACCTGAACAAGGACACTGCCCAAAGTTCACACAAACCGGAACAGAGACCGCAAATCACGATACTGGGTTACTGTTAAAAGATGCCAGCTCAAACGCTTGTTGCGCTTGGCCTGTACAGCACACTGTTGTTCTTGAGCTATGTCAGTGCTGTAAACAATAAAATAAAAATAAAAATAATATATTATAATGATTTCATAAGTTGGGGATGAGTTTGCATCATTGGGATGGGAAATGTGGTGAGGCCAAAAGGGAAGCATCATGTTACCCAGCCAGCACAGAGGCTGGCCGGCCCCTGGAGTGGACCCTAGAGGGACATCCTATATAGCGGGCTGCCCCTCTGGCCGCTCCACCCGGGGCTGTCCGAACACTTCTCTTCCTCCTCCTCCTCCTCCCTTGGAGGTGGAAGGTGCGTCCCCCAGGGCCTGACACATTCGGGCTCGGGAGCCTGGGGACACGGATTAGGAAGAGTCTGTGATGGTTCAGTCGCTGTTTTTCGCTGCCTGAAATTGATCTCTTTGATTCCATCCATGGAGAAGTTCAATAAAGCACATTCTAGGTAAATATGTTACCAAAGCGTGCAGGCCCACCGTTGGGAGATCGGTACCCATGTCCTTCGTTAAGGCATGGGGGCATGCTAGGCAAGTCCTCCATCTTGCCCCAAGCCCTTAGGGCTTACAGGTCACGGCCGCAAGGAGTGGAGCGGCCAGCTTAGCTTTAGCCGTGGGGGGATAATGCTCGGTTTTGCATGGATTTTCTTCTGGCTAAAGTGGTTGCCCATTGTGTTTATCCCAAGTGGGACCCATGCTTCATTTGTTTGATGCTGCTGCCAAGTTGTTGTGTGTATCCCATTGTGTGATCCATGCTTATTCTGTGATCCATGCGTTAATTTCAAGATCCGAGTTGTGTGTTTATTTTTTTGTGCGACCAAGTGTACATGTTCAAGCCATATGTTTATCTCTTTGGGCAACTAAGTGCAGAGTAACCAATTGGCGTGCAGTTTTTGGGTGCCACACTGGTGTTCATTTCACAGCCCCCGTTCAGGGCTCCCAAAGCGGCTGCAGAGCCATTGTGGTTTATTTTCTCAAAGTACAGTACCCAATTGGCTGTTTTTGAAGGTGGTCTGTGGGTGGATTCTTCACAGTTTAATGTGTCAGTCGCCGCACTGCTGTGTTGGATGTTAATTGAATCTGCCACTTTCAAAAACTGTTGGACTACTCCAAGGGTTAGCCATAAATACACACATGATTGCTCCCTCGAACGGATGCCGTGCCGCCATTACGCACTGCCTGGTTGGGTGGGGGTTTAATGTTGTATTTGTTTACCAGCACAGGAAGTTTTGCATGTAACAGTATATGTTGTATATGGGTTAACACCAGTCTCAGGGGGGGACAAGATATTCGCCATGCCGCATGGGCCTTTATAGGGGTCCCTCAGCGTTGGTGCACAAAACATGCTTTGTTCGTACAGAGGGGATGGCAGTTCGCCCACGATACTTGAGTGTGTGGGTATCCCCTGGTTTGGTTGCCTTGCAGCAGGTTTGGCCTCTTGGGATAGTGGGTAATTTGTAAAGGTAAATGTTTCTGTGGCAAATCTTTAGCCAGTTCAAGAACAGTGTCAGTGAGGGATTATGGAGTAATCCAAAATCGCCTGGATGGGCCACCGGCTAGTGCTACTATTCCGATGGTGCAGCTGAAAGGCGTGTCAAAAATTGTGTGCACACGTCATGAAATGGGCAGCCATTGTTTGCTGGCTCAAATGTTTTGTCACACCTGTTCTGTCTACCGCCCTCATCTGCAGCTGTCATTTCATAAGTGAAAAGGGGCCGTCATCATCTGCAGTTGTCATTTCATAAATGAAAACGGGCAATGGGTAGGCAAAGCGCTTGGAGTTTATTTATTTATTGTACATTTGTAAGGCATTATTTGGTGAACAAAAAGACACTATCATCCATTGATATGACGCATGTGAGGGGCGCGTCTAGAATTATGAGTGCACGTTAGGAAATGGGTGGTCAATTTTCGTGGGTTCTATGGTTTTTTAAACCTTTTCTGTCCACCTGCGCCGCCGGAATTTTTTCTTTTCCTTTCAGAAATGAAAGGAGCAATTAGCATGGGCAAGTGTTTACCGTTTATTTATTTTATTGGGCATTTGTAAGGCATTTTATTTGGGACAAACAAACGCAGGAGGAAAGTTGCTGGGTGCGACGGGAGTGACCCAATGCCATTTTTTTTTTAATTCATTGACATAGAGTACTAAACGCTATCAATGCTCAAGTTGAGGGAGTGGCCAGCAGTACAACTACGAGGATGCTAAGGCCCATCCATAGCGTGTGTAACACTGAAGTTTTATGTACTTAACACAGGTATCAGCTACCGTAGAGAGCTAAGCAGCACAACGGATCATTGTTTACCAAGGAGGTGCAGAAGAAGTGTGATAAGGTTTGCAGGCAGGAAAGCTTCAGGAGAACTGTTTTCAAGAGAAATGTTTCAGGGTCCTTTGGAGGATATTAAACAAGAAACTGGTTACCAGGCATTTGCAGTCTCGGGGAAGGGCGAGTCCTGATAATTCATTTCAGTTTTGTTCCTACTTTTCCAGGTCTGCAATGTTGGTCGAAGGATCACAGGACATGTTTCATAGTGTCTAGGTGATTTCCAACAGCCCGAGCGAGAATGAGGAGGATGAGGAAGGAGAGCTATGGGTGCTGTTCCAGTAAGATGCACAATAGGGGAAAGGATAGGGCAAAAAAGTTGTTGCGAGATGAGCAGGAGTTACTTGTCCAGCCCTTGGTTGTTCAAGCACAAATGTGCCCGTCCCCCAAAATTGACACCCCCCACTGAGTGAGGCACCCCCAAAGGCCCAAACCACCAAAAAAGAAGCACAAATGCAGGGTTAACAAGCCAACCGGTTGTGGTCCAAGAGCTTACAATAGAGCAGTGAGGGAATGACCTGGCAAGAGCAGTAATGGTCCAGATAGCTGAGATGCCTTCTGTTGGTGGCGTTGGCTGTGGGGGAACAGGTGTGGCAGATTTGACACCAGCAGCCTACCAGGCGGCTGGTGCAACAGGGTGTACAGCCCTGGCACCACCTACAGGTAACGTGTTGCAAACTGAAACATTTGCTATGCCATTGGAGGAAATGCTAAGGATGATTAGGTGGGTGTCGCAAACACCCACTGGGGGGAACGCCCTTGGGACAAGAGGAGTTTGGGAAGGTCCGTTGGGGCTTTCTGTGAACAATGGGGTGGATGTGGCACCAGCCCCTGTAGCACAGAATGCTGCAATCACATTTGACCAAGGTATAAAGGAGGTGCCAAGCTTGCCAGCTGCTTTAGGCCACCCACCCACAGAGCTGCCACAGAGAGGGATGGGTGTGCATGCACAAACATGTCTGAGGAAGCGGGTTTAGAGGAGGGTCCCACCACCCCACTGTCGGGCAGGTCCTCCTTGGCATGGCACATCCCTGCCCAAGTGAAAGAGAGGATTTGTGCCAGGGAATTTATTTATATGTTTTCATTGCTGGCTGTTGAAACAGCAGGCCCAGATATCACTGTCAGCAGGGAGGAGGACAAGAAAAGGCAGAAAAAACATAGGGCAGAGGAAGGCTTATTTTCCTTTATTAGCAGCAGTGTGGATGGAAAAAATCCCTGAATACGGCCCGGCCTTGTGGAAATATAGCGACACGATTATCAATGAGCAGAAGAAATATGGCTCTGCAGGTTGGATTGATTGTGACAGAGGTGTTAGATTTGAGATGACCTTGGCTTCTGACATGATTTTGGACCAGAAGGACATGGAGGGTTGGGTCTCCTTTATGGGCAGTAGGGAAAGGGCCAGTCAGGTGACTGGGGATGTGCCGAAGGGTTCGCGGAAGCCATGGAATGTTAAGTATAAGCAAAACCACAAGTCAAATGTGCAGCACTTTCACCAAGGAACCCAGGCACGGGGGGGGGACAAGATCATGGGACAGTAATACTAGCTCAGGCAAATTGGGGACCCAGGTGTAGGTATGCTCATGTGTTTTCAAAATGTTGGGGTACGCAGCCAGTGGCAAGGTGCAACAAAGGTGAAGGTGCCAGTAGGGGCACGGGTCAGCGTAAAGAAGCTCAGTAGTGGTAAGTGGACTAAAGGTCCATCTCCTGTGAACCCAAATGTGTTGGAGTACTTGAATGAGTACCCTAAGCAGTGAGAGAGAAATGTACTGTTTGGGGTGTTAATGAACAGGTTCTGCATCCCTTACGAGGGCCCACAGAATGTCCGGGTGGCAAAAAAACCTACCTTCTGCACTAGAGCAGCCCATGGTTGTGGATGAGAAAATATTGAACAAACTGGACTTGGAAGAATTGCTGGCCCCTTCTCTCACCACCCCTTGCCCAGATTTATAGTATCTCGACTGGACATCATCCCCCAAAAAGAGCCAGGGAAGCTCAGGTTGAATCATCACTTGTCATATCCTAGAGGGGATTCGGTAAACGATTTGTTCAACCCCGAGTACTGCTCGGTGCACTTTGCTTCCTTCGACCAGGCCAAGGTCTTGGAGGCTGCTGTGGTCATTAATGCACTTTTGTCTAAGGTGGACACTGCGATGGCATTCCACTTTTTACCAGTCCAGCCGGACAGTTTCCACCTGTCGTTTTTCCAAAGGGAGGGCAGTTTTTATTTCAATAAATGCAATGCTGATGGGTTGCCTGGTGTCATGTGCACTATTCACAGCTTTCGGCACTTTTTCTGGAGTTCTGGAGTGGGCAGCTGACAGAGATGAGCAGAGAGGTGCCATCATCCACTGCTTGGATGACTTCCTGTTCATGGGGACGGAATTGTCTACCGACTGTGCCCACTAACTGTCTTGTTTTCAGGATTTATTGGACAGGTTGGGTCTACCATTGGCACCCGAGAAGACTCAGGGCCCCACTGAGGTGTTAACCTTCCTGGACATAGAAATTGATACCAGGGAGGGCAGTTGTAGGTTGCCACAGGACAAAATCGAAGGGCTGTTACCCAATATTGAGAACAATTTATGTAAGGAGAAAAACACTTTGGAAAAAATCCAGCAACTTTTGGGCAAGCTGAATTGTGCTTCTAAAGTAACCTGTGCAGGCAGGGTGCTTGCACGCAGGTTGGCAAGAGCAACAGCAGGGCTTAAACAAAAACACCAACATATCCAACTCAGCTCCAGCCTGAAGGATGACTTAGAAATTAGGCTTTCATTTCTAAAAGAATTCAATAGGGTTCAGCTTTGGAGGACACCCTGGGAGATGAGCAGGGAGTTGCAGATGTATTTGGATGCATCAGGCAGTGAAGGCTTTGGGGTATCTTGGGTCAGGAGTGGTGTGCTCAGAGGTGGCCCCAACAATGGCATAAAAAGGACAGGACAAGGAATATCATGGTATTGGAACTCTTTCCCATAGCGGTAGCTCTCATGTTGTGGCCAAAGGAATCGGGTAACAAAAGGGTGCGTTTCTGGTCAGACAACAAGGCGGTGGTACAAGCCATTCATTTACAGTCTGTCTCTTGCCCGGCTGTGCTGATGTTGTTGAGAAAATTGGTAGAAATGTGCTTATACAGTAATATCGAGTTTAGGGCCTGGCATGTTCAGGGTGTTGTGAATATTGTTCTCGATTTCAGTGGACCAAGTTTCTGAAAGCCCATCCTGGAGCCAAACTTAGAGGGAAACAGTTCCAGAGCGAGTGGTGGCAGCTAGTGGAGTGGACAGGGAGATCTGTGAATTGGGGGAGCGATCGCTCACATCAGGCATTCAGTCCAGGTAGCAGCATTGCTACAGTAAGTTCCTGAGTGTACCTATGGCATTGGAATGCACAGAATGCACTTTGGATGAGCAGGTGCGTGCATTTGTGGTGTGGGCACATACGGAAGGAAATTCCAAGAGCTGGGCAACAGCCCACCTGGCAGCAGTGGCATTCCATAGCAAGCTTAGGGGGAAAGTTGATCCCACAAAGGTGTTTTTAGTGCGCACTGCATTGAAGTGTTGGGGTAGGATGGAGGGCTCCAAACAAGAGACGGGCAAACCCATTGATTTTGATTTACTTCAGAAACTACTGATAGCCTTGGTGGGAGTGTGCTTCAACTATTTAGGCTGGCATTTGCATTGCCATTTGTCAGTGCTTTCGTGTTCAAATAGTTGATCTTGTCGGAATACATGACAGCTCAGGGACGGCCATCACAGTAGGTGATGTTCACTTCTTTAATGAGAATTTGAGCAAGGGTATGAGGATTAAGTTGGGGAGATTTAAAACTGATTGGTTGGGAAAGGGTAAATGGTTTGGGATACATATGTCCCCACTGCAGGACAGCTGTCCGGTTCACCTTTTTAGGCTTTTTCTACCCAATAGGCCCGTGGGTTACGGCACACTTTTAATGCATGTGGATGTAACCCTCTCACTGTGTTCCAATTTAGGAAAGTTTTGTCAGCATCCTTGGGGGCAGTGGGAATCTACGGTAAGGGTTGGTCTCCACACAGTTTTTGGATTGGGGCGGCCACCACAGCATTTTTGCAAAGGGTTGTCTGCACCAGCCATCACGAGAATTGGAAAATGGGAATCTGGCTGCTACAAACTTGATGTGAGGCCCCAGGGGTCCATACCCATGGGGCTAAGTCAGAGGGGGACCATGTTAGGGAGCACCCTCTTTAATATATGTGCGCAGGAAATTGGTCACAGGGGGTCTTGGGTTGCCAACGCAGTATGTTTTATGACACTATTATTTGTACCAACATATGATGCAGTTGGTTGATTGGCCATTCTTTGTATAGTATGGGCAGAAAGGAAGGTCCGGCAGTGAAAAGTAGGCCTCAATTTAGAATTTCAGGGGACTAAGTTCATATGGCTTGATGCTTCATAGAATAAGTGGCACTCCTTGTTACCCGCAATACATTGGCAACTGCAATGGAGGCCTGCACACAGAATGTTGGTCATCCATCAGGGCGGTAATGACCTGGCCAACTTGGGGAGGGGCTGTTTTCTGGTCCAGGTACAGGTGGCTCTACAGATTTTTACTCAGGAGCTACAGGGCACTGATATACTTTGGTCCGAGATTACTCCAAGGCAGCTCTGGCATGGGGCCTCTTCCCACAAAGGGATGGAAAGATCTTGGATGTGCCTGAACAGGAAGGTAGAAACATTTTCTAGAGCTGAGGGACTTGTTTTTATTGGTCACTGCTGTCTGAATTCACTTTTGTCCCATTTTGCGGAGGACCGAGTACATTTGTCAGACAAATGAATGGATGTCCTCCTCACAGCAATCCAGGTGTCATTAAGTAGGTCTGGCTGCAGATAGGAGTATTGGTGAGTATGTCCTGGGGATGTGGGGGCATTCGGAAACCACCCCCAAAGTGTGGCAGAGTGTTGGGGTGTTTCTAGCCAGGGGAAGAGATTTTGATGCTGCGTCTTCGGCCATGAGCGGTTCAGGATAGGCCGGACCAGAGCCAAAATCAAGCAATGGTTACTGACTCCCCCTCAGGGACAGTTGAGACTCTGTCATCTGCTGTCAGTTGTCCCGATATATACTGACTGGCAGTGCATAACCAGAAACAAATGTCTGCTTTGCTGCCAAGGGAAAACAGGGAATGACACGGGTCATCCTGGACATGTATATCTATCTTACTGATGTGGCTGGGACCGCCCCAATTTGTTTGCTGCAAATAAACTTTGATCTTTGTGTTTCCAAAAACTTTACAACCATTTCATTGTTTTTTTAATAAATAAAATGTAACATGTTTCTCAGGCTGTGAAAACACGATGGGGGGGGTGGAGAGGGCACGCAATGGAGGTTGCCCCGGTAAGAGGCTTACCAGCCCCGGGGGGGTGCTGGAGGGACAGCTTACATGGCAGGCTGCCCCTCTGGCTGCCCCACACCAGGGTTGGTCAAACACCTCTTCTCCTCCTTCCCTTGGAGGTGGAAGGGGCATCCCCCAGGGCCCAACACATCTGGTCTCAGGTGCCTGGGGGCACTCATAAGGCGGGGACTGTGATGGTTCAGTCACTTTTTCACAGCTTCCACCTGACATTCCCACCCTCCCTCTGCCTTCATTAACTTAATAGCAATAGGTTGTGGTATTTTGAAGTCAAAAGAGTAAGGAAATGTCTCTGCGTACAGGTGAAGTTGTTAACTTTTATTTTTCAGGTAATGGATGTTTGGGCGATGTATTACGATCGTTATGTGTTTGCATGATCATATTCTAACTGCCTTCATTTACGGTTGTTACCTTTCTGTTTCAGTCAACAGGGATGTGTCACACGATGTATTACTGTGGTTATGTTTTCACATATCAGATTTTAACTGTATTTTTCTGTCACAGGCAGAGTGTCGGGCGGTAGTAGCCGGAGAGGAGATTTTGACGCTGCAGCTTCGGACATGAGCGATTCAGGAATGGCCGGATTTGAGCCAGATCCAAGCAACGGGCACTAACTTCCCCTCAATGACAGTTGAGACTCTGTCATCTGATGTCCGTTGTCCTGATATATACCTACTACTAGCTGTGAAAATAATAATATCTAGAATTATATAGCGCTACTAGCCCACAAGCATCTGAGCGCTTAGATAACAGTTGATATTATTATCCCACAGTGTGGTATTGCATGGTATTCAATTTATCGTCCTCAGAAGGATGAAAGGTTGAGTTGGCACTGCCGGGATTCGAACCTGCATCAGCAGGCTACATACAGATGTCAAAAATGGGTGCTCAGCTCATTGTGCTATCTGACCGGCTATTCACATGATGGGGTTGGGGCGGTCAATGGAAGTCACCACACTATTTTAAAAACCGAGCCACTATTCATACCTCCACAAATGCATTCATTATGAAATGCCACTGTGGAAATAAAGGTGAGAGATCTTCCTGCCAACAGACGGGAAAAGGGCGTGTTTGGGACAATTCTCAAAAATGTGCTAAGTCCCTCCACCTTAGAGACCCCCAGCAACTTTTCTGGATTTTAAGGACTTCATTTTTTTAACCTGGAGAGAGTGAGACCCTTGTTCACACTCTCTCATGTATTTTAATGTGATTTTATACGCTGTGTTTCTTTTTGGTTATGGCGTATAACCAACTACATAGGCATCATCTTTTGCAATTGTGTCACAAAGCAACTTCAGTGCAGTGACCCAGGGAAGTCTTCCAGATGTCCCAAGGTTTAAATACCTTCTCTGGGATCAACTACTGTTTCCCAGAGCAGTAAAGTGAAATTGGCTTTACTTAGGATTGTACTTGCTAGACCCAGCACACCTATCTTACAATAGAGTGCTGGAGGGGTTACTTAGTATCCCCTGTGTCCAAATGCTCATGTAACATTGTTTATGTTACCCTTTCCTCAATTGAGTGGCTGGTGGCAGTGGTTTTGTTTTGAACTACCAAGGTTTGCATTTATAGCGACCGTCCGCAGACCCGGTAACGTTTACTGCGGGAGACATCTTTTTCAAAATGCAAAAATGGTGCCCGGACTTCTTTTTTCGCCAGGTCTTTGTAGAAAGGTCCTTCTAGAGAGTTTGTCTGCGTGCCAAACCAGGTTTGGTCTCTTTGTTCATTTCACCTTTAGCTGGGTTTTTGAGAGAAACCCGCCTCTGGTGCCCGAGTGTCTGGGGTAGGCAGGAAGTGAGGGAGGTGCCCGAAATTCCATGTACTTAGTCTCCTAGGAGACCCAAATGCAATCTGTGGTGATTGGCTGGCTGACTTCAGGCAAAGACAGCCACCCTGCTGGGTGAGTGACAGCTAGGCTGGAATGAATGGGAGAGAACTGACCAAAAGGCAAGTCTTTTGGCTTGGAAGGCATAGTTGACCAGTGGAAGAAGGAACCAAAGAAGAGTGTGAAGAGGACGACTGCTGCAACTCCTGGACCATTGGTTTGCCCAGTGAAGCCCTGCTGCAGTGACTGCTTGCCAAGTTTGCATCAACAGAGAATTGATGACTGCAAGGACGACTTCTCCCTTTTAGTTGGTGGGACCAATCAACTCCAAAGTGAGCCACCTGGAACCATATAGACAGGGAGAGGGACACCAGATTGTGTGTGTTACTTTTAAGCTGGCCTAAAGCTTTAGGAAGATCCTCCGGACTCCCATGAAGCAGGACTGACCAAGCCTGAGCCCCCTCAGCAGAGTGCGGGACCCTGAGGACAGTCCACCTTGACAGCCAGGAACCGCGCTTATTGCTATTTGCTGTGCTGCAAGGAGCTGAAACGTGAAACAGTCACTGAAAGTAAAGTTTGCTGGTTGCCAGTTTTGACGGTGCCAGTACAGTGCAGGAGTCTCCTGTCGCCACCCTCTCCATAGGAACAGAAGTCATCAGATGCATCTTTTTTTCTTTACCAAGGTACTGTAAAACAAGTCTAAGAGAACTTACCTCTTACTGTAGAAGTGCTTGTAACTTCCACAACTCACAAGTCTAATCAGCTTGTGGCCCTACATTTGATTCTTCTTTTCTTCAAAGACTCCTAAGAACTTGTGCAAAGACTTTTCCATTACTTACCAGAAGTGCTTTACCCTATCCAAGACTTTTGCCCATTGACTTTGGCTTAACCTATTGAATTGAATGACTCTTCTAGTGAACTCTAAAATTATCTGCACTGCTTAAGAATATTTGTGGTTGCTTGTGTTCTAATAACCCTTGCTTTTTACCAACTTTTAAAGAGTATTCTTAATGCCAACACTAAGGGACTAATGTCCCCAGCACCCTTGTTGCTGAAGTCACCTCTGGGTGTAGGTTGTGTCTCTGAGCCATCCCAAAAGGGCCTTGTCTGATTCAGAAACTCAAAGTGTACAGTATTGAAGTATATTTGTGTGTTACTATTCTATTGCTCACTTCTGAAGAAGGCTTTATAACTGAGGGATAAATAAATTATTAATTTTTTATGCAAGAAATCTTGAGTGTAAGAGTTTATTTGAATACTTGTAACTGTGAACCTTTGTGTAACTCCACTACAGCTCACATTTCCCCTCTTGAAATAAGCCTGACTGCTCAACACGCAAACAAAACTGTGTATTACAAGCTTATACCAAAGGTTGGGTTGCCTATACCTGTATTCATAGTTGTTTGTAGTTTTCCCAGGGGGTACTGCATTCAAACGCTGCCTAACAGGGTGCAACCACACTTGTGAGAAGGTCTGTTCATGTTTCGCACCACAGCTTGCTCTGTATGCCAATACCTGCTCTGCAGGCAGGGAGAGGGCCATCTTGTGTTCTCACCGAGGTGACCAGTCCTCGTGCTACAACGTGGAGCACTTTCCAGTGCTCCTCTGTCAGCACCATTTACTTTAGCAGTTGCAACGGCCCTGCTTGAAGGACCATAATTAATATTGGAAAAAAAAGAAACGAGTGACAGAAAGTAACCCGCTGTTGCCAAAAGTCAGACAGCTCAAGGTTGCACACATGCCATGTGGCCATGTCAAACCGGGGGTCACTGTTACCTCTCTTGTTAATGCTGGCAGCCCATAGACAGTGAGCAAAACTACCACTTGGGAGTTTGAGGCTGCCCAAGTGAAGCAGCAGACTTGGGAGATTTCAAGATTAAATGTTTCCCTCCTCTGATTATGTGCAATGGGTTATTTGTAGGCAATCTCACACCATTTTACCCAGGAGCGGACTGACCTATAGGGAACTCTGTAGATTTCCCCGGGGGCCTCTGCACCCTGGGCCTCTCTTATGTGGTATTTCCAAATGTTCTCATAGGAAAAGCATTGGGCTTGCTAAAAATGTGTAATATGGGGCCTCATTGAACTTTATTTCAAGGGCCTCTTTTGGTCCCCAGTAATTATTTCCAGGGCCACGTTTAGTTTCCAGTCCACCCCTGATTCTACCCCGTTACAGAGGTAGGGTGGGGATCTGATGTCTGTTGTTCTTTTACTGTGCACCCCTCAATCGTAATACTCACACGTACAGCCGATTTCTCGACTTGTTTTACATTTGAGAAAGGGTCCAAAGTTTGCCCAGAGCAGCAACTCTTTTTTCCAAAAGGATACTATAGGGACCACATTAAACACAGACTCAACAACCACTTGATTTCCCGAGGGGGAGCATTCATCCGAGCCCTCCCCCTGTTCATAACAGATACGAGTCGGTTCTCCAGCAGAAACTCTTCAAAATCCGAAACAAACTCCGCACGAACACCAGTAATAGAATCGTGTCTGCCAGCAGTCAATTAGTATAATAAATAAACCCCTTTCTCAGTAGCTTGGTAATTCGGCCGAGCTGTATTTTGCTGAACCAAGCACTTATTGAGATTATTGCATTTTAGCCTGATTTAAGGTGACATCCCCTCGCATTTCCCAAATATTAATTAGCACTGAATAGCTCCACATTCGGAGCCAATAGTGAGCCCCGGGTTGATTTAAGTCTCTTTCCTGACGCTCCTCTCATCTGGGGTGTTTAACAATGTAATTCTGCACAGTTAGTCTTCCTGTCTGCTGCTGAGAACTATGTCTTCTCGTATTTCATTTTAGTAATATTAGCCTGAACCTAATTCATAATTAAGGCTGAAAGCTCTCCAGTAGCCCACTGCTTTGCCCCCGCATACATTGCATCTGTCAATGTCAGAAACGCCCATTAAGTAAAACAAATGTTTTTTACACCACACTGCGTTTTTGTTACTGTAGCACTGCAGCCATGTAGAACTACATGTACCAGAATTCACTGAGTGACATGGAGCAGACTTACTGAACCATGAAATAGCTCCAAAGAGCATGCCCTCTCCGAAACTGAAGACAAAGCCCCATTGGTGGCCTGAAACATCACGGCATGAAAGAACTCTATGGTGTGGCAGAGGGCAGGATTTGGGCACAAGGGCAGAAATCTGAAAATGACCGCCACGTGATCTTAGATATGTGAGCGGAAGCAGAAGTACTGTTTCAAAGATAATGAGGCAGTTAGGCAGTGTCACAGGCAAGCCAGTCTGCAGGGAAAGTGGGTTTTAAGGTTGGGGTGGAGTAGGATAGGCAAAGCTAAAAAAACAGGCAAGGGATTTTACAGGTAGCCATGTCAATGCGAGACATGCACATTGGTGCAGCATCGACAATTGGTCATAGTCCTGGCCGCTGGAAATGCACTTGGAAGGATTTGCAGACACCATGCCATGTGTTCCAATGTGAGAAGAAGCTATTTTGAGGAGTACAAAACAACAGAAAAAAAGGATAAGGATATTTTAACCACAGGCCTTGTGTGATCATTCGCTCTTTGCACCATGTTCCAACATCACATGCGATGCCTGTTCACAACGGTGAAACTCTATTCCCTTTAAGGAGCACAGTATTTTTTAAGTAATGGAGAAAATAAATGTTAGCAGTGGCCAGTGAATGCAGATACACACACAGACCTGGAAGCACCAGTATCAGAGTGCATTCCCTGCTCCATTTGGGCAGGAGAAGGCACAAGGCTAAATTAAAGGCATATGCTCATTGCAATCCCTTCCATTCGAACTTGGCTCCACCAAAAATCAATTTTAATGGTATAGGCATTATCACTGAAAATTTCATGAGTTTTCCAATCTCCGATCAGCCGAAACTCATACTTTCAGTAACTTGTCTGACACCTTTGTACCATACCTGAGGTCTACAACAATTTCAAACACAAAAATGTAGTGTATGTGCCTAAGAGATCGTCCTCAGTTTGTAAATCATGCATTTATGTATAGTAAAAAAAACAAATTTAGGAAAAATGCAAAAGGTGAGTGTTAGGCAGAATTATATGCAGTACCCTTTGGGAACACCACACACAATTAGGACTACAAGTGACAGTACAAATTCACCTTTGGTACAAGCCTGTACTACACAGTAAAGTGATAGTGATGGCTGAGCAGCCAGACGTATCTCAAGAGTAATTGAGCAGTATCAATAGTTACACAAAGGACAGCAATTACTATACTAATATACATTTATTTACACATCAGTTGTACAACATTTCTCTAAAGTAAACCAGTTGAAAAATCACACTTTTAATACACTACACCACAACCAATAGATTCTGGACAAGTTGGGCTCAAAAAGAAGTGTGAGCAAAATGGCGCTGCAGCAATTTAAAAGGGAGGGAAAGACAAAGTTAGACAGAAAGTGAGCAGCACCAACAAGTAAGTAAGCAGGGCAATATAGAAAAAGGAACAACAGTGAGGAAATCAATTCAATATGCCTGGGCCAATGTTAATGGGTCAAAGTCTGTTGCTCAAGATCACACAGTTCAGGGTAGTTTGCCGTTAAGTCTTTGCCAAGAGTTCAGGACGAAGTTGGTAGGCAGAAATGTTAGCTTAAATAATGGAGAAGGACAAGTCCTCGGATTGGCGAAAGGTTTCACACACTTTCTCCACGGCTGGATGAAACGAACAACCGGATTTGATCAGTACCTTAAATGGTGAAGAAGGTTGTAGCTGAGGCGGAAATTCCTGGCAGGTCCTGCAGTCTCACGGTTCCTGAAGCGACTGTCGGACTGAAACGAAGTAGGAAGACTGGACGGTCCTTCACTGCCCACGGAAGAAACCAGCAGCAGAACAAAGCAACAAATAAAAGGTGCACTCCTTAAAACGCAAGCTGGGTCCGTTCCTTCTGGCTGTCATGTTCACTGTAGCTCTCTACAGCAAATTCGACTAGAGAAGGGAGGCCTGGCGTGCAGTTTGGTAAACTGGTTGTTCCCACCAGCTGAAGGAGATAAGATTCCTTGCAGATCTTCCCTGTCGTTGGAGTATGAAGATTCAGACCTGCAGCAGGGCTTCACCGTGAGGTTCAGTCGTGGGAGGGGTCCTCTTCTGTAAGCTCCTCTTCGGTTCTCTCCTTGCAGTGGCAAATCTGCCTTTCCAGCCCCATAGACCTGCTTTTTATGCAATTTTCCCCCATTCCACAGCCTGGCTGTCAATCACAAAGCAGGGTAGCTGTCCCTCGGGACAGGGACCACAGCCAGTCAGATCAGAGTGTGACATGGGTCTCCAAGAAGACCCTGTGCAGGGAGTCCTAAACCCCTCCCTCACATCCTGTCCCCCCCAGACATACAGGCACCTAAGGAGGGCTTCTGTGCAGAAGCCCTCGAAAGGACGGCAAACAAAGGAACCAAACCTTGTTTGACACGCAGAGTAAAACATGAGAAAGGCTTTTACAAAAAGAAATGGCGACTAAACCCAGCCGGAACCATATGAAAACATATATGGTCTACCGGGTTTAAGTTCGAGGCTACCAAGATAGCCTAAAATAATACCAATCTTATTTAAGATAACCGTGGTAGGAAAAATAGGGTAGTTACCACTGCCACCAGCCATGTCTTAATGAAAAGGGTGCAAAACAATGCTCCAAGAGAAATAGACAAAAAGGGATAAGTATTAACCCTTTCCAGAACTCTATTTAAGATAGTTTGTACTTGTTCTGTGAGTTTTAAAAGAGACTAATGAAGTCAATGGCAACTTTACATTTTCTGGGAGACAGTAGTCAGTCCCAGATAATGGAGTCGGAGTTGGGAAGTCAAAAAATACAACCCTGTGTCACTGCACTGAAGGTGCTGTGTAACACACAGTACAAAGATGATGCCTATGGAGTAGGTGAGGGTCCACAGTCTATGAACACAAGAACATGATGAACACACACAGCAAAACACATGTAAGAGTGGGAAAAAAGGCTCACACTCTGATCAGGTGAAAAAATAAATCCCAGAAATCCAGCAAAGCTGCTGAGGGACACAGTAGGTAAGGGAAATTAGCCATTCTGTAGAATTCTCCCTAACAGGGAGGTCAAAAGATAGTTTAAACACAGTACTGGCATTAGTGATTCAGATCTGAACCCTGTGTTGGAGAAGGCTGTGCTAGAAGTTGTGTCTCTGACGAATTTGAATATTAATGCTTTGGATAATAATGTCCCTATTCTACAATCTACCAATCCTACTCCTGCTGTCCTGATAGTAATAGAAGCTGTTGTAGAAAATGTAGATCATGCACATGTTAATGAACAGAAACAGAGTACCCTACCTGGTATTTGGAATATTGAATCAAGTACCAGAGGGATGAAAGTGAATACTGCTGGTGTGTCTTTAAGACCAGACGAGAATGTTTCTCAAAATCGTATTTAGTTAGTGGATGCATTACAACTACATTTGATATTTAAGGAGAAGAACCAACGGCCCTTGAATAGAGCACATGTTCTATAAATCGTGCATTCGATAGTCCCTTTAAGATCTATAAAGACCCATGATATAAAATTAGTGGATCAGGCTGAAGTAGTGGGTGAGTATACGTCCAATATATGCTTCAACACTGACTCTCTGCTAAACTATGTCATAAAATGTGAAGAAGATTTCTTGCGTTTGGGGTACAATTGTAGTATGGTCACAATACCTACATCCAAATACCGTCCTTCTATGATTGTACAAAGGAACGAATTACGAAAGAATATGCAAGTGGTGTGTTTGAATCCAACACCACCAATTAGTGTTGTGAGTGCCTAGGGAATACAAAGACAACAGGAAAGACACAGATTGGCAGTAAGAATGAGGTATTGTCTGTGCCACTGAGTCTTGTGTTGACTGATCAGAATGTCACAGAAACAGGCTATTGGCAGTGGCTTCCAGTTTTGTTTATACAATATTTTATGCGAGGGAAAAGTTGATCTGATTGGGTTTTAAGCTGGAATACGAGAGGTCATACTCATCTGTTTGCAGAGGAAGGGCTTGTTTCTATGTTTGATAACTTTACGATTGTTGCCCTCCAAGAAACTTGGCTAAAAGACAAAGGGCCTCATTATAAGGCTGGTGCTCCCGTAATGAAGGGGGCTGGTACGGGACCGGCCCCCTCCTTTCCTGGAGTGCCGATTACAAGCTTCCCATCGTGGGATCCAGATCGCATGCCTGGTAAAATCAGGCATGCTTTCCGGGTTCCATTAGGGGAAGAGGGAGGCAATAACGGGCCAGATGTAATCTGCCCGTTATTACCTCCCTCCCCATTCCCATTGAGCCCTATGGCTCAAATGGGAATGGGGATGGGTTCCGGCAAGGAGGAATTACCGGGTCCTCCTATGTCGGAGTAACCCGGTAAGTCCCCATTGCAGGAACCCGGTAATGGCTACCTCCATTCTCGTAATGAGGCCCAAAGTCTTATTTTATGGGCAGAGCACAGTGCATCAAGTAGCGACACAGGGGAAATTAGGGCATGCTAAATGTCGTCTGCTAATAACAGTTAATGCTAACAGAATCCTCAGCTAATGTATTGGCAGCCAAGTTGTCGTACTTAAATGAGGACATGATTGTCATTGATGTCTATGATTCTCCGAATATGAGTCAGACAAAAGGTAATGTAAAAGTGGTAAACAATGGCCCTCATTACAACACCGGCGGTAACCAATGGCGCTATTAGCACCATGGTTGCTGCCGGTATTGTAACGAGTCTGCCAATGGTAAATGGGGAAATACCGCCCAATTCCAACGTTGGCAGGGCGGTAATTCCACTTTTACCATTGGCCCTTCCCATTCCCATTTTTGCCCCATAGGGCTAAATGGGACTGAGGAAGGCGGTAATTACGGTACCGCAAATTGCGGTACCGTAATTACCTCCGAAGTCCCTTTGCGGGTCCCTACTTTAACGGCTGGTCCAGACCAAAGGGCCCTCATAATCAGGCGTTAAGGGTTTAACAGCGCCGACACCTTTTACGGCGCCATTAAACCCTTAGCGCCAGGGTCATAATAAGGTCTAATATCTCTGATAAACATAGTCATAAATCAGCAATATGGTTGGTTGGCGATTTAAATTCTAAAATCACTCTGGAATCCTTTAATGGGTTGTCCACAATACCAAAGAACTCTTCTCCCAAAAAGATAGCAAATAATAGACAGGGAAAATGATGGCATAGTATATTGGTCTCTTATGGTTTTAAAATGTTTAACGGGAATACTTTAAGTGATACACACATGGCACCTAAAAGGGTGGCACGTAGATCTGCTCCACCTTGGACTATGCATTTGCCAATAATAAAGGCATTGGTTTTATAAAAGACATGGGCCTTGTATGCAGGGATGAAAGTGATCACCTACCCTTGCGCATACCATTATGTCTGCCTAATGTGAGTGGTCTATTTGACGAGCGTGACAAAAATTGCCAAATCCATGTTAATGACGGCAATAATAGAATACAGTGGCATGCAAGGAATTTAGAACATGCCAATGTGGTTGTTAAAACAGTTCTGCCCATATTTATTGGGGAAGGGCAATATGGAGCACATGATGATGGAAAAATGATTGCGACACATTTTTCAGAGATGATGGAAGCCATAGAAAGTGAAGTCACTGCAGTTTGTGTGTATAAATCCACCAAGGAAAGATCTAATAGAAGTATATTTAACACCAAAAACAACGATAAATTTGTATCGCAAAAAAGAGTTTGCTGTGAAATTGCTGATGTTGTGAGTGGTGCAGGGCTATGGCTTGATGCTGCCTCAATTACCACCCAAGTAAAATCCATTAAGAATGGATATCGTTGTTGGTTAAGGCAGCAACCATTGAGTAGTGAGATAGAGCATTGGCAGGGGATTGCTCTCTTAGCATATTCTAATCAGTCCTCAAAGATTTGTGATGTAATTAGGAATAATAAAAAATGAGATGTGACAATCAACTGTATTTCAGAAGCAGCATGGTGTAGCCATATAAAACCTACATTGGGGCGTATTGAAAATATTAGTGCTGCTTTCCCATTAACCAAAGAGACATGGTTATGTAAAGCTTCAGTTTCAGATATAGCATCTATTATCATACAGCTTAAAAACTCCAGAGCAGCAGGGCCCAATGGCTCATGTAATAAACTTTTGAAGTTGAAACCTGATCTGTGGGCCTCTGCTCTCCATATGCTGTTCTTTGAAATAGGTGTCACAAATAAAATCCCTGCATAATGGAGTGTGAGTCATATCCTGACCTCGTACAAAAAAGGATCATGGTTCTTTGGTTGTGCCAACGTTTTTAGGGCCTGCACAGGTCTCCAGAAAATAAATTGATACATTTTGGGAAATAGTATCTCTTAAAAACAAACTACTTACCCAACAATTTTATACCCAGAGGTCTGAGAATAAAATATTTTCCAGATTTGTCAAAAGATGAGGATGACCTAGCTGAGGAGTGGGAAAAATAAATTGAATAACAGCTCTAATAACACGCTTCAAATACTCATCGAGCATGCAACAAGGGAACAGCAAAGAGGGACCGAACAAATAGAAATGATCAAAAAGGAAATCTCGGAAACACAGACACTTGAAGCGACCAAAGAGAAAAATTTCAAAAAAATGTACAAAATCCTAATGGAGTATCAGGATGAGATTAAAATACAGAAGGTATGAAAATTCTACAGGGATGAACGTGACTACCAGGAAGATCGAGTGTACACTTTTCAAGAGAAGTACAATAAATTCATTTAACCATTGTCAAAAGAAAGCACACCTTACACCTCACCTGGGAGTTCAGACGTGGACTCAGATGGAGATAAAGAAGAGACGGAAGAACAAAACAAATCCAAATCTAATGCTGGTTTGGGTTTCCTGAACCAAATCCATCAATATAAAAAGGGAACTAGACTAGTGAACACAAAACAGGTCAGTTTTCAGGTACCAACTACCCCAAAACAGAATATATAGGAAAGAGGGGGGATAATAGACTCTGGAAACCCAGAGGCCCTGGAGGACTTCAAAAGACTGACTCTGGTGAGCGCTCGAATACTCGCAGGGACAAAGAGATAACCAATCTGGTTTTGAACCTTTCCTCGAAGGAACTAACTAATGCTGAGACACAATTGCTTAATAAGGTTCTGTCATTTGCACCGTCTTGTGAATATGATTACATTGAAACCTAAATTGATTTTTTCAAATTGGTATACAAGCTAAAATCAAAAAAGTTCTTCGCAACTCAAATCAAACAATACCGAAAGACAAGAGAACCATTAGAACCAAGCAGCCTGACGATTCAGGATATTGAAAACATCCATCTTCTATGATCCCTCGAATCAGAAGATATTGAGATGCATGAGATTCTACATGCCCTAAGGGTCAAACCAGTGAGCATAATGAAACAGGACATGAAACCCAAATCCAAGTTCACACCTCAGTTGGCTCAAGAGAATATGATTGACGCCTTCCATAAGGCAGTTTCAACCGACGTCAATCTATTAGTCGAACGACACAGGAAATGTACAAAACCCAGACAGAATACCCAGAATTTAAGTAAAACAGAACAAACTGCATTGGAGAATTTGAAAGAAGACCATACCATAGTTATTAAAGAAGCTGACAAGGGCGGCAAAATTGTCGTCATGGACAGAGCTGACTACTTGCAGATGGCACAGAATCACCTAGAAAAACCTTTTTGCTATGCGAAACTTCGCTCAAACCCAACCAGTGATTTTAAAACAAGACTCAGTGACCAAATAAACATGGTGGAATGGAAGGGACTGATTTCAGATGAAGAGAAAGCATATCTACAAGTACACCACCAGATAGTACTGACAATATATATTTCACTCAAAGTATATAAGCCCTTTATAAATGGAAGGAAGACCAATTGTCAGTGGGATTGGATGGCCAACTGAGAAAATCTCAGAATTCATTGATAATGTACCACGTCCAAGAGTACCCAAGGTCAAGGCATATATCAAGGACACAACTGACATAATTAAGACCATTCAACAAATCAAATGGAAACAACATATCTACTTGCAACCTGGGATGTTAGAGCGCTCTACACCTCTATTAGACACAACACTGATATTCAAACGATAGAGTACGCTTTTAAAGATGAGTCAGCTTCTCATTAACATTATACTGAAATGCTCAAAGACATGTTAACTGCCACATTGGAATACAACATCTTTCTATTTAATAACCAATACTACCATCAAAAACGGGGAGTAGCGATGGGCGTGAAGTACGCCCCAGCACTCGCAAACCTCTTCATGGGCATGTTTGAGGACAAATAGGTATACAAAGAACCTTCAAGGTCCAACAACGTCAAATTATGAGCATGTTTTATCGATTTTGTTTTTCTAATTTGGAGCGGTTCGGAAGAAGATTTGGCTGAATTTCAAAACAGAATAAATGTGAAGATCTAGGAATCCATTTTACGGGGCAAACCAATAGTACCACTATAGACTTTCTTGATCTTACAATCTATGTACAAGGAGACAATTTGCTAACAACGACTTTTCGAAAAGCCAACAGAAGTCAATTCAACACTTCATGCCAGTAGCTGTCACCAACTGTCAGTTAAACATAATATACCCAAAGGTGAATTCAAACGGGCTCGTAGAAATTGTGGAGATAATACTGTATTCACTCAAGAATGTGACTTATATAAAAGAAGGTTCCGACTGAGAGGATATGACCATAAATGTATACAGGAGGCATATACGGAAGACACCCACATGACAAAGGAACAAACCATCACACCAAACCAAAGGTAGAAAAATATGGACAATAATAAAGTGCACTTCATAACCACATTCAGTCGAAATAACTATCAAATCAGAAAAATTCTCTCAAAGAATTAGTATTTACTTAAATTGGACCAACATTTGGAAAAAAATATTGAAGACAAATCGAAATCATTTTCAGAAAAGCAAGGATGCTAAAAATGAACTTGAGTCCAACACTACT
Organism: Ambystoma mexicanum; assembly: GCF_040938575.1. Lineage (NCBI taxonomy): Eukaryota > Metazoa > Chordata > Amphibia > Caudata > Ambystomatidae > Ambystoma > Ambystoma mexicanum. Next base: position 1,039,658,223 of record NC_090932.1, read on the forward strand.
TCCCCAGCCACCCGCAACAACCAGAGATACATGGCTATCAGATAAAACCAAGGGGTTTATGAAATGTGGAACCACTGCATATGCAAATTTGCACATGAAAGTACACAAACCTTTCAAGACTCTCGAGGCACAAAAATCAAAATCACCAAAAGTATCAATTGTAGAACTAAATATATCATCTATGGAATAATTTGCACATGACAACCTATCTACATTGGGAGTACAATTAGAGAACTATGGACTAGAATCTGTGAACACTTTGCAGCAATTGGGAGCCAGGATACTAATTTACCACTTGCCCAACATTGGCAGCAATATAATCAGTTGGAAGATAACACAACCTGAGGTTCGTGGGACTCAGGAAAGTTGTTCTTGGAAAAAGAGGTATCAACAGATAGGTACTGTTGCGACAACCTACTCACCGTACCCATGGTAAAAAGAGCAAGAGCAGGTTCGAGCCAGTTTCCCCTACTTAGCTGCCCTGCACTGGAATGCCCTCCCCACTTCCCTGCGAGCAGAACCCTCACTCACTGCCTTCCGTAAAACTACAAAAACCATCCTATTCGCCTGATCTCCTCTACCCCGTTCATTACGAATATCTGAACTGTGTACGCTTTTAATTCATTACCTGTATTACATCTCCGCGCCCAATGTTGTAAGCTATGCATAATGTAACTAAGTCTGCTGCAAGTAACAGCGCCACAATGCTCCTGGGCTGTCTGTGCGCTATATAAATTTAAAAAATAAAATAAAAATAAAATAAATGCACGCATGATATGCATATTTCGCACAATAGAGTTTGGCCTAAACAAAGACAACGAAATCGTGCATTTCTTATGAAAGACATAAAAGCCAATACTGCTCCAGAAACACCCACATTTCCTGCCCATGTTTCTACCACCGTCTTATAGATACTAGATAGCTAACCTTTGCCCCATTCACATGTTGTAAATAGCGATGTTACTTTAGTTCAATGACATATATTATTCTGTTATATTCATTGTGCTAGATCATTGCTTGAGCCTGATATATGTCACCAATTATGAGATAAATATACCTAGGTCCCATACATCATTATTGATAGTTCTATTCCCAATTATGTGTAGGCTGTCGCTGCCTCTCTCCTTTTTCTTAAAACTCTGATTAAGGGGTCGATTCATGGAAATAATGTGCGCCGAAAATTCCCGCGCAGAGGTGCCAAAACGTGCGATTCGCAGGAAAAGTGTGAAAATCGCAGTGCAAGTGCAAAAATCGCAGGGAAACTAGCGCACAGCGATTCATGGAAGTCCGTGTGCGAGAAAAACATTGGATGTGCGATAAAAATGTGCGCTGCGCACGCCGGCGCACAGGTCATCCAACAGCTTGCGGCACGGCATCTGCGAAATCGCACATAGCGTGGCGCACATCACAAAAGTAGGCGGAACACGGGGCGTAACACTCGGAATGGGGAACAACGCGTGAAAATATGGGCGTCACGGGGGAAGTACAGGAGGCAAGTGCGGGGAACGCCCACACGCTCGCCTACAATCCGTATTCATGGAATCGAATAGGGCAAACCAGTGCACGGTCAAAGACGCGCACAGGGCCACACAAGTACACCACAAGAAAGCAGGCGGTAGCGTCCCTGCGACTGAAAAAAATGTGCACCAAAATGTGCGCTAACAAAAAGCACTCATATCCAGCCATGATGAATGGGCCATACAGTGGCCCTCTAGGACAAATGAGGTGCAAAGGGGCACCGACAAACACGGACACCCGCTGTGTGAAAAATAGCGTGTGCGCGTGTTCCTGGGTGCACAGGAAGTTCCACACGCGATTAGCCTGGGTACGTTTACTTCGGGGTGCGCGGGAAGTTCCACACGCGATTAGCCTGGGTACGTGTACTACGGGGTGTGCGGGAAGTTCCACAAGCGATTGGTCTGGGTAGGTGGGGGTGCGCGGGAAGTTCCACACGCGATTGGCCTGGGTACGTGTACTTCGGGGTGCGTGGGAAGTTCCACACGCGATTCGCCTGGGTATGTGTACTTCGGGGTGCGTGGGAAGTTCCACATGCGATTAGCCTGGGTAGGTGTACTACGGGGTGCGCGGGAAGTTCCACACGCAAATGGCCTGGGTAGGTGGGGGTGTGCGGGAAGTCCCACATGCGATTGGCCTGGGTACGTGTACTTCGGGGTGTGCGGGAAGTTCCACACGCGATTGGCCTGGGTATGTGTACTTCGGGGTGCGCAGGAATTTCCACACGCGATTGGCCTGGGTACGTGTACTACGGGGTGCGTGGGAAGTTCCATATGCGATTGGCCTGGGTAGGTGGGGGTGCGCGGGAAGTTCCACACGCGATTCGCCTGGGTACGTGTACTTTGGGGTGCGCGGGAAGTTCCACACGCGATTGTCCTGGGTACGTGTATTCCGAGGTGCGCCGAAGAGTCACACGCGATTTCTGCAGGGTACGTGTATTTCGATGGTGCCGGGGAATGCTACATGTGATTTGGCCATATGGGTCCTCCCAGGTGTTCCCTCTACACCCTCCACGGACCCTGCAGGCAGCCCACACCACAGGGTACTACCTAGACCCCTGCTCATGTCCCACAGGCAACCCATCCACCATGGCCATGCCCACCAGCCAACCCACATGTCACCTTGCACTACTGATCACCAACACATGTCTCCCATCACCCCCACCCCCCAGCAGTGCAGGGGCAGCCTTCACCAGGCCCCCACCCATGTCTACCACCACCCCCACCCCTCAGCAGTGCAGGGGCAGCCTCCACCAGGCCCCCACTCATGTCTCCCACCACCCCCCCCCCCCCCCCAGTGTTAGGCAGAAACCTGTGCAGTTCCCTCTGGGACCACTGCAAAAGATTTAGGACCACAGGCGTTGGCAGTGAACCCACTTGGTAGCAGTCCGCACCACACAGATTCACTTGGTAGCTGTGGCTGAGCAGTCAGACTTCTTTCAAGAAAAGTTGAGCAGTATGTGGAGTATACAAAATAGGGCAATTCTTCACAGCAAGACAAGCAAACACGCAACGAGGCTTAGTGTAAAGATATTAAGGTATTTATTTATAACAGAACATCCATGAAAAAACACTATGGCACTATCACGGCAAACAAATCAAACACAATTACTCTACGAAAAAGAAAACAATCAATCCCCCTAGCAATATCTCGACAACTCTAGGTTCTACCGGTACCACTTATTTTCAGACAGAGGTGTATACCTCAACCTAGATGACACTCGAATATTAGTTAGGATGGGAGGGAAGAAATCAACGCAGTTAAGAAATCAACGTAAAATGCACGGCAGGAAGGCAAGAATCACAATAGAGCATAAAGTTCAGAGGCCAGGCCCACTCGGAGAGAGGCAAGGCGCGATGTCCCAAAAAGTCTCTAGCGGAGATGCATTCAAGTCTTTGTAGCAAATTGTTATCGGCAGATTGAACCAGTGCAGAACAATAAATGAGAAAAGCTTGGAGGCGACCCAACTGAAAGGAGAGGATTAAGTCACCTTGCTCAATCCGATCGAAAGGGAAGCCAGGCGGCCACGGTACCTTGTTGTGGAGGGCAGCTCCGGCGGGGGCAGTTGTTCCTGGTGGTGGATGCACGTCAGGTCTTTGCCAAGAGTAGAGAGGTTCTCGTCGTCGAAGAAAAGTGAAGTCCGGTGCACCACCAGGGAAGAGACCAGCCGCAGAGTGCTCTGTCACAAGGCACCACCTTTTGGTCGCGGTACAGGGGTAGTGGCTATCCGGTTGCCGAGGTGCTCTGCACGGGCAATTCGACCACTGCGTCCTGAGGCGAATAAAAAGCAAAGGGGACTGGTTGTTCCCACCAGTCAGGGGAAGAGACTCTCCGGCAAGGAGATCTCCTCTGTCGTCGGGAAGTGGTGAGTCGGCTCAGCAGGGCTCCACCGGAGGTGTCGTTGTTGCAGGTCGGCTCAGCGTTACCCTCTTCGGATTCTTAGGTCCTGTGGCGACTTCTGAAGATCCAGTCCCAAAAGCCCTACTTTTATGCAGAAAACCCCCATTCATTCAGCCTAGCTGTCAATCAACACATGCTAAGTGGTGAGCAGGAATGCTCACCACTTGGGCCAATCACTCCAGAGTGCGACCGGAGTTGGCAAGGCAACTCGGTCCAGGGTGCCTAAACCCCCTCCCACACCCCTGTGGTAACCCAGACAGAATGGCACCACTTTGGAGGGTCTCTGTACAGAGGCCCGCCAAAAGTAGATCAAAGGGCTCAACCTTTGGTTTAGGAGTCACAGAGACGAACACAGACGCCATTTTACAAACCGAGTTCTGGCAGAAAATACCATCCGATAAACTTATTTAGGATAAGTAGACCGGTGGTACGTTAGAGATTAATGAGAAAAAGTATCAATCTCCAACAATGGGACGAATCCCATAGGGTTATGTTCGGGGTCGAACATAACAAGTAGTTTCCACTGCCACCAGCCAAAACTCGACGAGGGGGGGCGGGACAGTGCCCCCTCGAGTAACAGGTCCAGGAGTAATCGAATTACCCCTACTAGTACGTCCACAATAAGATGGTGTGTACTAGTCCTGATAGTAAATTTAGGTCTAGTAAAGCCAATGGTGACTTTACATGCCCGGGGAGACAGTAGTCAGTCCCCAGCTATGGAGTCTATGGTGGAGGTCTGCTAGGACGCCCCGGTGTTACGGCACGTATGGTGCAGTGTAACACACATAGAAAAACATATGAGACCCTATGGAGTAAAAGACCCCATAGCCCATCGAACATATTGACATTTCAAAGGAATTACACACATACATGTCCAAGAGTGGGAGGAAAAGAATCACACTCTTGGCAGGATGGAAAAAAACAAACTCCCAAAATCCAGCAAAGCTGCTGGGGGACTCACTAGGTTAGGAAATTCAGCCTAAACAAAGAATTCTCCCTAACACCCAGCCACCAGGGGCAGCCTCCACCAGGTCCCCACTCATGTCTCCCTGCACCCCCACCCTCCCAGCAGTGCAGGGGCAGCCTCCACCAGGCCCCCACTCATGTCTCCCTGCATCCCCACCCCCCAGCAGTGCAGGGGCAGCCTCCACCAGGCCCCCACTCATGTCTCCCATCACCCCACCCCCCAGCAGTGCAGGGGCAGCCTCCACCAGGCCCCCACTCAAGTCCAGCTCATGTCTCCCATCACCCCCACCCCCAGCAGTGCAGGGGCAGCCTCCACCAGGCCCCCACTCATGTCTCCCACCACCCCCACCCCCCAGCCACCAGGGGCAGACTCCACCAGGCCCCCACTCATGTCTCCCATCACCCCCACCCCCCAGCAGTGCAGGGGCAGTCTCCACCAGGCCCCCACTTATGTCCAACTCATGTCTCTGATCACCACCACCCCCAGAAGTGCCGGGGAAGCCTCCACCAGGCCCCCACTCATGTCTCCCGTCACCCCCACCCCCCAGCCACCAGGGGCAGCCTCCACCAGGCCCCCACCCATGTCTCCCTGCACCCCCACCCCTAAGCAGTGCAGGGGCAGCCTCCACCAGGCCCCCACTCATGTCTCCCACCACCCCCACCCCACAGCCACCAGGGGCAGCCTCCACCAGGTCCCCACTCATGTCTCCCATCACCCCCACCCCCCAGCAGTGCAGGGGCAGCCTCCACCAGGTCCTCACTCATGTCTCCCATCACGCCCACCCCTCAGCAGTGCAGGGGCAGCCTCCACCAGGCCCTCACTAATGTCTCCCACCACCCCCACCCCCCAGCCACCTGGGGCAGCCTCCACCAGGCCCCCACTCATGTCTCCCTGCACCCCCACCCCCCAGCAGTGCAGGGGCAACCTCCACCAGGCCCCCACTCATGTCTCCCATAACCCCCACCCCCCAGCAGTGCAGGGGCAGCCTCCACCAGGCCCCCACCCATGTCTACCACCACCCCCACCCCCCAGCAGTGCAGGGGCAGCCTCCACCAGGCCCCCACTCATGTCTCCCACCACCCCCACCCCCCAGCAGTGCAGGGGCAGCCTCCACCAAGCCCCCACTCATGTCTCCCATCACCCCCACCCCCAAGCCACCAGGGGCAGCCTCCACCAGGCCTACACTCATGTCTCCCATCACCCCCACCCCCCAGCAGTGCAGGGGCAGCCTCCACCAGGCCCCCACCCATGTCTACCACCACCCCCACCCCCAGCAGTGCAGGGGCAGCCTCCACCAGGCCCCCACTCATGTCTCCCACCACCCCCACCCCCCAGCAGTGCAGGGGCAGCATCCACCAAGCCCCCACTCATGTCGCCCATCACCCCCACCCCCCAGCCACCAGGGGCAGCCTCCACCAGGCCCCCACTCATGTCTCCCATCACCCCCACCCCCAGCAGTGCAGGGGCAGCCTCTACCAGGCCCCCACTCATGTCTCCCACCACCCCCACCCCCCAGCCACCAGGGGCAGCCTCCACCAGGCCCCCCACTCATGTGTCCCTGCACCCCCACCCCCCAGCAGTGCAGGGGCAGCCTCCACCAGGCCCCCACTCATGTCTCCCATCACCCCCACCCCCCAGCCACCAGGGGCAGCCTCCACCAGGCCCCCACTCATGTCTCCCATCACCCCCACCCCCCAGCAATGCAGGGGCAGCCTCCACCAGGCCCCCACTCATGTCCAACTCATGTCTCCCTGCACCCCCACCCCCAGCAGTGCAGGGGCAGCCTCCACCAGGCCCCCACTCATGTCTCCCACCACCCCCACACCCCAGCCACCAGGGGCAGCCTCCACCAGGCCCCCACTCATGTCTCCCATCACCCCCACCCCCAGCAGTGCAGGGGCAGCCTCCACCAGGCCCCCACTCATGTCCAACTCATGTCTCCCATCACCCCCACCCCCAGCAGTGCAGGGGCAGCCTCCACAGGCCCCCACTCATGTCTCTTATCACCCTCACCTGCCAGCCACCAGGGGCAGCGTCCACCAGGTCCCCACCCATGTCTCCCATCACCCGCACCCCCCAGCAGTGCAGGGGCAGCCTCCACCAGGCCCCCACTCATGTCTCCCACCACCCCACCCCCCAGCCACCAGGGGCAGCCTCCACCAGGCCCCCCACTCATGTCTCCCTGCTCCCCCACCCCCAGCAGTGCAGGGGCAGCCTCCACCAGGCCCCCACTCATGTCTCCCATCACCCCCACCCCTCAGCAGTGCAGGGGCAGCCTCCACCAGGCCCCCACTCATGTCTCCCATCACCCCCACCCCCAGCCACCAGGGGCAGCCTCCACCAGGCCCCCACTCATGTCTCCCTACACCCCCACCCCCCAGCAGTGCAGGGGCAGCCTCCACAAGGCCCCCACTCATGTCTCCCATCACCCCACCCCCCAGCCACCAGGGGCAGCCTCCACCAGGCCCCCACTCATGTCTCCCATCACCCCCAACCCCCAGCAGTGCAGGGGCAGCCTCCACCAGGCCCCCACTCATGTCCAACTCATGTCTCCCATCACCCCCACCCCCAGCAGTGCAGGGGCATCCTCCACCAGGCCCCCACTCATGTCTCCCACCACCCCCACCCCCCAGCCACCAGGGGCAGCCTCCACCAGGGCCCCACTCATGTCTCCCATCACCCCCACACCCAGCAGTGCAGGGGCAGCCTTCACCAGGCCCCCACTCATGTCCAACTCATGTCTCCCACCACCCCCACCCCCAGCAGTGCAGGGGCAGCCTCCACCAGGCCCCCACTCATGTCCAACTCATGTCTCCCATCACCCCCACCCCCAGCAGTGCAGGGGCAGCCTCCACCAGGCCCCCACTCATGTCTCCCACCACCCCACCCCCCAGCCACGAGGGGCAGCCTCCACCAGGCCCCCAACCATGTCTCCTATCACCCCCACCCCCCAGCCACCAGGGGCAGCCTCCACCAGGCCCCCACTCATTTCTCCCTGCACCCCCACCCCCCAGCAGTGCAGGGGCAGCCTCCACCAGGCCCCCACTCATGTCTCCCATCACCCCCACCCCTCAGCAGTGCAGGGGCAGCCTCCACCAGGCCCCCACCCATGTCTACCACCACCCCACCCCACAGCAGTGCAGGGGCAGCCTCCACCAGGCTCCCACTCATGTCTCCCACCACCCCCAGCCCCCAGCCACCAGGGGCAGCCTCCACCAGGCCCCCACTCATGTCTCCCTGCACCCACACCCCAGCAGTGCAGGGACAGCCTCCACCAGGCCCCCACTCAGGTCTCCCATCACCCCCACCCCCCAGCCACCAGGGGCAGCCTCCACCAGGCCCCCACTCATGTCTCCCATCACCCCCACCCCCCAGCAGTGCAGGGGCAGCCTCCACCAGGCCCCCACTCATGTCCAACTCATGTCTCCCATCACCCCACCCCCAGCAGTGCAGGGGCAGCCTCCACCAGGCCCCCACTCATGTCTCCCACCACCCCCACCCCCCAGCCATCAGGGGCAGCCTCCACCAGGCCCCCACTCATGTCTCCCATCACCCCCACCCCCCAGCAGTGCAGGGGCAGCCTCCACCAGGCCCCCACTCTTGTCCAACTCATGTCTCCCATCACCCCCACCCCCAGCAGTGCAGGGGCAGCCTCCACCAGGCCCCCACTCATGTCCAACTCATGTCTCCCATCACCCCCACCCCCAGCAGTGCAGGGGCAGCCTCCATTAGGCCCCCACTCATGTCTCCTATCACCCCCACCCCCCAGCCACCAGGGGCAGCCTCCACCAGGTCCCCACCCATGTCTCCCATCACCCCCACCCCCCAGCAGTGCAGGGGCAGCCTCCACCAGGCCCACACTCATGTCTCCCAGCACCCCCACCCCCCAGCCACCAGGGGCAGCCTCCACCAGGCCCCCCACTCATGTCTCCCTGCACCCCCACACCCCAGCAGTGCAGGGGCAGCCTCCACCAGGCCCCCACTCATGTCTCCCATCACCCCCACCCCTCAGCAGTGCAGGGGCAGCCTCCACCAGGCCCCCACTCATGTCTCCCATCACCCCACCCCCAGCCACCAGGGGCAGCCTCCACCAGGCCCCCACTCATGTCTCCCATCACCCCCAACCCCCAGCAGTGCAGGGGCAGCCTCCACCAGGCCCCCACTCATGTCCAACTCATGTCTCCCATCACCCCCACCCCCAGCAGTGCAGGGGCATCCTCCACCAGGCCCCCACTCATGTCTCCCACCACCCCCACCCCCCAGCCACCAGGGGCAGCCTCCACCAGGCCCCCACTCATGTCTCCCATCACCCCCACACCCAGCAGTGCAGGGGCAGCCTCCACCAGGCCCCCACTCATGTCCAACTCATGTCTCCCATCACCCCCACCCCCAGCAGTGCAGGGGCAGCCTCCACCAGGCCCCCACTCATGTCTCCTATCACCCCCACCCCCCAGCCACCAGGGGCAGCCTCCACCAGGTCCCCACCCATGTCTCCCATCACCCCCACCCCCAGCAGTGCAGGGGCAGCCTCCACCAGGCCCCCACTCATGTCTTCCATCACCCCCACCCCCCAGCAGTGCAGAGGCTTCCTCCGCCAGGCCCCCACTCATGTCTCCCATCACCCCCACCCCCCAGCAGTGCAGGGGCAGCCTCCACCAGGCCTCCACTCATGTCTCCCACCTCCCCACCCCCCAGCCACCAGGGGCAGCCTCCACCAGGCCCCCACTCATGTCTCCTATCACCCCCACCCCCCAGCCACCAGGGGCAGCCTCCACCAGGCCCCCACTCATTTCTCCCTGCATCCCCACCCCCCAGCAGTGCAGGGGCAGCCTCCACCAGGCCCCCACCCATGTCTACCACCACCCCACCCCCCAGCAGTGCAGGGGCAGCCTCCACCAGGCCCCCCCTCATGTCTCCCACCACCCCCAGCCCCCAGCCACCAGGGGCAGCCTCCACCAGGCCCCCACTCATGTCTCCCTGCACCCCCACCCCCAGCAGTGCAGGGACAGCCTCCACCAGGCCCCCACTCAGGTCTCCCATCACCCCCACCCCCCAGCACCAGGGGCAGCCTCCACCAGGCCCCCACTCATGTCTCCCATCACCCCCACCCCCAGCAGTGCAGGGGCAGCCTCCACCAGGCCCCCACTCATGTCCAACTCATGTCTCCCATCACCCCCACCCCCAGCAGTGCAGGGGCAGCCTCCACCAGGCCCCCACTCATGTCTCCCACCACCCCCACCCCCCAGCCATCAGGGGCAGCCTCCACCAGGCCCCCACTCATGTCTCCCATCACCCCCACCCCCCAGCAGTGCAGGGGCAGCCTCCACCAGGCCCCCACTCATATCCAACTCATGTCTCCCATCACCCCCACCCCCAGCAGTGCAGGGGCAGCCTCCACCAGGCCCCCACTCATGTCCCCCTTCACCCCCACCCCCAGCCGTGCGATTTGCCTGGGTATGTGTACTTCGGGGTGCGCGGGAAGTTCCACACGCGATTGGCCTGGGTACGTGTACTACGGGGTGCGAGGGAAGTTCCACACGCGATTGACCTGGGTACGTGTACTTCAGTGTACACGTGAACTTCCACACTTGATTGGCCTGGGTACGTGTACTACGGGGTGCGCATGAACTTCCACACGCCACTGGGCCTATGAGAGTGGGGTACATGAATTCCAGGGGTGGCCGGGAATATTTACCCGCGACTGGGCCTGGGGGAGCGTGCTACGTGTATTCCTGGGGTGGGCGGGAAGATTCACACGTTTGCCTACGACGTGCCGAAAAATAAATGGTCCAATCCTGAGACACGTACGCCAGCATGAAGCAGGCGTACGTCGACCCGCGCAGCATAAAAGTGCGCGCAAACAACAAACAATCTCATCCGCCAGGATGAATATACCATTCATAGCAGCAGTGGCCGTGGGTTACCAAAGGAGGAGGAGGAGGATAGTGAGGGCCCAAATTTTCACTCCCAGAACCAGCCTTTTTGGGATGCCTGATGACCAGGTGTATGGGAGGTACAGGTTTCCCCCACACATAATACTGGACCTGGTCAGTGAGTGGGAGGATGAACTCACATCACCCACCCTGTGCTCCCAAGCACTCAGCCCCCTGGAGAAGGTCCTTAATGTACTGCACTTCTTGGCCACAGGATCATTTCAGTGGACAAATGCCATAGTGGGTGGGGTGTCACAGGCCACGCAGTCACGCTGCCTACACCAGGTCTTGAACATCATCACTGCACGCCCATCAGTCCGTAGGCACATATACCTGCCCAGGACACCTGCAGAAAGGCAGGCTGCCACCCTTGATTTCTACGGTGTGGCACAATTCCCAAAAGTGCTAGGTGCCATTGACTGCACCCATGTGGCACTACGTCCCCCCAGGGCATCTGAGCACATCTATAGGAACCGCAAGCACTGGCATTCCATCAACGTGCAGGTAGTATGTAATGCTAAGGGAATCATCACCTAAGTATATGCCAACTATCCAGGGTCCACCCACAACAGCTTCATTTACCGAATGTCTACCCTAAGCCGGGACCTAGAAGCTGGGCGGCATGGCGATACATGGCTGCTTGGTGAGTATGAATGCCACTGCACATGCATGCATGTCAGATGCAGAGGTATGTCACTACACCACTAATGATACCCATCACCTCCTCACCAGGGGACAGTGCTTACCCTCTGAGCACCCACATGATGACGCCAATTCGGAACCCCATCACGCCTCCAGAGGTAAGATACAACACAGCCCATATTGCAACCCGGGCATAGTGGAGTGCACATTCGGAGTGCTCAAGTCATGCTTTCGCTCCCTTGACCGTTCTGGCGGGCAGCTGTTATATGCGCCCCCAGTAGTGTGCAGGATCATAGTGGCAGCATGTGTCCTGCACAATGTTGCAACACACCGGGGCCTGGCTGTGGACATGGTGGTGCCCCCACATCCCCAACCACATGCATGGCCGCTGCGCATGAGAGGGGAGAGGGCACGGGGTGAGGCAGCCCGTACGCAGCTGGTGGCTAATTACTTCACATAGAAATCACACGCCAGTGGAGTGCACACAGGCCTGGCACATACCATCTGAAAAGCAATGATGACTCGTCCTGACAATTAAGACGAACAAAGGGACTGTCAACTGTCAGAACCATAGCAGCCTGAGATTGTTCATGTGGAAGTGTCACAATGTGTGCATCCCTACCTACACAAACACCACCAATGCAGTGTCACGAAAAGACACTTCCATGCTGCAGAAATGAATACCCACTTGCAAAATACTACATGAAAACAGTGCCATGTCACCCACCCCCTCCCCGGCACGGCCACACAACCCACCATGGCATGTCATGCAATGTGAGAGGAAAGAAATTAATCCCCACAACATGCCCCAAGTGTCAGCAGCTACAGTGTCCCTAATGGAAACATGTCCACACATGAAATGCTCACAGTAATGCAGGACCTACAACCCACATTACCAAATACTTACCAAGAATACCAATCACCTACACAACCTCCAACCTACCTTAAACATGACATTACAGACTTAAAAATTAGCTAGCCTCACCACATGATGATGACAGCCCTCTGAACACTTCCAAGTATACAGTGTTAGCGCCACGCAAGAGTGTAGGTGCACTGCTTACAACATGAACTCCAGTTCCAAGGTGGACCACATTGTGAAGACATGAGGAATGGACCTGCAAATATGGAGGATGAGATGGATGCAGAGGCACATATCAATACACCATGCAGTGTACAATACAACAACAATATGCACTATGAATGTATACACAGCATTGACTACAGACTGCCCACACAGCTCATGGGAGTCCAATGTCACCATGTACGTCAATGTCACTTGGGCACACCCTTTGCAAGCCCATGGAAATGGGAAGCAGGAGGGGTGTGTGTGACAAAAACCCAAGCATCTGAACCAAATCCATGACAAGCCTGCAGGTGCCCAGCCACAATGCAGCGTATGCCCACGGGAGCCACACAAGGCAACACACTGTCACAAAAAAAAACCATTAAAAAAAATCAAAAATGGCCATTAATGGGCCTGGGGGGGTGGGGGAGGCCACCCAGGAGGACCAAGGACAGGGTGCACACCAAAACCCACCTGTGTGGATCTTGCGAAAAAAAAACACCTCCATGGGCTCATGGCCTACACGGCTACCCTATTGTGGGAGTATCACTGCTGTCGCTATCCTCACCCTCTGCAGCTGCATCAGGAGGTGGTGGCACTATGGGAGGCAGCCCACGCAAAGCCCTAGTCTGTTCCTCCATGGCTGCAAGCATGCAGGTGTGGTAGGTCTCGTTCTGGAGGATAAGTGTGCGGAGGTTCCCATGCAACAACTCACGGGATGCCCGGACCTCCGCCCTTGTTGCCTGCATCTCAGCTGAGAGCGTACGGGTGAGACGCTCTACCTGCTGTTCTGTCCTTCGGTTTGTTGAAGCCTCAAGCTCAACAAGAGTCGTCCTGAGGTGAAGGAGTTCCAGCCGCAGGGCTTCCCTGTGGCCCTGGGACTCTATGGAGATGGCTTCCTGCAGAGTCGCCAGTGCTGCCCGCCTGTCCCTGTCAGACGCCAACATGTCCTCCCTGTGTGACTGGCAGATGGAGTCGGTTGCCTGCTGTAGTCGCTCCATCAGCCTTTCGGGGGTGACAATGGAAGTGGCCACCCTATCCATGGCCTGAGCCATCATCTCTGATGATGCTGCCTGTTGGGTTGCCATAAAGTAAATGGATTGCTCCCATGCGGTATTGCCAGGTGGCGTACGGCCACCACGTCGGCGGGCACCACACCTGTCTGGGGCAAGGCGAACTGCGCCTTGCTGTGCCGGCACTGCCTGAGGCTGCAGGACTGCATTCCCCCTCTGATGTGCTGGCCCAGGAACAGGATCAGATGTCGCGGAGTGTGACCCTGCATCCGTAGCCACCAAAGACGTACCTGCCAACACTGTCATCCCCATTGAGGGTTCTAACCCTGGTGCAGGTGGGTCGGACAGAACAGAATCCCTCCCAGGAACACTCACCTGCGACGGCACGTAGGTCTCATCATCCGAATTGACACCTGAATACAGCTCGGGGGAGGTGCAGCCAGAGACACCCCTTGAGAGCACGACCTGCAGCAGTTGTGGGTTCTCACCCACCAACACACCACGTCCCTCACTGGTGGTCGGTCGGCCCTCAGACCCCTCCTGGGTCTGCACCATCTCCACAACCCCAGCAGTATCAAGTGCTTCTTCCCCTGCAAAGACATAAAACAAAATAAATGGAAACAGGCATTAGCACTATGGCACACAATTAGGGCTGAGAGGCTAAAGAAACAGTACTTGATTGACACATGTCCCACATGACTAAAACACTCCAATGCATGCACCATCACTGTGTTTGATGGGGAGGCAGATGGCACACATTGATGACACCAAGATGGAAGATGAACACATTTGCTGCATGCTGCCTAGCAGTGGCATCACACATTGGCCAGTGATTGGCAGGTCAAATACACATGCCATCACACAGATGGCATGTACCCTAGCCATGAAGTGAAGAGGGAGAGGAGGTCACCAATTGTTCATTCAGTCCAGTTTGCTCATATAATTGATTATTTTCATTGTAATGGTTCAAATGTTTAACCTGCAGCTGCCAGTCAAAAAGGTTCCTATAGCACAGGGACATGTCTAAACTAATCATGTCCACGAAACTGAGCCAGTCCACTGTACCATAGCCATGTCAGACATGTGACAATAGGACTGAGAAATCCCGAGTAAAAGTGGTGTTATGCAAACAATCTGCCTGAATAAACAGAGGTAAATAAGGAACAGTGTTGTGGCAAGATGACACTCCAAGGGCAACTGGCGTGGTGTTGGGCTGGATGTCTAATGTTGGCCGAAGGGATGCTGCTATACCCAAATGCTGGTGCCAAGAATGTATAGGAAGTGGCACATGGGTGAGCCGAACCACTCAGGCACACACACCCTCCCTGGCACCCAAACAGAAGTCCTCCCACACACACCATGCACATGGATGACACACACATGCATGTGCACTCACCGGACAATGCCTCATAATCTTCCATTTCTCCCACGCCTTGGATCTGTTCCTCCGTGACGTAGGTCCCAGCAACCTGCTCATGTGAAGTGAGTTCTATGTCGTCTGCTGGAGACCCACCTCCAGTCACTAGAGTTGCGGCATGAGTTGAGGCCAGCTTATTCTTTGCCCTGCGCTTCAGGTCATTCCAGCGCTTGTAGCATTCATTAGCTGTGCGCCTCACGATTCCAAGGGCACTTATGATGTCCGCAATGGTCTGCCAGTGTGCCTGACGTTGTGCAGGTGTGGTCTTGGATCCTGCGACAATCACCATTTCGCGGTCATGTGCGGACACATACTCTACAAGTGCATTCAGTTCGGCCTCATTGAAACTGGGCTTCCTTGACGGGCCGGACTGTGTAGCCGTGTCTGGGGCATCAGCCTCTACTGGACGAGCACTCTTCCTCTTCTGCTTGGAAGGTGGTGGGGATCCTGAGTGTCCTAGCCGCTCTGGACACTAGGGACAGGAGCGTGGGATTGCACCCAAGGGCTGAGCATGGATGGTGTCAGCCGCGGTAACCTCAACCAGGGGGGGGGCATGGGTGTCCCTGACTGCTCCTTCACACATGGGGGGCTAGGGGCACCCTGTAAGTCACGGCCACGTCCCCTACTGGATCCACCACGGCCACCACTTGGGGCTCGGCCACCTTTGCCACCCTTACGCCTTGGTCGCCTCCCAGCCATGACACTGATGTTATTGTGCGTATGGGAGTCGATGTGAACTATTGTCCTGGGCAATTGGGGGTCAAAGGGGTTGGGTAACAGATGGTAATCGTACCCTAGTGCTCTAGCAAGGCTGTATGTCACCCCTGGGGAAGGATGACGGGTCACCCAACGCACAGGCACCCCAAAAAAGCGAAGTAAGGTCCACGCAACCCCTCCTAGACCACGTGCGTGGAAAAATAAACCTGCACTATGCCGTGGCACCCAGAAACACAAGAATGAACGTATGCGTGTCACATGCAGCCTAGAATGACCTCTGAAGGGGTACGCGACACACGGGGCAAGCACAGATGTTAAATTTGTGCGCGACTCACCGTCTGCCTGGAACAAAAGCGTGAAAAATATGCGCGTGTGCGCGTTGGCAACACCCCGCCAAAAGAAGAATTGTACGCTGTCTGAGGAGACAGGACAACAGTAGAAGGGAACGCTGTTTGAGGAAACAGGCCCAGGAAAAAGAGGAAAGGAGAAAAAGCTGTCAGAGGTAACAGGGAGTACGAACTGGAAACGCTGTGAAGTAAATCGCGTGTGAACCGACAAGAAGTACAGATTTCACCCACTCACTCCCCACGAAAAGCACGTACAAGGAAATGGAGTTCTACATGTACCTTTTATACACACGTCACAGACGCGCATACGAGATGAGGCCATTTCCACCAATTACACGCTTTGACACTCGGACGTGTATCTCTTCATTTTTACACGTGCCATTTTCTACGGCCATGCGCGTGACGTCACAACTGCGCATGGTGGCCTTTGGGCCAATGAAATCGCATATGCGAGCACACGTGGTAAAACTGCACGTCCAAGTGTCATCGCGTGTAATCGGAGGGAAGTGAGCGTACACGCGAATGGCCTAGGTACGTGGATTTCTGGGGTGCGCAGGAAGTTCCACACGCGATTGGTGGAAATCCACGTGTGCTCTGTCATCACGTGTAATGAGGGAAACACCCGCGCGCGTCACGTCACAGACGCGCTTACGCGCCAAGGGCCTTTGGTCCAATGAAATCGCATATGCGTGCTGACGTGCATACGCGCTAAGGCCCTTTCCTCGATTCACAGGCAGACGTGCAGGATTTTCACGTGCCAAATCCCTCCGTATCAAGCTGGCCACGCGTAAGCACACGGAAGACGACGCTCATGCCCAGAAGGACGAATTACTGCCCCCCAGAGCCCCGAGCATGCTCCCACCTGCCATTTGCTGCTGCCTGACTGCCTGCTGCCCACGTGCCCTGCCATTTGCTGCCTGCACATCAGCCAGGGGTGCTGTTGCTGTGACCACCCCTGCTGGAACTGAAGACTCCTGACTGGGATTCCATCGCTCCACAGCCCAGCCCCAGGACCCAGTTGCCCACCCACTCCTGCCTCTGGGGTTGTCATGTCGGGCACTGCAACATCTGGTACCACTGACAACCCCCGGCCAGAGAGGCAGAGGGGCACCAGCTTCAGTGCCAGGGAAGTTGGTGTCCTGGTGGAGCAAGTCCTGGGGCAGTATGATGCCCTCTATGGAAGTGTGCGCCGACAAGGAAGGACAGACTCGGATCTTGACGGGCATCGTGACTGCCATCAACTCGGAGGGGGTGGCAGTCCGCGACTTCCAACATGTCAAGAAGCGCTGGGAGGACTTTAGGTCCAGGACCCTGAACAAGGCCCGGTGCCTTTTGAAGGCAGCGGATGCTAAGGGGCTATGCTAAGGGGCGCCGGTGCCACTTGTCGGAAGATCAGATGAGGGTCCTGGAACGCATATCCCCAGTGCTCCACGTCCAGGTCCTTGAGAGGCAGACCCGTCTGGAGTCGAGCGGTAAGTGTACATGCATCATGATTGTAAGCTGTGCGTGTGGTGATGTGCCAGTAGTGTGCCGGTTGCACATCTGTTTGTATGGGGCCGAGTATGCGTGGGGGTGTACAGGGCTGTGAAGCTAACACATGCGAGGGCTGTCATGTGTAAGACATGGATGGTGCTTGTGTGTGTAGGCTTGCATGCCAAATGCAGTTATGTGGGCACACATGTTTGGATGAATGTGTATGTAAGTGGGCATGTTTGTGATGTCACGCATGTATGTTGTTTTCAGCTGCATGTATCAGCACTGTGTACATGTGCATGAGTGTGTATTTGACAAGGGTGCAACAGTGATGCAACATGGATGCATGTGACAGCGGGATGTGGAAGCCTGATTGGCAGATGTGACATGGATGCCCATCGGAACACTGCAACAGTTGGCTGAGGTGTACACACGCATGCAAGTGTGGTGGTGTGCGTGCATGTGTAGTGCACTCCCTGTGTTGCATGTGATGTCTGGCTCACCTTTGCCTGCTCATGCTGTTGTATGTGTATGGATGGTGCTGGCAGTTGGGATGTGGCTGAAACATGAGTGGGGGCCTGGTGGAGGCTGCCCCTGGTGGCTGGGGGGTGGGGGTGATGGGAGACATGAGTGGGGGCCTGGTGGAGGCTGCCCCTGCACTGCTGGGCGGTGGGGGTGATGGGAGACGTGAGTGGGGGCCTGGTGGAGGCTGCCCCTGCACTGCTGGGGGGTGGTGGTGATGGGGGACATGTGTGGGAGCCTGGTGGAGGCTGCCCCTGCACTGCTGGGGGGTGGGGGTGATGGGAGACATGAGTGGGGGCCTGGTGGAGGCTGCCCCTGGTGGCTGGGGAGTGGGGGTGATGGGGGACATGTGTGGGAGCCTGGTGGAGGCTGCCCCTGGTGGCTGGGGGGTGGAGGTGCAGGGAGACATGAGTTGGACATGAGTGGGGGCCCGGTGGAGGCTGCCCCTGGTGCCTGGGGGGTGGAGGTGCAGGGAGACATGAGTTGGACATGAGTGGGGGCCTGGTGGAGGCTGCCCCTGCACTGCTTGGGGGTGGCGGTGATAGGGGACATGAGTGGGGGCTTGGTGGAGGCTGCCCCTAGTGGCAGTGGGGTGGGGTGATGGGATTCATGAGTGGGGGCCTGGTGGAGGCTGCCCCTGGTGGCAGAGGGGTGGGGGTGATGGGAGACATGAGTGGGGGCCTGGTGGAGGCTGCCCCTGCACTGCTGGGGGGTGGGGGTGCAGGGAGACATGAGTGGGGGCCTGGTGGAGGCTGCCCCTGCACTGCTGGGGGGTGGGGGTGATGGGAGACATGAGTGGGGGCCTGGTGGAGGCTTCCCCTGCACTGCTGGGGTGTGGGGGTGATGGGAGACATGAGTGGGGGCCTGGTGGAGGCTTCCCCTGGTGGCTGGGGGGTGGGGGCGATGGGAGACATGAGTGGGGGCCTGGTGGAGGCTGCCCCTGCACTGCTGGGGGGTGGGGGTGATGGGAGACATGAGTGGGGGCCTAGTGGAGGCTGCCCCTGGTGGCTGGGGGTGGGGGTGATGGGAGACATGAGTGGGCGCCTGGTGGAGGCTGCCCCTTCACTGCTGGGGGGTGGGAGTGATGGGAGACATGATTGGGGGCCTGGTGGAGGCTGCCCTGGTGGCTCGGGGGTGGAGGTGCAGGGAGACATGAGTTGGACATGAGGGGGGCCTGGTGGAGGCTGCCCCTGGTGGCTGGGGGGTGGAGGTGCAGGGAGACATGAGTTGGACATGAGTGGGCGCCTGGTGGAGGCTGCCCCTGCACTGCTGGGGGGTGGCGGTGATAGGGGACATGAGTGGGGACCTGGTGGAGGCTGCCCCTGGTGGCTGGGGGGTGGAGGTGCAGGGAGACATGAGTTGGACATGAGTGGGTGACTGGTGGAGGCTGCCCCTGGTGGCTGGGGGGTGGAGGTGCAGGGAGACATGAGTTGGACATGAGTGGGGGCCTGGTGGAGGCTGCCCCTGCACTGCTGGGGGGTGGCGGTGATAGGGGACATGAGTGGGGGCCTGGTGGAGGCTGCCCCTGGTGGCTGGGGGGTGGGGGTGGTGGGAGACATGGGTGGGGGCCTGGTGGAGGCTGCCCCTGCACTGCTGGGGTGTGGGGGTACAGGGGGACATGTGTGGGAGCCTGGTGGAGGCTGCCCCTGCACTGCTGGGAGGTGGCGGTGGTGGTAGACATGAGTGGGGGCCTGGTGGAGGCTGCCCCTGGTGGCAGGGGGTGGGGGTGATGGGAGACATGGGTGGGAGCTTGGTGGAGGCTGCCCCTGCACTGCTGGGGGGTGGGGGTGCAGGGGGACATGTGTGGGAGCCTGGTGGAGGCTGCCCCTGGTGGCTGGGGGGTGGGGGTGGTGGTAGACATAGGTGGGGGCCTGGTGGAGGCTGCCCCTGCACTGCTGGGGGTGGGGGTGGTGGTAGACATGAGTGGGGGCCTGGTGGAGGCTGCCCCTCGTGGCAGGGGGGTGGGGGTGATGGGAGACATGAGTGGGGGCCTGATGGAGGCTGCCCCTGCACTGCTGGGGGGTGGGGGTGCAGGGAGACATGAGTGGGGGCCTGGTGAAGGCTGCCCCTGCACTGCTGGGGGGTGGGGGTGATGGGAGACATGAGTGGGGGCCTGGTGGAGGCTTCCCCTGCACTGCTGGGGTGTGGGGGTGATGGGAGACATGAGTGGGGGCCTGGTGGAGGCTTCCCCTGGTGGCTGGGGGGTGGGGGCGATGGGAGACATGAGTGGGGGCCTGGTGGAGGCTGCCCCTGCACTGCTGGGGGGTGGGGGTGATGGGAGACATGAGTGGGGGCCTAGTGGAGGCTGCCCCTGGTGGCTGGGGGTGGGGGTGATGGGAGACATGAGTGGGCGCCTGGTGGAGGCTGCCCCTGCACTGCTGGGGGGTGGGAGTGATGGGAGACATGATTGGGGGCCTGGTGGGGCTGCCCTGGTGGCTCGGGGGTGGAGGTGCAGGGAGACATGAGTTGGACATGAGGGGGGCCTGGTGGAGGCTGCCCCTGGTGGCTGGGGGGTGGAGGTGCAGGGAGACATGAGTTGGACATGAGTGGGGGCCTGGTGGAGGCTGCCCCTGCACTGCTGGGGGGTGGCGGTGATAGGGGACATGAGTGGGGGCCTGGTGGAGGCTGCCCCTGCACTGCTGGGGGGTGGGGATGATGGGAGACATGAGTGGGGGCCTGGTGGAGGCTGCCCCTGGTGGCTGGGGGGTGGAGGTGCAGGGAGACATGAGTTGGACATGAGTGGGTGACTGGTGGAGGCTGCCCCTGGTGGCTGGGGGGTGGAGGTGCAGGGAGACATGAGTTGGACATGAGTGGAGGCCTGGTGGAGGCTGCCCCTGCACTGCTGGGGGGTGGCGGTGATAGGGGACATGAGTGGGGGCCTGGTGGAGGCTGCCCCTGGTGGCTGGGGGGTGGGGGTGGTGGGAGACATGGGTGGGGGCCTGGTGGAGGCTGCCCCTGCACTGCTGGGGTGTGGGGGTACAGGGGGACATGTGTGGGAGCCTGGTGGAGGCTGCCCCTGCACTGCTGGGGGGTGGCGGTGGTGGTAGACATGAGTGGGGGCCTGGTGGAGGCTGCCCCTGGTGGCAGGGGGTGGGGGTGATGGGAGACATGGGTGGGAGCTTGGTGGAGGCTGCCCCTGCACTGCTGGGGGGTGGGGGTGCAGGGGGACATGTGTGGGAGCCTGGTGGAGGCTGCCCCTGGTGGCTGGGGGGTGGGGGTGGTGGTAGACATAGGTGGGGGCCTGGTGGAGGCTGCCCCTGCACTGCTGGGGGTAGGGGTGGTGGTAGACATGAGTGGGGGCCTGGTGGAGGCTGCCCCTGGTGGCTGAGGGGTGGGGGTGGTGGGAGACATGAGTGGGGGCCTGGTGGAGGCTGCCCTGCACTGCTGGGGGTGGGGGTGCAGGGACACATGAGTGGGGGCCTGGTGGAGGCTGCCCCTGGTGCCTGGGGGGTGGGGGTGGTGGGAGACATGAGTGGGGGCCTGGTGGAGGCTGCCCTGCACTGCTGGGGGGTGGGCGTAATAGGGGACATGAGTGGGGGCCTGGTGGAGGCTGCCCCTGGTGGCTGGGGGGTGGGAGTGATGGGAGACATGAGTGGGGGCCTGGTGGAGGCTGCCCCTGCACTGCTGGGGGGTGGGGGGTGATGGGAGACATGAGTGGGGGCCTGGTGGAGGCTTCCCCTGCACTCCTGGGGGTTGGGGGTGATGGGAGACATGAGTGGGGGCCTGGTGGAGGCTGCCCCTGGTGGCTGCGGGGTGGGGGTGATGGGAGACATGAGTGGGGGCCTGGTGGAGGCTGCCCCTGCACTGCTGGGGGGTGGGTGCGATGGGAGACATGAGTGGGGGCCTGGTGGAGGCTGCCCCTGGTGGCTGGGGGGTGGGGGTGATGGGAGACATGAGTGGGGGCCTGGTGGAGGCTGCCCCTGCACTGCTGGGGGAAGGGGGTGATGGGAGATATGACTGGGGGCCTGGTGGAGGCTGCCCCTGGTGGCTGGGGGTTGTGGGTGATGGGAGACATGAGTGGGGGCCTGGTGGAGGCTGCCCCTGGTGGCTGGGGGGTGGGGGTGGTGGGAGACATGAGTGGGGGCCTGGTGGAGGCTGCCCTTGGTGGCTGGGGAGTGGGGGTAATGGGAGACATGAGTGGGGGCCTGGTGGAGGCTGCCCCTGCACTGCTGGGGGGTGGGGGTGATGGGAGACATGGGTGGGGGCCTGGTGGAGGCTTCCCCTGCACTGCTGGGGGAAGGGGGTGATGGGAGATATGACTGGGGGCCTGGTGGAGGCTGCCCCTGGTGGCTGGGGGTTGTGGGTGATGGGAGACATGAGTGGGGGCCTGGTGGAGGCTGCCCCTGGTGGCTGGGGGGTGGGGGTGGTGGGAGACATGAGTGGGGGCCTGGTGGAGGCTGCCCCTGCACTGCTGGGGGGTGGGGGTAATAGGGGACATGAGTGGGGGCCTGGTGGAGGCTGCCCCTGGTGGCTGGGGGGTGGGAGTGATGGGAGACATGAGTGGGGGCCTGGTGGAGGCTGCCCCTGCACTGCTGGGGGGTGGGGGTGATGGGAGACATGAGTGGGGGCCTGGTGGAGGCTTCCCCTGCACTGCTGGGGGGTAGGGGTGATGGGAGACATGAGTGGGGGCCTGGTGGAGGCTGCCCCTGGTGGCTGGGGGGTGGGGGTGATGGGAGACATGCGTGGGGGCCTGGTGGAGGCTGCCCCTGCACTGCTGGGGGGTGGGGGTGATGGGAGACATGAGTGGGGGCCTGGTGGAGGCTGCCCCTGGTGGCTGGGGGGTGGGGGTGATGGGAGACATGAGTGGGGGCCTGGTGGAGGCTGCCCCTGCACTGCTGGGGGGTGGGGGTGATGGGAGACATGAGTGGGGGCCTGGTGGAGGCTGCCCCTGCACTGCTGGGGGGTGGGGGTGCAGGGAGACATGAGTGGGGGCCTGGTGGAAGCTGCCCCTGGTGGCTGGGGGGTGGGGGTGGTGGGAGACATGAGTGGGGGCCTGGTGGAGGCTGCCCCTGCACTGCTGGGGGGTGAGGGTGGTGGTAGACATGGGTGGGGGCCTGGCGGAGGCTGCCCCTGAACTGCTGGGGGTGGGGTGCAGGGAGACATGAGTGGGGGCCTGGTGGAGGCTGCCCCTGGTGGCTGGGGTGTGGGGGTGGTGGGAGACATGTGTGGGGGCCTGGTGGAGGCTGCCCCTGCACTGCCTGGGGGTGGGGGTAATAGGGGACATGTGTGGGGGCCTGGTGGTGGCTGCCCCTGGTGGCTGGGGGGTGGGGGTGATGGGAGACATGAGTGGGGGCCTGGTGGAGGCTGCCCCTGCACTGCTGGGGGTGGGGGTGATGGGAGACATGAGTGGGGGCCTGGTGGAGGCTTCCCCTGCACTGCTGGGGGGTGGGGGTGATGGGAGACATGAGTGGGGGCCTGGTGGAGGCTGCCCCTGGTGGCTGGGGGGTGGGGGCGGGGGTGATGGGAGACATGAGTGGGGGCCTGGTGGAGGCTACCCCTGCACTGCTGGGGGGTGGGGGTGATGGGAGACATGAGTGGGGGCCTGGTGGAGGCTGCCCCTGGTGGCTGGGGGTTGTGGGTGATGGGAGACATGAGTGGGGGCCTGGTGGAGGCTGCCCCTGCACTGCTGGGGGGTGGGGGTGATGGGAGACATGGGTGGGGGCCTGGTGGAGGCTGCCCCTGGGGGCTGGGGGTGCAGGGGGACATGCGTTGGTGGGCAGTAGTGCAAGGTGACATGTGGGTTGGCTGGGGGGCATGGCCATGGTGGATGGGGTGCCTGCAGGACATGTGCAGGGTAGGCCCCTGTGGTGTGGGCCACCTGCAGGGGCCGTGGAGGGTGTAGAGGGAACACCTGGGAGGATCCACATGTGCAATTCACGTGTGGTGCGCCTTGCGCACCTCTGTAATACACGTACCCTGATGGAATCGCGTGTGATACTTCCTGTGCACCCCTGGAATACACATACCCTGCTGTTTCTGCATGTGATACTTCCCGCGCACCCCTGGAATACACGTACCCTGATGGGATCGCGTGTGATACTTCCCGTGCACCCCTGAAATACACGTACCCTGCTGTTTTTGCGTGTGATACTTCCTGCGCACCCCTGAAATACACGTACCCTGCTGTTTTTGCGTGTGATGCTTCCCGTGCACCCCTGGAATACATGTACCCTGATGGAATCTCGTGTGATACTTCCCGCTCACCCCTGAGATACACGTACCCTGCTGCTTTTGCGTGTGATACTTCCTGTGCACCCCTGGAATACACGTACTCTGCTGTTTTTGCGTGTGATACTTCCCGCGCACCCCTGGAATACACTTACCCTGATGGAATTGTGTGTGATACTTTCCGCGCACCCCTGAGATACACGTACCCTGCTGCTTTTGCGTGTGATACTTCCCACGCACCCCTGAAATACACGTACCCTGCTGCTTTTGCGTGTGATACTTCCCGCGCACCCCTGAAATACACGTACCGTGCTGCTTTTGTGTGTGATACTTCCCGCGCACCCCTGGAATACACGTACCCTGCTGCTTTTGCGTGTGTTACTTCCCACGCACCCCTGATGCACACGTACACAGGACAATCGTGTGTGGAACTTCCCGCGAACCACTGAAATACACGTTCCCCGCTTGGCGTTTGCTGTTTGCCAGCCCTGTGAACTGGTCCAGGGTTGGCGCAGCCCTTTGCGATTATTTGGGGATTTTGGAGGCTTTTCCTTGCGCGAGGGCGTTCTTGGGGGCGTAACTGGCGCTGCTGCAGGGTCGATGTGCCACGCTGCACCACAGCTGGTTTTGGATGCGAAAATCCATGAATATGCTGTGTGAGGAAATCGATTTTAGAGCACGCGGCTGGCGCAGACATTCGCACGGGCACGCTGTGCGCCAGCCGCGTGCGCCACTTTTGTGCGAATTTCTATGAATTACCCTGTATGTGTATTTCTGTACTAGTCAATGCAGATCATGTGAAGAAAGAGGAGGGGGCACCATCTGTCTGCATTTTGATAATTTTCCTTTAGACTTATGAATGAGGAGCGCTAGACTCTGTACATGAAGTGTCAGCCTTCCGTTGCAGCACTACTTACTATCTCGCATAGCAGAAGGTTACAGACATTTGTCTATAAAATTGAAATTGTATTTGATAATTTTTTAAGAACTGGTTAGAAGCCTGCATAAAATATATATAATATATATATTTTCAATATATATTTTTTAACATATATGTTTCACATATATATAAACTATGTTCTCATTTTTTCTTTTTCTTTTTTATGAGCTTCTTTCAAGTGTCTCATCACTCTAATTTTTGTGAATATAATAATTAGGGACTACACGCCTGCATGCCCACTTACTACTTTAACATGAGCAAATGTGAGTATGGGCATCAAACCAGATTGAGTGCCTGTTTTGGGGCTTTAGATAGCCCAAAACATGGTGCCCATTAATTTGATTCTGTTCCCAAAGTGGTGGAAATGGACAAAGGACACACAGTAACCATAGTGACGGTTGTTAAGACAGGTATGGAGCACAATGCATGCAGCCGATGCAAGAAATCGGAATACAAAGCTTATAGGTAAGCCCTAACATGTCTCCATACATGGACGTGAGAGAAGCGCATCCATATATCCTTGAGATACTAGCAATACGAACGCATAACAAATATACATACTTAAATACAAACTATTGTAGCCGTAGCCTTTTTGTTTACAATTCCAAGAAGCTTAATATTCATGAGGTTTCTCCGATCGCTATGATAATGAGCTTATATACATGCCGATAAACCATAACTACGATCCGCACAGACGAATATAGAGGAACCACATATCTCCATACACGGACGCGAAAGAGGCGCATTCATATATCCCGTTGATACTAGCAATATGAACGCATCCCGAATATACATACTTAATCACCAACTATTGTAGTCATAGCCCTTTTGTTTACATTTTCAAGAGGTTTAACATTCATGCAGTTTCTCTGATCCCTATGTAAAGCAGCTTTTACAAATGCAGAAAACCCTAACTACGGTATGCACAGACGAACGTAGAGGAATCAAATTTTCTGAGAATATAGCAGGTTAATATACCCAATTTTAACAGGGGACACATTGCTTGGATTAACTGTCATTGATGCACGTTCGTGCAGGGGAAATACCTTTTCAAACTTAATAGTAACGCCAGTCCCAGGGGGTAATTCCGAGTTTGGAGGTAGCCATGGTGCTATTAGCACAATGGCTGCCTCTAAACCCGTGTCCGGGTCCGGTGTCTCTGAATGGGGACTTACCGGGTCATTCCAACTCCATTGTCCCTTAAAGGGTCCTGCTAAGAACGGCTGGTTAGATCATCTATTGCTGGTGGGACCCGCTAAGGGACCTCAGAATATGGCAGTAGGTGGTTAACGGCACCGGAATCCTTACTGGTGCCGTTAACCCCCTACCACCATACTCCGAATGAGGCCCCCATACTTTTCAGGAGGGATTGGATCCCATGAATTGTGAATCTTGAACTTGTTACCTAAGTACAATGGAAACTTGGTAAGCCTCTACTTGTATTGTTAATATGATTAATAGGATAATGCATAATGTTCGTTTTTCTTACTGGGACTGCTAAACTCACCCTAAAAATCATGATCTTATTAATGCATTTGACAAAACAGTTGGCAAAACCTGCCCCTATGTGTAAAACCGTGAGCCTTTAGGAAAGACAAAATGTGTGCTTGCCTGACAACGGGCTTGAGGTATCAGCCTCGTTTATCTTTTTATGTGACAATGTTCTTGTATACACACCCAAGTAACAAATATTGATGCATCTATTCTCTCTTATTTTTCTGTTTCTGCAACCTCTTTTCCACCCTACCCAACTCCCCTTTCTTATGTCTGTGATTTGTATTTTTTATTTTTTATTTCAAATTCGGACATTGGGCCTCATTAGGACTCCGGCGCTAAACTATGGACCATGCCGGAGTCCGCCATGGCGGAATGGGGAATTACAACCCCATTCCGAGGTTGGTGGGCGGTAATTCCCCATGCCGCCATGGCCCTTCCCCATTCCCATTTTTGCCCCATAGGGCTCAATGGGAATGGGGAAGGCGCTAATTACAGTACCTCAAATTGCGGTACCGTAATTAGCACCAAGGTCCCTTTGCGGGTCCCTACTTTAACGGCTGGTAAAACCAGCCGTTAAGGTCGGGTCCCGCAAAGGGACCTCGTAATTAGGCGCTTGGTGTTTAACGGCGCTGCAGCCTTTTATGGCGCCGCTAAACACTTAACGCCTGGGTCATAATGAGGCCCATTATCTCTATTGACTTCTTCACAATTATTTTTATACTGTTTGTTAATTTTTACAAATGATTTTGATGCATGGTTGTTTATAACACATATATGTACAGTTTTATTATGTTATGGCCTAATACTGATTTGTCCTGAATTGAGAAAGGCAGCGTTTAGTGCCGAAACACTTGTTATCCAAACGGCATTACCGTACTATAACTAAAACTGCATTTCTGTGTGGTGTATTTTCTTATGTGGGGAAAGCAACATTTTTTCTAAAAAAGGATCCAAATAATTATAGGATGTTGGCAATGCTTGATATCCCATCAAAAATATTAGCACAAGTTCTATTAATAGAACTCGATAATTGGATAATAAGCAATAATATTTTGCCATCAAATCAAATTGACTTCAGGGCAAAAGCTAGCACAACCTACAACCTAATTGTGCTTACATCATGTATTGAATATGCATGGAAATGATGTAATCTCAATGTTTAAGGGGCCCTGATAGATTTCTCTGCCTCATTTGACTCTGTGCTGAGGAATCGTTTGTGGATTAATTTAAACTCATGGAATATTCCAAAAGGGCTGCTCAAGATGTTGATGCTGCTCTACTCTGATACTTCAGTGAGGCTACGGTTGGATGCAAGAGGGAAATTGACGGTGTCAATGCCAACAAGTTGTGGAGTTAAGCAGGGTTGTATTGTGGCAGCAACCCTGCTTAACTCATATTTGGATGACATGGCATTCGCATTTGCGATCCTATCCACTTGTCCAGTAAAATGTGGCACGTCGTCGGTGGGATGGTTGGCATACGCCGGCAAACTGCTATCAATGGATCATACGCCGTCTGGCCTACAAAAGCTACTGGATGCATTGGCTGAGTATTCAATCATAAATGGGCTAAAAATTAATGTAGCCAAAAGTAAAATAATGGTGTTTGTTGCCAGAAACCACCAATTAAGCATGTATGCCACATACATGATGTGAATTTGGAACAAGTAACCAGTTATAAATATTTGTGAATCTTGATTGACTGTAAATTAAACTGGGAGAAACAATGGTTGTCAATAAAATCCTGTTGTCTAGTATCCGCTAATGCTAATAGTGCTTTTGTATGAAGGAATGTAGGTTATTCCGCATATTCAGTTTTGTTGATGTATACTGAGAAAATTAGAGCCATTTTGATGTATGCGATTGAGGTCTGGGGCCACAAATATCTTCCTCGTTTAGTGAAACTTGAGGCATTAATTTTGCAAAAACGTATGCACCTTCACACCACAGTATCAGTAGAATACCTCCATTTAGAATTCATTATGAAGTGTATTGGTACTGAGTACTTGAGTAGATCAGTGATGTCCTACGCGAACTTGGTTAAGCTAGACAATGGTACAATCATTGTTACACACATGCAAGCATTTTTGAAAATAGAAAATTGTTCCATGATCGGTACCTTAAGCATCATCAAATCCTTGTTTGAAAAATGGAAAGTTGGATTTGGTGTTACTTCACACAATATCCCGTTGGGTATGTTCAAGAGGTGGCTTAAGTTAAAATTGGCAGCATATGGTAATGATTGTAGCATAGTTAGTTTGGCAACCAAAACGCATAGTGGCAGTTACTGTCAATACTACATCCATAGAGAAAATGTCCCGCATTACATTAAAGCCTTCCCTAGTACGCTAGCCTTCAGAACCTACCTGCTGATGAAGTTTAATAATTCCAAAGCACTTGAGACGAAAGGGTCTCGGTTAGGTTTAAGTCGAAGTAGCAGAGAATGCAGATTATTTGAAAGCCTGTTGGAGTTGAGAACATAGTTTTTAAAATCCTATGATAATCAGATTGGCATAAGGACAACAGCTGTAATATGGCAACATTTTATGAATGGTGATGACTGCAATCTGATTTATTTTATAGTGAAGTTCTACTTGAGGATTGTTGATATTTTAAATTGCTTATTATAAATATGGTTATATGTTTCATGCTTTTTCTATTTAGATTTTTTAATAGCATTATTAAGTATGCTGCTTTTTATTCATTTTTATCAATTAGATTGTGTATATGTATTGTATGTGTTTTAATTGTTGTATATACAAAGCTATATAGCTGAACGTATATTAAATAAATTCAAATTCAAATTCAAGTCATTTGAGATATTATCAGTGAGCCATTAGAACATTGATCACAGGTTTATTTAGTTATTTACTTGGAAACGGTGCAGAACTTTGCATCCTCTTAGAGCAACCTCTGAGTGATGGAAGTAAGATGTGGATCCGCCAAGATGAAAGGCCACATGGAAACCATTAAGAGCTGGGTGAAGGAATAAGTTTACTTATAATTGTAATTGGTTATATATAATGTGCTTAATACCCAGAGGTTTCTAAGCGCGGACCCGGGAATTGAACCAGTGTTGCTTTGCATTGCCTTGCTTCCAAGGTGAGTATGTTGCCCCAAAGTTATCCTCCCGAGTGAATGCAGAGTTGTTAAGAGGCCTTAGCATGGGAGGAGTCCATAGACACCAAACACCTGGTGTGAGGCATTTGGTCAATTTTTACACATCTGTCCATTTTGACATTCTGGGAGCTATTTTTGATAAGTTAAGTTTAGAGCAGTAGACCTTGATGGGATAAACCCATATTTGACCAAATGGGGCAATGAGTGCATGTTCATAAGTAAGCTAGTAGCTATGTTATTAGCAAAGATACCATCTGCGTTAACCAATTATACATTTCAATATGTGCCACAAACCAGCCGATCTTTGGAGGGTTTCAGTAACTGAGCGATCAGACTCTCACTTTCTGTCACTTCTTCCCAAATTTCAAAGAGATGAGGAACACAAAGCAAAACAATAAGGGGATGGCTGGAAGGTTAAGAATTAATATTAACCTCAGGCAATTCACTGGGCAACCCTCCAGACCATCGTTCTTCGCCTGCCAAGCCATTACAAAAGGGGACAGACCAAATGCAAATCAGGCATGGTCCCACCCCAAAAGGGGCAGGCCAGCCCGATCTGCTAGGTCACATACCTTCTGCACGAGACCACAAGTATCTACAAACATGTTTTAGCATCATTGGGCCTCATCAGTGATGAGTAGCGTATGTCTCTAGGCTCAGCAGGAACACAATGCGGGCAGGCTCGTCAGAGAGAAGACCTTTGGTGCCTGGGGCTTCCTGCAAAGAGAAGTGCATCAATACATCAGAGACGCTCCTGTTACAAAATAGGTTCATTAAGAGTATCCATCACAATTGCATGAAGCTGCTAAACAGGCACTGTCCACAAAAATGCAGTTACATCTATCCCATTTGAGCAGTAAAACATTCCTAATCATCCACAGTCAGTGTGAACAGTATCAACACTATCTCTGACGGCTGATATTGATATAGGCCTTCTGTCCATGTAAAGTAAGCATGCTAAAACCATGCCAGGCTTATCATCCTTGCAAAAGCTGAATTTTACGTCTGTATCCGTCCCCAAGCAGAACTGTTCACGTCTCAAATAAATGGTGTGACGATGGTGCGCCTCTTTTTTTCAGCATGACCATTTGTAAGGGATATTAACATAGGAGGGATTGTCTCTGGCTATTTTTTAAGAATCCTCACTCTTCTCCAATGAATATGCTTCTAATGAATCCTACACAAGCCTCCCAAAATGTGGACTTGTGATGAGTGTCATGTTTTGGATTGTTCTTAACGAGTAGCATTGCTCTAGGAAACCTTACAGCACCAGCATGTTGTTTCCTGCCACCACCACTGCAGAAGGGGACCAACCATTTGCCAATCAACCTGGTTCTGACACCTGTAAGAACTAGTAAGGCCCAAACTACTATGCATTGCCCCCTCCGCACAGAAAAACAAGCAATCTCATCAGTGAAGTGCAACCCGATTCTCTATGCCATAGGGATGTCATGTGGGGGTCGCTAGGGATCACAGCTGTGTTCCCTGCTGTCTCCCTTGCTAGACTGGGCAAAAATAAATAACACATTGTTTTCTTTTTTTTTCTTCTTTTTTTAAACTGGCTGCAATTATTTTATTGAAAAAGGATTAGGACACTCTTTACGCTAGGTTCAAATGGGACATCCTCCAGCATTACAAGCAGCAACTGTACCCCAGATGCCTTGGATGAGAGCCACACAATGACACCATCAGGAGCAAAAAACCCTACCACAAGCCTTTTTGGTATCGCCAAGAAATTCGAAATGTATATTCAAAAAAGTATTCCTAGCACATCAAAGGTTTTGCCATCATATGTCCAAATATTTGCATCGTACGCCAGCTATTGCTACCATTTCCCAGGAAATCACAACATTTGCTAACTATTGCCATCATTTGGCAAGTACTCAAGTACTCACATCATGTGTCAGGTTTTTGCCATAATATACCCAGTTAATTACACCTATTGGATGACTGAAAATACCAGGGTATTTACACCATATGCCATTCTTTGCCATCTAATGTACAAGCAACATATGTCAAATTGTTCTATGAAATGCCCAGTCACTCACATCATTTGCCAGGTGTTGTCATAATATTTCAAGCTACTGCAATTTAGCAGTTCCTGCTGCTGGAGTGAAGCCCCCTCCTATACACACTGATATTAACGCTACATATGATAATCCATTCTGTATGAAATGTATATCACATTACAGTGATATCTTAACCACATGTTCCTTAGTATACTGGGGAACAATGTGTTGTGATGCCACATCTTGTTTTGTCACTTCCTGTGATGTCACTTCAGGGGAGGTCAAATGACATCACTTACTGTTATGTCATCAGAGGTCAAGGGTCATGTGATGCCACGTCCACTACCCCTGGCATGTTGATGAAAATATGTCCCTGTTTGTTTGTTTGTTTGTTTGTTTGTTTATTTATTTGTATGGCGCACCATACCCAGGGGCAGCAGGGCGCAGGCAGAAAGAATATTCGAGGCTTACAATGTTACAGAAATATACAGTTGTAGTACAATTATAGACATAAAAGCATTACAGGAATGAGAAATATACAAATCTTCACACATAAAAAATATCAATATCTATACAAAGGAGTGAAATATACAGATATGTACAGGGGCTGTTTGTGGCAAGAGCAAAGGCCGCAAACAAAAAGTATCAGTATCTATACAGAGGTATAAAATGTACAATTAAATACAGGGGTTGTTGGAGTTCAAATGACTGATGAGATTCCTTCTAAAGTGCAAATATGGTTGATCGGCTCTCAGGCTGTGTGGCAAAGAATTCCAAAATGTGGCAGCTTTCACAGGGAAGCTGTTACCTCCAATGGTGGAGAGTTTGAATCTGGGAATTATCAGACAGTTGGAATTGATAGTTCTTGTTTGTCTGATGGATGACTTTCTCTTTACGTTATCCATCAGATAACTGGGGGCAGCATTGTTGAGGGCTTTATGGGTTTGGGAGGCCATCTTTAGTTTGATTTTATTGTCGGTGGAGAGCCATTTGTGTTGGTGTCTGGTAGTGGAGATGTGTTCTCTTTTATTAATGCCGAGGCAGCTCTCAAGGCATTATTTTGTCGGATTTGTAGCCTATGGGTAATGGCTTTGTTAGCACCGATATATAGGGCATTACAATAATCGAGCCTGGACAGTATGAGTGCTCTTGCCAAGATCATACAGCTGTCATTGGATAGGAATGGCCTGCCTGCTCTTATTAATTTGCAGGTATACGCAGTGGTAGATGCTAGTGAGTTGACCTGTTTAGTGAATGACATAGTGGCATCCAGATAAAAGCCGAGGGTTTTTACATCCCTGGATACTTTGATAATGTTGCTGTCTATGTTAAATTCGGCATATTCAAGGCCTAGTTTGTTGATATTAGCGGGGGTACCCAGGATGATGAGCTCTGTCTTGTTGTCATTCAGGCATAGGCCATGAGATGCCATCCATGCCTGAATGATGAGATACATCATATTCACCAACTCTCTGTCCTTACTGTGATCCCCTGAAAGTGGGAGGAGAATCTGAGTGTCATCTGCGTAGTTAGTGTAGGCACATTGATGGCACATTGAGCAATATACCTATCTCTCAGCATACCCTCTCATATAGGTAGACAACCAGACAGGAAATGTGATGGGTGGAGGTTTTCAATTATTCTTTGATGTGCAGTTGTCCATATGTGAATTTGATCACTTCTAAAAAGGCTGGAGTCTCCACACATCCACTGGACCCATATGAGTATGGAATTAAGGATCTCACAAGCCTAAAGCATCAATAATCTGGTGTTGACAATTGACCTAGTCACCACCAGGTCTAGTGCTATATCTAAAATTGTAGTAATGTCCCCAGCCCGACAATATATTCCCCCCAAATCTGTGAAATGCATTTGTAGTCTACTAAAAAAGAATACAGTGATCAATATCTGGAACTTAATTATTGATCAGTTCAGTGTAAAT
Organism: Ambystoma mexicanum; assembly: GCF_040938575.1. NCBI lineage: Eukaryota > Metazoa > Chordata > Amphibia > Caudata > Ambystomatidae > Ambystoma > Ambystoma mexicanum. The sequence continues at coordinate 1,039,691,910 of NC_090932.1, forward strand.
ACTATGTCTTGCCCCAGCCACTTTAATAAATACACCATCATCAGCAATCTCGACCACAGCAGGGACATAGGTAAGCATTGTACAAATCCGAATGGATACCTTCTGAAACAAGATAAGTACAATTTGGAAATACATGAAAAGCCTTGTAGTAACATTCGCCAGCCCCTTCAAATGTGTTTCTTTGCTGTGCTGAGTGGGGCTGGTCTGGTTTCCTTCACTGACCCCCAACAATCCCATGGGCTTTCCGACATGGAATGATACAACTATCTCCAACTTACTCATTTTATGCACGCACAATTCAATCACATTAGTGATATCCCACTTGCTCCCCTCTAGAGGCCAGCGTTGTGCCAAAGTGAATTGTCACGAATGTCACCTCCACGATGTATCAATGTGTATCGTCCTTCTTGACTAAAGAATTAGCAGAGCTCAAAGCTAGAAGGGAGTCGGACTTGGGAGTTATTGACCCGTAAATCTGGGTGGAAGAATTAAAGTCTCGCACGGAGATTTCAATGTCCTCCCCCTTCAGACAAATCCAACTCAAAATTCTCCATAGGACACGTTATTCCCATACCCTGCTGTTTAGATTTGGGAGGGCGAAGCATCCACGCTATTTGAGATGCGACTCCTGGAAAGAGACGTGTTTCCATATAATGTGGGGATGCTTGTAGATACACTGGTTTTGAGACAAAGCCCTGGAGAGGCTAACAACAGTTATTGTAGTGCCTATACCTGCCAAACCTAAACGGATGCTTTTGGGAATATGGGGAGATCATTCTTACGGTTGATTTGAAAAGTTGTTTTTCTCTACTGCCATTTTACTGATAAAATCTAACATAGCCATGGTGTGGGGTAAGCCTGTGACTCCTCGATATAGTAAATGGATTACGGGTGTTGATATTTGCATGTCACGTGAAAGGAGAGTGCATAATGCACGAGGATGCCTTTCAAACTTCAGAAGATATGGCATACATGGGAAAATGCTTCTTCAATGGGTGGGTGAGAGGGTGAGTGGGGCACAGAGAAGAAATCACGTGGGCTTAATATGTGGTTCCCGAGTGTAAGTCAAGGAGCTTTTGCTCTTCTTTACTATTGAGATCATTGTTTGGTTTGATTTGTTATCTGTTTTAAAGGCAATACAATGGACTACAAAAAACATGTTTCTTGGTGAAATGCAAAACGAATAATCTATTTTATGAGTAAAGCTATGATTTGTCAGGCCTCGATGCGATTATTGAATCCCAGAACATTCCACCTGACAACACAAGGGAATCCGGAATGGCCAATCTTGGTTTCAGTCCACAGGTCGAATAGTATATACCATCCTGGATTTCTAAAATGTGATCAGTTTTTTTTTTTTTTTCATGGTCTGCGACAACAGTACTGTGTAAAACGTATCACAACCTGCTACCACACTGCTCCTCCTGAACCAGCAGTGTGAACTCCATCATCGTACATGTTATTCCCATAAACTAAAACAAAACGATTTTCTAGAACTGGTTATTGCAGAGGGCGTGGCGGGGCGTTAGAAACCAGTTCTTATGAGTTACTCATGCCAACCAACCTGCCAGTAAACCTCAAATGAACAATGAAAAACATTGACTGTTACACTGCATTCTGAACAATTATCGAAATCCAGCAGCAACTCTCCCTGTGAAGGACTATAGCTGGTAATCAAACCTCACAACATGCTGGAAAAACAAACCACTCATCAGGGACCAAGGCCTCTGCAGGGAAATGGCATAATGTTTAAAACAGGAGATACGAAGAGGCTGTGTTCTATAGATTTTGTAAAGATGTGAAACAGAGAGAAACAGCTGAGCATTTGCTGTTAATGTGTGAAGCCTTGAAGCAGTTAAGAGAAGGGGTGTTTATTAAAGTTTTCACATGGTTATTTTATATCAATGGATCATATGCTGAATTATTGTTTAACTGAACTAACCACCCATATTGTAAATGTGGTTGCTTTGCTTTTTGATTCAATTATGACTGAATATGATTTGCAACAGTGATTAGACAACATGTTTTAAGACTCATTTTGGGTAGTATATTCACGGTTTATTCATTTAGGGTTTGTTGTTTTTCTTGTTTTCTTTTGTGACTGTACAATACTGATTGCTTAAGTTTTTTTTTGTAATGCGTTCAAGGTTGAATTGATTTTTAACCAATAAAACAAAAACAAAAACACAATAAAAACTAATAATAAATAAACCAATATATACACGCTTGAGCAGTTAAAGCACCACACATATGAGATAATATATGCACAATGAGTAAGGTCAAGCAGAAAGGAGCAGTACCTACTGCACCAGTTAGCCATGGTTCTTCAACATGTGTTCAGTCCCAGTGCACTATGCAAAGATACTAGGGATTATATCCTGAATAAATCACCCCACCTTGCATCAATAAGTCATACAAGTGTGAAGTAATAAGGGGGAACACAAAGGAAACTACAAATGAGATATTAGAACAATGCATATTATGCACAAGAGTACACCCCCTTAACATGTTGATATTCAGCAACCAGATGGAATCCAAGATTTCTATAGCTATGAACATGGGCAAGGGCTCCAGTGATGAATCAACCAGAGGAAAATGCTGTAACATGCCCACGTCATTCCAATTCAATTTGGCATGGTGTAGTCCAGGGGCGTTGCTGGGGGGGGGGGGCTAAGGGGGCTATAGCCCCTGATCTTTTGGTTGTAGCCCCGGATAGAATCTCAGGAGCTACAGCCAAAAGACTAGCTAGCCCCCAGTCCCAACAGTACCGACATCAGCTTAGCCCCGGGTCTTTTCCAGACCTAGCAGCTCCCCTGGTGTAGTCATCTGCAGACCTTCGTGAACCCTCCAGGCATCTTCCAGGTTCTTGAAGATAGCATGAAACATTGCTTGGTAAATCATCAGCACATGATCTCGTAAATTATCCTTGATAAAACTAAAGCTGAGTTTAACTGTTTTTTTTTATAAAAGTGAAGTCTGTGTAAATACAAACGTTTGGTTCCTTTTATTGAAGATTTTTCAGAACCTTCGCCAGTGTAAGAGCAGGTCATGGTTTCAATAGTTGAGGTTCAGCCTGGTTGTGGGATGTACCAGTTGGTGTGATTTCAGTTTTAGCGCCCGCAATCTGTTTACCCTCCTGATAAGAATATGCAGCCAAAATAAAGAATTCTGAGGGACTTCTCTCATAAGGTTTTCTGCAAAGGTGTCCAAGCTCGACATAGATGTTGATTCAGGAAGTATCAGGATATGTGCACAGATGCTCCAAAATCTGGATTCATGGTCAGATTTAGTTGCACAAGTGTCATGTCATTTGCCAATTTCTCCAGCAAAGAGAATGACGCTCTGTCTTCATCTTCCAGTGCCCCATTCCCTCAGCCTCAGTTGTCCTGCTAATCTTCTTGTTAAGCATATCCTGAAGAGTTTAATCCATGATGGCCAAGTTATCTACTTTTAGAACTATTGAATCGAAACCACCTTTATGAAGATCACACAGAATAGGAACTGCCAATCACTAACACTGGTGCAGTCATACCTAAGCAGGCAACCCCTGTGTAAGCCATCATTGGTTTCTTGCTGAAATACATATGTGCTTAAGTCTTTCGTCCTCATGCCATGCATGTTGAATGTGCATTGTGAAAATGTAACATCAATGAGGCATCAATGATGTGACTGAAGAATGCCTCCCTTTGTAAGAATACATGTGTGTCCAATGCCAGACCAATGCAGCAAGAAGCATCAGATGCCAGGATCCAGGAGGGAAACTATGTAGTAGGAATCAGCAGACAGAAACTTGAATACGGCACACTGACCTTCCAGCAATGATGTTCTCTGCTGTCCCTAACAGCCAACCATTCTTCCCCCACTGTTACACCAGGCAACCCCCCTCCCCACCGTGTCCCCATCATTAGCACATGGCCAAGGCCATTCAGCTCTTGAATGTTTTTTTTCCCTGAAATAACATAGTTGGCCCCATCAGTGATGTGAAGCCGCAGCATTCATAGTTCTTTCGAAGAGGGAATTTGTTTAATGATCTCCGCTCACTCCACCACAGTGAATATTCCAATTCAGAATGTAGTGCGAGAAATGGGTGTGGATGCTAGCAGCTAGTCACTGACAGTTAGTATGGTAGCAACACATGCAGGGTTTGTGGACTGTCTGTGGGCTCCCTCCCTTCAATGCCTGTTCACAGTCAATATTTCAGATCTCAACCTCTGCCCCATTGTCGCTGCAGATCACTAGGAAACACAAGAACTAATATCGGGCCAGGTCAAATCCAAAGGGCATCAGACACAACACACCAGTGCAGGGAGGTTACCTGAATAGCCTAAAAGGTTGCACATCTGTGTCTGGCAGGGCAAAGCAGCCATAAAAAAAGGGATTGGAGGTTCTACCTCATTGTGCTGCTCGGAGAAAGCCAGACCAAGATCTGGCAAGTGAGAGATCAGTGCCAGAGACCTTAACACCACACAGGGAGCTGTTAAGATTAATTCATTCAAGTCGAAAGGGTATTAGGTTGTCTCTTAGGGACTGCAATAATGATGAGACTTCACTGTGCTATCATCTTGGGAGATGTTCTGTAGATCCCCCAAAGCATAAAGTCTAAATGTAGGATGAGCAATGCAGGAATCAGGGATATTAACAATATCAGGATGGTGCAAGATTTAACAACATGAAGAACAGTGGCATTGAAGGATCGACAAGGAACAGACAAGTTGAATTAACTTTGATATCAGAGAATGTGAGGGGAAGTATTGTAGGCAAATTATGCTGTCAGAGAGGAAGGACCCTCACACAAAAATGAGGCACATGACTTTTCACCCTGATTTCCCAGGAACCATAGATTTCAATAGATAAACGGGGTCCACCAAACAATTAAATTTAATAACGATCTATCTAACGACTGAATCAAACCTATACTCACAAACATAAGCCAATCAAAACAGTTTTTGCTAGGGCAAACACATGAAAGTCCTTCACATGGAATTTACATGTGTTGCATATTAAAACACTAAAAACAGTCAATACACGGGAATGACAGAAATGCACGTAAGATAGCGATATTTTGATTTAGTAAAGAAACCCACTTTTAGATTTTGCAGAATATATTTGTTCACTAGTATTTAGATTAAAAATGTCTTACAGATGTGTTGTAAATATTATTCTTGAGAAAAACATGGACACGCTTGGGTTTCTGCCTTTTACAGCTAACTAAATTGTTGCTCCAGCTTAAATATTGGCCTTCATCAGGATGGTATGAGTTGTTCCATCTTCAGTGGTACACCCTGTAAATATATTATGAAAGATAAAGGAATAGTGGGCTCAAAAATATTATTGTACCGAGCGTTCGGGCATGTGTTTTTAAGCATACATTGATTTATCGTACAACCATTTCCTATATACCTTACTGTAGTTTTCCTCACTTTTACACATGCAAAATCAGGCAGCAGAACGGGGCCATCTTGTCCTAATCTTATCCGTTGCTGCATCGCCCTAGGGTGAACTGCCCTGGCGACACTAAATCATATCCCCCGCCCCTGAGGCTGACATCACTAGACGTGCACGGCCTATTTCACAACGCCAATGCACATCTCGTGTCAACGTTCTCTGTGCTCCAGCTAATGACGTGTCTCCATGGAAATGGCAGGACTCCTCTTTCCTCAATAAGTATAAACAGACCGCTTCTCATCAGAAAACATCAGATTTGCTTTTCCAATCATCTCACCGTCTTTTTTGTGTATCCTGTGGCTCGTTTCTGCTCTGTTCAGCTATCTTCTTTGCTCGTAGCCCGTGCAAATAGATACTAGTACTATCATTACTATCTATTTTAATTTTGTCACATAATGGGAGCTATACAGCCCTACCAGTACGAGGCGGAATTACTCAAAAGAGAAAGATGCGGAAATGATGGGGCTGCAGATGACAGTTGGGAGGACGAATCACCAGATCAAGAGCCAGAGCCTAGTCGCATGGACAACGTTTCCAACTGGTGTACCTGAAATCGGTGCAAGCTAATGCCAATCGAGGAGGAGAACTGCTGCTCTCGAAAAAACTCTGGATGCTTGTCCTACATATCAGAAGACGAGACAAGGCTGCAATGCGTTACCAAGCTGCATGACTTCAGGGAAGCCTGCCTCACACGGTCCGTGTTGAGGATTATGATTGTGCTTATGCACGAACTTCGCGCTACAGTTTGCCATCGCAATCCAAGTAACGAATAACTGTACACTACATGTCGATGTCACTTAGGCCATTAACATTTCATGTTTTTCTCCTATATTGTCTTAACTTTGATCTGTGACTGCCAAATGAATGTAGTCTGGCAATTCAATACATCTTTTGCGATTTGGGGAAATCATAGTCGTCATCTTATGTGTCTTTCACCTACAACCAAGAAACAATATTTCTCTGTGTCCCAAATGTAATGGAATGCATAGTTGTTCACTTTTGTAATGCGTTTACACTTTAAAGCCCAAGTTTTTTGATCTGTGAAGTAGCATTTGTACTGGCAACTATGCCATAGGATACAAGATTGCATTTTCAACTAAGGTTTCATACACTTATCTTGTTCATTTAAATAGAGTTTGTATCTTTCTCTTCCACAGGTGATACAGGCTGGTGGCCTATTGTGCGTTTACATGGTGGCTTCATGGGAGGCTTGGACACCGCGTTTGATGAGTAATACCCGCCTGTGTCATTGGTGCCATTAGATTTCTAAATATTTGGGCTCATGGTGTGGACCATATTCTGCCCAGGAGGGCTACTCAAGGAACAAAGATAAAATTGAATAGTTCGAGAGGAATTCCCTTCTGCGCTGCCGCTTTTTCCTATGGTCATAGACCAAAAAGTATCCATAACACTCAGTATGCTCATCCACTCATTGGCTGAATCTACGGAACAAACATATCAAGTTTACCATACATTGGGATCATCACCAAATTGATTTTTTGGACCTTCACATTTACAAAACAGTACATCAACTCAAGACAGAACTATTTTGAAAACCGACAGATCGCAACAGCTTGCTCCACTTTCAGAGCTATCACCCGATGGGACTGAAATACAACTTACCCTATGGACAGTTCCTACGCATCTGCAGGAATTGCACTGACACTGAGAGGTACATAAAACATGCTGATGATCTACAAATCCGTCTTACTGAGAGTGGTTATCCCCAAAAATCCATCAAACAAGCCAAAAAAAAGAGCAAGACACACACCAAGGGAAATCTGTCTCGAAAAGAAACCAAAGAAAGAACTAGGCCGGCTGGTATGTGTTACCACTTTTGGACCATTGAGCCAACTGATACAGAAGACCATAAGGAACAATTGGCACCTGGTGAAACAACCTGGGACTTATAACCAAACACCATGTTTCGCTTTTAAAAAAAAAATAGGAGTTTAAGGGACTCTTTGGTGCACACGTTCATTGAACCACCGCCACGAACAGAGAACACACTATGGGATTTACCCCCACTCACGGGACATTACAAATGCGGGAGATGTGTTGCTTGCCCTTTGACCCTAAAGAAAAAATCATTTGAGCACAAGACCAGTAAAAACAGGACAATGAGGGACCTCACCAATTGTAAAACAAAAGGCGTGGTATACATAATACAATGTCCCTGCGGTCTACTCTATGTAGGGAAGACCATCTGCCCAATGAAGATGCGTATCTCGGAGCACCGGTCATGCATAAGAAATAAGGTGGCCAACAAGCCACTTGTTGAACATTTCAACAAAGAAGATCACAAAGACACAGACCTGAGGTGGTTTATCTTACAGAAAGTGATACCCGCCAAACGAGGGGGGGATGTGAATAGAACTTTGACACAGCTAGAGCAGAGATGGGACACAAATTGGACATTGTGCGGACAGGACTCAACATCGCAGTTGAATGGAAAGCATTCATGTGAACCCCCTTTTTGGTCTACCGCCCTGATACACACCATGTATTTATTTAGCTAGGCCATCAGATATGGCATTACCGCTATGAAATTTGCTGACCAGGTGTTAAGGACGGGACCCGTTAAGGGACTTCAGAGCTAATAATGGTACAGCAAATTGTGGTACTGTTATTAGCTACTTCTCCATTCCCATTGAGCCCTATGGGGGCTGAAATGGGAATGGGGAATGTTTTTTTCAATGGGGACTTACCGGTCCCGCAAAGGTCGGACTACACCGGTAAGTCTCCATTGAATGAGACTGGTGCCGGTACCGTTATTGGAGGCAGTCATGGCGCAAATAGCGCCATGACTACCTCCAATCTCGGAATGAGGCCCCATGTACACTTCAAAGGTATATTCTGCACAGAGGCCATTGTATACATGGTCTCCTCAGACTAAGGGTCTCCAGGCAGGCACCCCTGAAGCAGACCGTGCCCCTGCAATCCACATAAGTGTGTTTCTCTTTCTTCAGCAGTGTTCCGGGCCTTGTCTGCACGCCTCATGCCCATCCATCCCCCCTCCATTATGAACGGCAGTTTGCACCTGTGTCCGTGCCCTCCCAAGGGTGCTCGCAGGATGGGAACGGGCGAGGTGCCAAAAACCATGTACACTTCAAAGGTATCTTCCGCTCAGGGGTGATTGTACACATGGCCTAGCCAGACCCAGTGTCTCCAGGCAGGCTCCCCTTAAGCAGACCGCGCCCTTGCTATCCACATAAGTGTGTCTCCATTCAGCAGTGGTCTGGCCCTTTGCTGTATTCCTCTTGGTGGTCCAATACCCCCTACCCTATCAATGGCAGTTCACACATGTGTCTGTGCCCTCCCAAGTGCGTTCTCAGGGTGGGACCGGCCGAGGTGCCAAAAACCATGTACACTTCAAAGGTATCTTCCGCTCAGGGGCCATTGTACACATGGCCTCCACTTACCCAGTCTCTCCAGCCAGGCACCCCTGAAGCAAGCCGCGCCACTGCTATCCACATAACACCATATACACGTCACTCATACACATACACACCCATTTTTTTAATTCTTTATAAACACCTTGATATTTATCGTGAGAACATCTGTGAGCACTGCAAGTCAACTCGTGATCGTGCTACCTGAGAACATCTGCAACCACTGAAAGTCAGCTCGTAATCATGTTACCTGTGAACATCTCTGAACACTGGAAGTCAACTTGCCATCACGCTACCTGTTCTCCTGCTACTAACTACCCTGCTTGCTGAATCTAACTGTTTGTTGGTCAAGGTAAGGGCAGGTCACCTAATCATCTCTTCTTGATCTCTACATTTCTATTTCAACCAAATGTACACATTGGTGTAATGTTCATTCACCTCATTGCCATTACCATTGACTTCTGTTTGATTTGTTCTGTTCTCGATATATAGCAATTCTCATCTATGGGCCTCATTACGACCCAGGCGGTAAGGGGTTAATGGCGCCGTAAAAGGTGGCGGCACCGTTATCCCCTTACCGCCTAATTACGAGGTCCCTTTGCGGGTCCCGACCTTATTGGCTGGTCTTTACCAGCCGTTAAGGATTGGACCCGCACAGGGACCTTGGAGGTATTTACGGCAACGCAATTTGCGGTACCGTAACTACCACCTTTCCCATTTCCATTGAGCCCTATGGGGGCAAAAACGGGAATGGGGAAGGGCCAATGGTGAATGGGGAATTACTGCCCCACCAACCTTGGAATGGGCCAGTAATTCCGCCATTCACCATGGCGCAATTGATAAAATACAGGCGGCAAGTAGCGCCATGGTTACTGCCTGGGTCGTAATGACACCCTATGTCAATTGGGATGGGTTTGCATCCTTCGCGGACCGTGTCTGTAAGCATGTTTCCTTTTGATGCATGATAGTACATTCAAAGGATGAGTAACAAAATGCAATTTGCATCACATCAATCAATTGTGTATGAAGTATAACCTAGAATGCAGTCGGCTACGCTACACAGGTTTTGCTTCTGTGACCAAAACAAACACTGCATAGAAAAATGTATGATAATAATAATAATAATTTGGCATTTATATAGCGCTACGAACCCTCAGGTATCTGAGCGCTGCTTATTATTACCCACGGTGTGTGGTGCTGATTTATCGACCTCGGAATGATGAAAGGCAGAGTTTGGCCCAGCCGGGATTCAAACCTGCGTTAGCAGGCTCTGCACGGATGTCAAAGCGAGCGCTCTTCTCGCTGTGCCCCTTGACCGGCTGATAGATATGATTCCATCTTTCTCACGCCTTCATGCAAAATATTTTTTTAACTATGTGGACTTTTTTTTTACAGGTTTTCAACAATGCATGCATGTATGTTTTATGGTTGCCGTTCTAAGAGCTAAAAGACACAAAAAGGCACAATAAAGCATATATTCCAGAGGAATGTAGTTTTAATAAGAGAATGTGTCAGATATTGCAGATTTGCACAGGAAGAGTGAGAAAGTAGAGCCCAGAATGTCTTGGGGGACTTGAGGGGTGATTGATTCCGTATTTGCAGCCTGCACTTTGCCACAAATATGTACGACGAATCGCAGTACACAGAGAAGCATCGACTTAGAACGTCTCATAAATTGCTTCCAAATGCAATTCCAACTCTATTCATGCACACGCTGCCTCAGGTGAGTCACGGTTCATGATTTAGCTGTAGGCCTTGGGGTATTGAACAGTTAACTGCATGGATGGATTGGTGCTTTAGGTGTAAATGTTTCTGACTAAACCTTGCATAGTTACCAGGTTGTATTGCTCTATTACTATACCCCAGTTTGCTAGACATTTGTCCCTGGCTTTAGGAGCATCATAGAAAAATATTTATGAACACATAAAACTATGCTATAGTGCCCTTCGAAATATGCACAATCTTTTAATAATCGGTTGCTTCACATGTCAATTTATTGTAGGTGAGCATATTCACTGAAGCACAGACTATCGGTAGTGACAACATCACTGACACGTCAAGTATAACAATGGTGAGCCATACAGACTTGTTGAAGTTCATATTCTTGAGAGTCAGATCTTCGCACATATCTCATTAATTTTATCTTTACAAATTTACACTGAAAATGAAGGAGCAATATTCTGCATCCATTTCTTTACCAGAGTCAACAACAACTTTGAGCGCCTATCAGGTAGTTTTATTTTGCCATTTGATTACAGAAATGTAATATGCATGGAATTTTAGATAATATGAAATAGTTTACGTATTCTGTCGTTTGTTTATATAATGTTTCATTTATGAGTTTTTATTGATATGTACCATTGATGCATCTGATTGTGTCTATTCAATTTCACTGTTGTCATCCATACTTTGTTACAGGGAGACGCAGGGATTTCGACTACAATTACATCATCCTTTGGAGCTGGTCCAGAGTATGAGGTATGCATACTGACAGTTCCCTTGAATGAAAGAAAGTATATTCTACATATGATTCTATTAGACAGTGACATTCATGTAAAAGTTCAGGGTTTCAAACTTTTATCAGTTCAGTTCTAATGTTACAATTCCTACCATAATGCTGAATACAATGCAAAATGTTTGAGTGCAACATTACAAACAGTGAGTTTCACACAGTGATCTCTAAACGAGTAAAATATCCATCAATCAGGTGAAATTCAAAATGCATATTATGATTAAATGACGCACACAGGGTATGTATGTAAGCAATGTGTGCAAGGAAAGAATTTGATTTAAAAAACGATTGACTTTTTTAAATTAATATTCTATTCATGGGATGTATACAAGGTCGGGAATTAGAAGAGGAGGCACATGAATCAGAGGTGGCAGACGAGCTTGCTGCTGCGGTTGTAACAGTGAAGAACATGGTTTCACAGAAAATCAAGAAAACAAGGGTAACTAACAAACAATTTTGTTTACAAAAAGTGGTTTGGGCGGGTATTGTCTTCATATGTTAGATTTACATTGAATATGTTTTTACAAAACATCTCCTAGAGTTCCAGAAGAAAACAAAGTATGAACACACAGACAACAAATGAAAACAAAGTTGCTGCTTGCCAAACAGATTTCACTATGGAGCAACTACTATTTGAGGAGCGGTGTAGTCCAATCAATAAGCAGACTCAACATGCTTATGCCTAATGGCCAGAAAATTAATGGAATGTATCCGGCGAAGCAAGCAAAGTATTTTTTGACCATTCCTACAATGTGAGAATTCGACAATATGAAGAAGAAAATGAATATAAGGAAGATGCTTTTGAATTACTCAGTGACCACTTCACACGATCTACACCCATTAAAAAAGGGCCACCCAATTAACAATCAACATTGATGATTTCTCCATTCGTGTGTAAATAATACAAGCTGAAATAACAGACGCTGATGCCTCACCGCAATTGACTGAGGAAATAGCCAAAGATCTCGACTTCAATGTGTCCGGTGTTCAGCTGATATGTCCACCACAGTTGAGTACAAACCACATTCTTGCAGGACGATAGTCTAATAAAGGAACACAAATACATTGTATTTGACAGCTGCCTGGTACAGATTATACTGATGCTGAAATGTGTCCGTCTGGTGAGGGGGAAAGTATGCAGGGAGCCTTTGGTGAATGTGACTCGTGTATCACAAGGCACTAACCTGAAAATCCAAGCCACCTGTGCCCTGCTCCATGCTACATTTTCATGGTCAGCTCAACCGATATTGGGCAAAGTGGCAGCTCGAAATCTACTGTATGCATCAGCTTTACTATTCAGTGGCCCTACTTTTAGTAAGTTGTCCAGCTTCTGCAAACTGTGGGACTTCAGTTCCTTGCTAAAACACATTACTATAAATATCAATGAGAATTTATATTCCCCGCTATTAGTGAAGTCTAGAAAATTGAACACATATCAATTGAAAGGTCATTCTCTGATAAATGTTCAGGCTAGCTGGCAATGGACAGTGTGGCAGCCATGGATTTTCAGCAAAGTACTGCACATACCCTTTCAGGACTTAGTAAATAAAAAATTGTGAGTTTGGTGGTCGTGCAGGTGTCCAGATGTCCAGATGTAAATCCTCAGTGGCCATGGAGAAACCTGGTTTTATAAAATCCCTGAAAGATCTCCAATCAAGGGGAATCAAATAGACCTCATAGCCACCGACGGACATGTTTCAATAGCCAAGGCCATGAGAGAGCAGTTTCCAAACATTCACCATCATTTTGATATATGTCACATTGCCAAATCAATCCAAAAAAAAAGTCACAGCTGCTGGTAAAAAAAGGTTTGAAAAATATTTTACAGTGGTCCCAGTCTTTGAGCAACCATCTTAGGTGGAGCTCCAAAACTTTGGGTGGATCTGTGGAAATTCTACTTGAAAAATGGCGGCAATTGATGCACCACTGTTCCATCGTTCACTCATGGACAGAGAACCAACATTTTCACCAATGTGCACATGGCCCTTTCTTGGAGGAGCAGGAACACAAGAAGAAGTGGTTGGTTCCATCCTCACCTCCACACAAAGCTCTTGAGAAGATTGTGTTTGATAAAACTCTATCAAGAAATCTGAAGGGACTCACACAATTCTGTCACACAGGAGATTTGGAGGTGTTCCACAATATGTGCCTAAAGTACAGGCCCAAGAGATTGCATTTTGGCATAGATGGGATGCAATATCGGACATTACTAGTGGTCTTAGCGCATAACGAGAACGTAGGGAGGCATCAATCAAGGACTTCGGGAAACTTTGGGATGCTTCGTTACACAATGGCCTTTACTAAAAGAAGCAAAAAATGGGTGGTCAAACCAATATATCAGGAAATTGAATTTGATTTTGTGAAAGATCTTACGTTGACTGTGTTGGACATACATACTCATTGAATCGCTCATGATTTTGTTCCTAGGACACATACATTGCCACAAAACATTGCAAAAGTGCCCTGTCCACCGAAAGCAAATCTCGTGGAACAGTTCACATCCCAGTTCAAATGATTATCGACTATTTATTTGTTCAACAATGTTTATATAAAGTGTCCAAATAAAGCGTCCAATTTGTCTTTTGAAATGTATCTTCTTTGTCAATTTTTTTTGCAAGAAGCGCTTTTTGGAGGATGCCATAAAGTGAAAGGCTGTGCTTTCACACTTCACGCTTTCGTCAAGCTCTTGTGGGTCCTTCACTGATCAGGGGAGTGTCAGATGGATATCAGCATGAAAGCGCGTGTCCAAATAGCTGAATAAATACGTGTCCCACAAAGGAATGAGACCTAGGCTACATAAGAAACTTGCCACACAAGAACTACAGACTGTAAGCAAAACAAAGCATAAAAGGGTGTTCTTGGTGAGAAATAGGTGCATTCTAACCTATATTTTTATGGGGGCATGTGTTAGGGGTCATTGCTATCGGATGCCTTATCAGAGGGGCCGATTTATGATTTGTGGCCCTTGAAGACTTATGATTTCAAACGCAGTGGGGATATGTGTCAATGTTACCAAAATATATGACCACTACTGATTAGGTATATGGGAGGTGAAGTTGAGGTGGTGCGGGGGTAGTGTCTGGGGACCAGATGCGTTCAAAGGGAACAGGGGTCATGGGTTCAGGGGACCATGGCCTGGCAGGAGGGGGTTGAAGACGGCATGAGTCAGTGAGCAGAGATGGATTTTCCACTAGGGTTGGAGCAGGGCCTGGTCTGACATTCTCGTCCGAGCACGTTTTGTCAGGGCTCGAGACTCGCTACTTGCAAAAATGATTTGCTGATTTGCTTTGAGAACAAGAGACGGGCTGAGCTGACAGGTGTTGGGTGCTTGCTGTGTGAGGCGCTGGGAGAGTGAGCTGTCCACCAGAGGGACACTAAAAATAAGGCATTAAGAAGTAAACTAACTGTAACTGTTTTCATTAAAAAAAGTAAATCACTAGAAATGTTGCACGGCATTGGTGGATGCAAGCAAACAATTTGTTTGTTTTCAAAAATATTTCAGGTGCCACTGATGTCTGCAAAGCTATTTCCTCACATTGCAAGTGAAGGTCACAGCGTTTGAATTTTGGATTGTGAGCTGTGCATACCCACACATCCTACACAGTACAAGGTTCAATTGTTTTTCGTCCTTGGAAGAAAGGGAGGATTCCAAATGGAATGAATGAAGGGGGGTGTGTAATACCGTGAAATATGATAAGGTTCACCATTCCAAAACTGGACAAAGGAACATGAAATTTCATTTTATGGAAACGTGTTGATCTGAACAGAGTCTCTGTGTTACACTGAGTGAATGGAAATGCTGAATATTATGTAGGTTTTACTGCAGACGATTTTATAGACAAACGAGTCAAGGTTTCATTATCTGACCATTCTTGCTGCCTTAAATTGTAATGGGTTTTTGTTTGTGGCATATTGCAATGATACGCAAAATGAACCTGTGTGTGTGCTGCCGGGCAAATGCAAATGGCCAGTCCAGCACCGAAATGCACGTAGTCCATATCTGGGTTCCCCCAGGTTCCACCAATGCCAAATTCTACACTAATATTCCATTAAAATGCTGTCTATGTGTTCTTCGAATTCTTCCGTCAACTTCTGTATCCCATTGCTAGCTAAACATACTCCATAGCACCTCTCAAGCACATTGTAGACTCCAACTTTCCACAATGTTTTCTCTCTGTTTCCATTGTTTCACGTTTCTGTTCATCATTAGTTTTCACATGGGGCAGAAATAATGGTTAATTTGATACATTTGAATAAAGAACGGCCACTGAGACAAATTTATGTTACATTTTCTACATAGCTACATCCTGCCTTTCTGCGAATGTCATCAATTCCACATACCAATTGATGGCTTCTTTAGCCGGCAGCTGCACATACACTTGAATGGCTGGATTACAATGACGCTGTTGTGGGACAATCGCCCCGGGCCGATATGCCCTTTCGTGGTACCAGCGATAAGGACCAACCTGGCATTGTTTATGGTGGCCTAACGCCAAGCTGATGCCAAAGCCTTGCAATTCACGGATGCGTCCAATGCACTTCTTATACCCAAAAGGAACACTTTGTGACTCACGATAAACATTTGTGGATCGAGAACAAAGAAAGAAATTACCAATGTGGTTGAATATAGCAATCACCGGATGTTCTCGAGCATTAATTGTGAAATAAAAGCACATTATAAATTGCAGAGCATTGCGGTTTCCTTTAAAAATAATGTTTTGTATTCAAAATTGAGACGCGCTGTGTTGTGATGAGGATGTGTGTTGATATTCCGGGTTCTGTGTCAAATGACGTCAACACGTTGGTGATGACTTGGCACGTTTGGCTATGCTGACCAGTAACAACATGTAGATAGGTGAAAATATCACTAGGAATGGTGATGCAAGCCTCAGGGGTGGGGGAGATGATTTAGTGCCACCAGGACAGTTCTCCTTAGGGCGATGTCGCAACGGATAAGATTAGCAAAAGATGGCCTCGTCCTGCTGCCTAATTTCGCATATGTAAAATTGTGGAAAACTACAGTAAGGTACATAGGAAAAGTTTGTACGATAAATCAAAGTATGCTTAAAACACATGCCTGAACGCTCAGGACAATAATATTTTTGACCCCACTATTCCTTTAATCCTCCTACCATTTCTTTCTTGAACCAAGTTAGGTAATTTTCATCCATAAATCAACTACAATACAATAAATAAAAATAAAAAAAACAATTATAATCAGGGGTTCGTCCACACATTTGAAAATAAACACAACTGAAATAAATAAATCTATGAATAAATTGCCTACTACATACACAAATGCATTCTGTGGGAAGAACTTTAATGTGTTTGCTCTCACAAAAGTTTGTTTTGCTTTAAGTTTATGAGTATAGGTTTAATTCAGGCATTTGATAGATTAGTATTACATAATAGTGTTTGGTGGACCCTGACATTGTTTATATATTATAGATAGGAAGGAGAAAATCCATGAGAGATTTAAATACCATAATAACAATTTAGCATTTATATAGTGCCACAAACCCTCAGGTGTCTGAGTGCTGCTTATTATTACCCACGGTGTGTGGTGATCATTTAACAACCGCGGAAGGATGAGTTTGGCCTTGCCGGGTTTCGAACCTGTGTCAACAGGCCCTGCACAGATGTCAAAGTGAGCGCTCTACTCGCTGTGCTATCGGACCGGCATGAGGAGGAGGAGGAGGAATTTGCACAGGGATTATTAGATTGATAGACCATGGTCCAACAGCTAGATACAGGTAGACCCAAGCACATAGAGGGCCTCACAAATGTTCACGTACATTAACAGCCCTGTTTGCACCACATTGCAAGGTTTATCATTGCTAGTAGTCTGGGGATAATAGTTCAGCATTTTTATTTTGAATGGAAGATGGGCGCTTTTTGTGTTGTGTTTACCCAATCACCTGTAAAAAGAAGAAAAAAAAACAAGAATGGATGCCACAATGAAAACAGAAAAGGGAATATGTTCCTTTTTCTAATTCCATGGAGGTACGCAGGTGATTGTGACAATGTGGCTGGGAGGAAAGAAGGTAAGGGTTGGGAGGGGATAGGAGTGTGGAGGTGAGGTTTCATTGGAATTAGTGGGGGCCTATCGGAGAGGAGGGCTAGCCTTAAGAGTGAGGGATGGAGTGCTATCCTGGTGAAGAGGGAGGATGGCCTTGGGGTTATGGAAAAATATGGCAGTCATGGTGGAGAGGCACCAGAGGCCTGAAAAAATGTGGGTGGTGGACATGGGTTCATACCCACATTCCTGGCTGCCTGGGTGGTTTGCACCCCATCCCCGGTTGCCAAAAGTACATTGACAGCTATCCATCCCAGAGGCAAGAAGAGGATGTGTGCAGGGACTGGGAGAGGTTGAAGAATGTCAGTAACACAATTCAGTACTTTGTTCATTGATAGAAAGGGACTGAGCAGCAAACATGTTTTTTAGCAGTAGTCAAGATGAACAATATCAAGGGTATAGATCAAGAAGTTGTTGGAGATAAATCTATGGTGCAAACAGATATTTTTGATGTTTACAAGGTTCAACCTAGCGACCATAGAAACTGAGGTAATGAAATGATGGCGTTTGAAGGCAATGTCACTGATGTACACCAGTTTCCTCCTATTGGAGGAGGGCTTAGGGAGATTCTAAGGATTAATGGATGTGTTCAACAGTATCAAAAGCTGAAGTGAGACAGAGAAAGATTAGAATAGATGATAGGAGTCAAAAGTAGGAAGAGGTAAGTGTATTGAGGATGCAGATGAGTGCACTCTAAGTGGGGTGACATTCAAAAAGCCTCAATGAATTGGGCATATTAGTCACAGAGCACCAGGTAATCCTTCACCAACCTATGATAGGGAAAGACAGGTGGTAATGGTTAACAGAAAAAAAGGAAAATGATCTTTCATTTTCTGATCTGCAAAGGGGTCCATAAGACCACAGGATAAATTGAGTGCATGATTATTGAAACAAGCTCAGTGTGGTGAGTTTTGGAGATAAATGGGAAGTAGTGAAGATCATGGCAGGCATTTATCATATACAAACTTAAACAAGGTCATTTTCCACACCTCTTCTCATCCTCAATGGAGCATATACTGAATCAATTTGCCTGTGCTTCTCAACTTCAGAAAAGGTAGTTTTAAGCAACGCACAATGGTAACTCCCTCACTGTCTCTGTTAATTATATAGATCATTCAAATTGCTTCCTCTTCCACCATTCCCAGTTTCACTCATTCAATCAGTATTCAATCAGTTGGACTTTTAAACTCCTGCTACATCATTTTTTATCTGTTCTTTCAAGCCTCTTTCATATGTATGTTAAAACGTCATGCCTCACAATGATTTCATCAAAGCATACAAAAACATAACATGATTACATTCAACCATTAGTAAAACATTTAAATAGTCCAATTCATGGAAATATCATTTTTTTTTTCTATTTCAATTTACCTAATACCGCCTTTATAAATTTCACAGTGGCCAATGTTGATGAGAAACAGTATCCCTAGAACACCTTTTTTCAAAATGCATCAGGATTAAAAAAGGTCTCACTCACAATAAAAGGTCTAAGATACACACAATTCAATCTCCTCACTCCAATGTCTTCTGCAAAGATGTGTTTCCAATTTTCTTGTAATAATAAATTACAATTTCTGCATGGTATATCTCTGTTATGATGTTCAGTCTTGATGTTTACAATTTCACCTATCATTGTTGTGTTCAAATGAAACCTCAGAAATAGATCTCTGAGACCTGCACTAGGGAACTTCACCAGAGATCTAGGTAAACTATTAAATGTTTTTTTCCATTAACACCAAATCTCTGTACTGTCACATTTTAAAGATTACAGTACTGGTTTGTATTCAGTCACTGTCCCAATATCAGTGCTTCGTTCTTGTATGATTTGTGACAACGTTCCCAATAGACACTTTAGCCAAAATACGATTAAACATCCAAGGACTCACTCAATTCATCACAAAAACCATTTGCTATCTGATCATTTAAATCTGCAAACATGGTGTTATTAAAAGGACTTAGCAATTAAGATATAACAATAGTGTATTAGTGAGTGCACCACTGAGTGTTGTTGGCTGTCTGGTGGTTGATTGGAGGCTGAATCCTGGCTATGAACTTACACTATCCAAAAAGAAACACATTTTCATACCATTTTGGTGAAAATTAATTAACTCGAGACTTGGCCATACCCCATTTTTTGCTGAGCTCCTTTAAATTCACCAGCCACGCGCACCTGTGTGCCCACACCAGTGGAGTGCAACACTGAGTGCTGTTGGCTGTCTGGTCATGACTGGAGGCGGGATCCTGGCTATGAACTTTCACTATCCAAGCAGAAACTCATTGTTATATCATTTTGGTGAAAATTAAGTAACTCGAGCCTTGGTCATGACCCATTTTTTGCCGAGCTCCTTCAAATTCACCAGCCAGACGCACCTGGGTGTGGACACCAGCGGAGTGCCCACTGAGTGCTGTTGGCTGTCTGCTGGAGACCGTATCCTGGCTATGAACTTTCACTATCCAAGGAGGTATTCACTGAGCTAATAACGTGGACTGTATGGACTTCGACCTATTAAAGGACACATGTTTAACACCTTATTCTCTATATGTCTACAAACTCATTTTCATACCATTCTGGTGAAAAATAAGTAACTTAGGACTTGGACACACACCCTTTTTGCCGAGCTCTCTTAAGTTCAACAGCCACGCACACCTACCAGTGCAGTGCACCACTGAGTGCTGTTGGCTGTTAGCTGGGAGCCGGGAGCAGGGTGCCATATACTTATTTTGATCGAACAGCCATTTGTGATTTCGCATTAGAAGGAGATCACATTAGGAATTGTTATAACGGTCCATGCAGGGTTGGTGGACTTTGCGGATTTCAATTCCTCGGAGCCCGCCAGAGCAAGGAAAGCAGGGTATGAGCTGTATAAACACATCCCAGAGCCAGGCGACGGGTCAGGATTATATCTGCTCTCATGTTTAATAGATGCTTTGTTACTCCTTCAATTGCCTCATGTTGAAAGTGTGTTTTTTTTTTTGGGACAAGCTGTGGTCACGGGAGTCTGCTGGAAATTTAATTGGGATACGTTATTTAAGTGTAAGCAAATTGGTGAATATAAGATCATTCTAGACCCTATTTTGTGTTGAAAATGAAGAAAAAAATACGGCCAGGGTTTTTTCCCCATAGAAAGGATCGTTTATCCAGGGCAATAGCTTTCCCGCTACCACCATCTCCCCTAAAAGAGCGTGAGGAGAGGGGCTGCATACGACCCACTAGCCCTGAAGAGACTGATGTGATATTTCAGAGCCAGGAGCTCCAGGACCATTCACAATCCCTATATATTGAGGACTCATAACTGACACCACTGGGGGATAAATCCAATGGGGCAGTTATGATTACAAACACTGCTGATACTAAGGGTAGCATCCTTGACCGGTCCTTCATAGATACTCCGCCAATATTTCTAACTGGTGAAATTACCATGTTGGCCCTGTCCTGATATTTGGGGGATGAAGGGGGATCAGGGGAGGGCAGAACAGACTGTATATTACCAGAGATATCTCAGGCAGTAATGAGTAATGACACAAATCCGATAGTAGAGGCAATTTTGAGCCAGAAGTTTGACCTGATGCAAAAATTCAAATTGCATAAAAGTTGGGGGGCGTGGCCAGCGCGCGGACGATGCGGACGTGAGCCGAGTGAGCTCCCGCAGGCACCAAAATAATCCTGTATTTTCATCCTGATTCCTGGGGATTTCGTGTGAAATAAACACTGCAACCGAGCCCACAAAGCTGCAGGCCCGGATTGACGGAGGTGGCGGCACCTGCCTGCCTAGACGACGGAGATAAATCCACATTTTGCCGAGGCCCGGCAGCGGAGCTACGCGACCAAGATGGCCGCCGGTGTCTGGGGACAGACTTCTTCTGCCTGATCGAGAGGCCCGAGACGATCTGACACGGCGGGGCATGGGACAGAACGTGAGGCGGACGCCCGGAACCTATCTTCCTCCACCGCCGAACCTGAGATTATTCACCGGCTGAGCCTCGCTGACACCCGGAGGACGCCTGAACGGATTCAATCCGCGAGAGAAGTGCCGGGGAAAATGGCGGCCTCCTGAGGTCCCGGTGGGGTGCGGCTCCTGCCTCCTGACTCATATCCACTTTGGGACACCACGCCGCGACTGCAGCCGTGTTAGAAGTAAGTGACCGAGCCCTGCCCGGTGAGGACTGTACCGTACCGCCCGCTTGGGGGAACAGCTAGAAGCGCCAGAGGTCCACGCGTATTGTGGAGGTCCACTAAAGGGCGCTGGGCCTTAGAGTAGTCTTGTCACATAAACCCCAGGCCCTGGTGGAGAAAGCTTTTGGAAATCATACCCCCTCACTTGACTCGCTGCTCGGCCACCATCCCATATACCGGGGGGGTACGACCACCCCAACGGTGTTCATACAATAATTCCAGCCCCGTCATAGCAGACACCCCACTACTCCCGAGAACATGGGGAAGGACAGGCAGAAGAAACCATCTACACAGAGCAGCATGGACCAGTTTGCCGTCGCTACCACCCCAGCCCCGGCGGACCCTGCAACACGACCAAACTCCCCCACGGGAGATGAATCCCTCTCCTTACGGGACGTAATGGCGGCCATCGCCAACTCTCGCTCCTCCATGGAGACCAAAATAGACAGTATGGCGGCGGATGTCTCCTTCCTACGCCACGATCTGCAGAAGCTGACTTCCAGAACAGGAGTCGTGGAACACCGCATCTCCGATGCGGAGGACAGCATCGGCAGGATCAACCGTCAGCTGTCCCAAGCCTTAAACCGCCTGAAAGCCTTGGAGGTGAGAGTGGATGATGGAGAGGGAAGGTCCCGCCGCAACAACGTTCGCATCCTGGGCCTGCCGGAGGGGGAAGAGGGACAATGCACGGAATTGTTCCTGGAGCAGTGGCTCATGGACATCTTCGAACCCCAATCCTTCTCAAAATTATTTTCGGTGGAGAGGGCTCATAGAATACCTTCGGGCAAACCGCTCCCGGGCGCTCCGCCCCAGACTATCATCGCTCGCTTGCTCAACTACCACGACAGGGATGCCCTTCTGCAATTGTCACGCTCGCAGGGGACGATCACCCATAACGGCTCCCGAATCGCCTTCTTCCCTGACTATACCCGAGAAGTGCAGAGGGCACAACAATCCTTTGAACCACTCAAGAAACAACTTGCTCAGATGAACGTGAAATACGGTCTGCTCTTCCTGGCCCAACTTAAGATCTATCATAAAGGCACTACTGTCCACTTCACCGACCCACAAGACGCCTGGAAGTGGGCAGAGGCTCACATAGAGGGTGATTGGACTGCAAGACCAAGGAGACCGAGAGGATGACCCCGACCCGGCCGAGGCGGGCCTCCCCGAGGAGACACCCAGAACAGGGAGGACAGGAGATCCCGGAGCCACCGGCACAACAAGAAGAGGAATGAACTAACTATAGTCCCCTACGAGGACCTTAGAACACTGCTGGGACACACAAGGGTGTACCGACCGCGCCTCAGATACCGACGCGCAAATTACCCACCATGGAAGAAGTCGACGATGGGCGCAAGGTGGGAACTCTGGGGAAAGGTCTGAACTCTCCCCTGGTTAGACCTCTTCCCCCCCCCTCTCTTTTTCTTGTTGGTTTCGACCCTATCTAGGGGTCTGGTTTTTGAGCTGACACCTTAAGTTGAAGGATCAGCATGTTTGGGCGACAGGTACTTCGTGTTGGGGTGGAGTATGCGGTGGGGGTGTGTTGGGAAAGTTTTAAAATTGTTTGTTGGTTTCTTCAGGACTGCCACTTGCTCATGGGCCGAACTACTCACTGTCCCCTGTTAGGGGCGTCTCGCACTGTTCCACAAAGCAACCCTGCTTCCTTAGTACAGGCGAAGAATACACCGCCATCTCTTATGAATCGCTATACCCTGAATATCCCCATCATACGTAGTAAATATCCTCTACGCAAACTCACATATCCCTCATGCAGCACACTAAGTCCTTGAAACTCCTTACCTGGTATGTGAATGGGATGGGGTCAGGAATTAAACGGCGCCTTATCACGCAATTCCTAAATAGACATTCCCCTGATGTGGCCCTCCTTACGGAAACCCACTTGGCTGGGGTAAACTGTGCCTTCTTCCAAAGAACTAACTATCGCCTTGCCTTTCATGCGGGATACACAATGGGCTCCTTATTCTGAAACACAAACGTATACCATTTATTCAACATACCGTAGAACAAGATCCCAGGGGCCGATATGTGTTCATCCTGGGAACGATCTGGGGTCAAAAGGTGGCAATTGTCTCGATCTATTCTCCACCGGGTCTGGGACAGGAATTACTGGATGACCTCACCACCCTTATAGGTAAACATCCTAGGGGGGGATTTCAATGACACCATGAATAACAACACTGACCGCTCCCACCTCCGAAATCGTAACCCAGATACCCCTACCAAATTAGCCAACTTTACATCTGCCCTTGGGTTCCGGGATGTATGGAGGGAGCTACACCCCGATGTTAGGGAATATTCATTCCACTCTGGTGCCCACGGTTCTATGTCCAGACTGGATTATTTTCTTCTATCGCACACTGACCTCTATAGGGCAATGTCTGCAGAACTGCTCCCTCGGGGCATCTCGGACCATTCACCGCTTTCGATGGAAATATGTATGCAGGGCGCCCTCCCCCCCAGAACGTGGAGACTTAATAGCTACTACCTGGGGTTCCCGGAGCTGATAGATCGCCTAGATGAAATATCTGCCGAATACTTCGAAATTAATGAAGGATCGGTAGATTACCCCGTGACTGTATGGGAGGCATATAAAGCAGTGCTTAGGGGCGAAATCCTCTCCTGGACGACACACAAAAGGACCACCCGGCTCCAAAAGATACTAGAGGCCGAGAAGGAAGTGAGCGACAGGGAGGCTAAACATATTTCTGACCCCACGCCTGACACCCATCGTTCCCTCCAACGCGCCCAAGAGCGTCTTCGGAACAGAGCGATGGATGACGCTAAGCAGGCCCACTGGCAGGCTAAAGCGAGAACATACGAACTAGGGGACAAAGCGGGCAAAATGCTCGCCTGGCTGCAGAAGAGAGACGAAGGACAACGCCATGTCCGGGAAATAGTCACACCACAGGGCGACAGCTATCACTCTGACGCTGAGATTGCTGAGGCCTTCTCGATGTTCTACGCAGACTTGTACCAAGCCCCAGCCTCTCCACTAGACCCATCCCTCTTAGCCGAGCTATCATTGCCAACGCTCTCCGTGCAGCAGAGGGAGCATCTGGACTCCGCCGTATCAGAGGCCGAGATTTCAGAGGCACTTTCTCAGCTCCAGTCGGGGAAAACATCGGGCCCGAACGGATTCCCCGTTGAAACCTGGCAAAAGCTAGGAGCAGACAAGATGGCGGCCCCCCTGCACAGAATGTTCCTTGCCGCCCGGGAACAAGGGACCCTCCCACCAGACCTATGTAAAGCGACCATCGTGGTCATACCCAAACCTGACAAACCTACACACAAATGTGCTTCCTACAGACCTACATCATTGATTAATGGAGAGGCCAAGGTCCTCGCAAAACTCCTGGCGAACCGGTTACAACTGGTTACATCCACCCTGATTCACCCGGACCAATGCGGATTTCTGCCCCACAAATCAACCCGGATGAATCTACGCCATCTCCATTTGGCAATGGACAGATCCACGATCATAATCGGACCTTTGGCCCTGCTGACAATCGATTTTGAAAAAGCGTTTGATTCAATTCGATGGGATAGCCTTTAGGAGATTATGCGCCGTATGGGATTCGGGGAAGTCTTTATAGGATGGGTACAATTACTTTATACTAACATCCAAGCGGAGGTAAAGGTAAATGGATGGTCCTCTCGATCCTTCCCCTTGGGCCGAGGTACGCGGCAAGGATGCCCGCTCTCCCCCCTTTTGTTTGCTTTTGCAATAGAACCACTCGCTATTTGGCTTCACCAAAACACAGCCTGGACAGTGTTTAGTTGGCCAGAGGGCTATGAGGACCGTACATCTCTTTACGCAGACAACCTCCTCATATACCTGGGAGACCCGCCTCGATCCTGTCCCATTGTAACACAGCTGCTCATCCACTTTGGTAAATTTTGCGGACTCAGAATCAATTGGGATAAATAAGTTTTCTTCCCTGTGAAGGGTGGAGAGCAGGCCATCCCCCAGGAATGCCCTTACCGAGTTGAACGACAAGGCTTTCGATACCTGGGAATCTGGATATCCGGGGACCTGACAAGCTATGTAGAACACAATCTCCGACCGATCACAGACCGGTTCATTATCGATGTCCAACACTGGAAACTTCTCCCCCTGACCCTTATGGGTAGAGCGGCACTCTTTAAAATGATGACCCTTCCCAGATACCTCTATGTCCTTCAAAATGCCCCACACAGAATTCCAGACTCAGAGTTTCACCTAGCAGAGACACTTCTTAGGGACCTTATATGGGGGGGAGGTCAACCACGAATAGCGTTAACCACCCTTCAGAGATCGATCTGGGAGGGGGGAGTGGGAGTCCCCCATCTCCAAACCTACTACTGGGCATCACAATTGGCTGTGGTTAACGATCTGCTTCACGGGGATCGGAACCTACCTCACATACAAGCTGAGATGGCCACTATACAGAAGGCAGACCCGCTGGCCATTCTTTATCAACCCCTCCCGAGAACCCCCCCACCCACAACTACAACGCACCTCACTATGGTCTGGAGACAGGCACACCGGTTCGTTGGGTGGGATAATAAAGTCACCATCGCACAACCTCTCTGGCAAAATAATAATCTAGCTGAGTCCCATGAACTAGAGCCATGGCCCAACTGGATGAAAGCAGGGGTCACACGAGTGGGGGATATGCTCACAAATGGGAAACTGGCCTCATTTGAAGATCTACAGTCACACTTCCAGATCCCAAATACGGAACGGTATCACTACATACAACTAGCCCACGCTTTAAGAACCCACTTAACAGCTGACACAAGGCTACCAGACTACACCCCCATAGAGCGTAACATCCTACCAGCGTATATCCCCACCAAATGTACTTCCATCTTATATAACGCCATATCCTCCTTTGCTACCCCCGAACTGAATGAACTCAAGGCGAAATGGGAAGCGGATGTGGGAGAGATAGATCCGGATGACTGGATACAAGTCCTCATGCACCCTCGTGAAATTGCTATCTCCTCTAGGCTCCGACTGGTGCAGTTGAAGATACTGCACCGGGTATACTACCCTAGGACGCGACTATACGGCTGGAAAAGGGCCCCAAACCCAAACTGTCTCCGCTGCGGGGAGGAGCAGGGAACCTTCTTTCACACCTTGTGGGCATGTCCCCGGATACAAGCCTTTTGGAATGCATGCTATGGGGAGCTCTCCAGGGTCCTGGGCCAGACCATACCACTGGACCCAAAAGCCCTACTCCTGGGAATACCTAATGAAATCGAAGCTAACAAGTGGGAGAGATTGCTCTTACACACGGCAGCAGGGCTGATCAAGCGTAATATAGCGCAGAAATGGGGAGCCCCAGACCCCCGACAATGGATCAATGGAAACTGGATATGGACGTGTGCGCCATGATGGAGCATAGGATCTATTTGGCAAGAGGTTGTCCCAACAAAGCCTCAAAAATGTTGGATAGGTGGGAAGATGAAGCGATCTAAGACTCCCTCCTGCATGCTGGGGAGCGTGCAATGGGTATTATGTACTACACGCCGATATATGTACTAAGGAAGACTTTTGACCACAGCTGATATGTGCACTGCCTTTGTTGATTGAGACTGACCATGATAGTCCTTGTGTTGATTTGTTTTTGATTTTTGTGATTGTTGTAATACTATGATAATAATAAAATACTTTATTAAAAAAAAAAATGCATACAAGTTATTTGAAAGAATTGACCCATTCGCTAAACTCCATATGCTCAACCCAAAGTGATACACTGAAAGAGGAATTAGATAATGTTATTAAGGCAGTTCAGTTGAGTGCTGGACTAACAGACATTCCCTCAAAAGGATATGAGGTGGGTAGTGTCTTGTTAGCAGACATGGAAGAGGCGGTTGTGTCTCGGCGAAAGGGGATTCATTTGGGCATGGGAGAAGAGGAAAGTCAGGGACCTTTTGTGAATTTGGCTTATAAGAACACCAAAAAAAAATGGGTGCGGAATTGAGGGCCTCTAAGACCACAGTGGTAGAAGGTCACCAACAAGAATCTGTGGACCCCATTGATCTCATGCAGATCTTCCCTGAGTATGAAGAGGTAAACAACAGACTGATGGATGCCCTGTAACAAAGTGCTGCAGGAAGACGGGTTGGAAAGGCCACAATCCAGAATGAGAAGGCTAAATAAACCTATGGTAATTTTAAAAACCATGGCACCCTCAGAGACTGCACCGTAAGGAGTGAGGATGGGAGAGGCAGCTAAGTAAGGGGGAAAAGGTCTGTGTGGAAAAGGAGATGAGTCAAAAGGCAACTGGGTTGACAGCACAAAGGGGAGAACTCGGAGATCCTGCTACCCCGAAAAGGGAGGCAAGAGGGAATCCAAATAGTGAGTCACGGTTTGGTGTACATAATGCCTTGATAAAGATGGCAGGAGGAGAAGAATCAGACATGGGCGTCAAGGTGCACGCTTTGCTAGAATCTGAGGTGAAAGACCTGGTTAACAACATCCTAATGCAGTGGAGCAAGACCATGGGACCTTGAAAATGAATGGGGGGGAAGCAGTGAATTGACCTATACAGGGACATCCAACAGAAATGCATCCCACTAGTCAACACACAATGGAGGGAGCCGCTATATCTACCGAAGGCTTTACCTGGTAACTCTGAGGGTAATAGTTGGTGGATGTTGTGAAAGATCAAAGGGAGAATCTTCCTAGGTTAAGAGACCCTGTCTTTCCAGAAGTTCCAAGTGTGATCTTGAATTATCTGTTTGACAAAGGAGGGCCGGACTCCTTATGCAAATCACATCATTTTCCTCTCTTTGAGGAGATACCTTTCTCAGGTTTATCACATCAGCTGATATTAGACTAGTAGATTTTATCCCTACGGGCAGGTATGATTATGTGAGACTGGTAATTCCTTCACCATTGGTGCAGTCTACACTTCTCTATGAAGCGAGCAATCTATAGAAATATGGATATGATGTATCCACATATAGGAAAGTGAGTACCCAGTTCAAGTATGATAGCAAAGGGTCCAGCAATGTTTCTAGAAGAGGGGGAAATGAGTTGATGGAAAGATGGGAGAGCCAAGAATAGGAAGGACAATCGCAAGATGGTTTGAATTGACTCTGGCTTGTGCTATCTCAGAGGGACTCTATTGCGCAGCTTAAGACCTTGAGCCAGCCACTTTAGGAAGCCCGGGTGCCTCACTTTTGTATCCTGGAACGTGAGAGGCCAACAACAACTATTATCCAATGGCATCTTATACAAGGATCTAAAAGCATTTGACCATATCTTTTAACAAGAGAAATGGGCAAAAGGAGGTCTTATTTTGGATGGCTATTGGATAACAAGACTCCTGGCACAACACGAGTCTAGGGGACGCCCTAAGAGTGGCCTGGCAATTGCTATCAGACAGGGGAGAAACTTAATTAAAATAGGTGAATGGAAGATTCAGGATGTATTTTTGGTAATTGCCTTAAAAATATCCAATGTACCCGGGATTTTGGACCTACATTTAATTAATGTGTTTTGGGAATCCAAGGCGAAAATTTGGAAACTGCTATAGAAACTCTAAACACAATGGATGATTGAGCATCAAATTCACCGGGGGAGAGATAATATTAGCAGGTGACAATACCCAGGAATATCTAATGTGGATCTGAATACTATGATTCACAATAAAAGCAAAACTATTCAGGGGCCCAATGGCAGAACTTTGCTGAATGGTGGTGGGGTCTGGAGTTAATTGATGATGACACAACTACATGTACACAGCACGAACAGGGAAATGAGTCCGCCGACAGAACCCAGATATCACTATTTTTATTTAACCTAGTTTATGGTTGTTTTTAAAAAAACGACTGGATGGATTTTCATCAAATTTAAAAAAGCATGCTTTCTGGATTAAGCTGCCTCTCCTGCCACAAATTTGGTGAAAATCCATCCAGCGGTTTGGGCTGTGGATGTGAGCAATTTTGTTTCCATTGCATCTATGGGAAAAACCACACATTTTGGGACCCCCATGACTTCCCTCTTGGCGAAACCTCACCAAACTTTGCAGGATGAATCTGATGGGCCATATACTTTCTTTGAAAAGTTTCCTGAGGATTCGTACAGGTGGGGGCTTGAAGTTATAAGCCGCCCAAAACATGCTCGTTCTATGTGTCCAGCAACACAAACATAACCATACATATATTACAGGGCCTGCGGTAACAACCCTGTAGTTATGATTATGTTGCTCAACCCATAGAAAGAGCACTTTTTAGGTGGCTTATAACATTTGTCCCCCCTGGGCCAATCCTCACAAAACTTTGCAAAATAAAGTACACCCTCTGCCCCTCGGGAATTATTATGCAACATTTGGTGCAGTTTTGTCCAGGGGGTGCAAAGCTATAGGTGGTCCCAAAATGTGTGGAAATCCTGATAGACACAATGCAAAAGAAATTTTGCCCACACCTACAGCCCAAACCACTGGATGGATTTTCACCAAATGTGTGGCAGTACTAGTGGATTGGTACCAAAAGCATGTTTTTGTAAATTTGTTGTAAACCCGCCAAGTATTTTTTTTTAAACGGCTAAAAAGTAGGTACACAAAGTTGTGATATCGGGATCCGGATTACAGACTCACTTCCCTATTTGTTCCACGGACAACCACCGGGACCAATCTGATTGATGGCAAAAAGCGTGAGGTGTGTCATATTTTTGGAAACGGTCACCATGTTGGATCCATTGAGAATGGTGCACTCTGGTTAACAGCTCAGTCTGGTCAACACATTTGGGGTTATTTGGTGGTTGATAGCGGGGCTGGAAAGGGTGGGGGGGTGGAATAAAGATGATATGGAGCTGTTTTTCTAGGTGAAAAAAGTGGCCGAGAGTGCCACCGTCTACACGGACACCGGAGTAGTCCACCGACAGCACTGTGCACAACCAGTTTGGAAAACACATTTGAGCTTATTTGATGGCTGAAAGAAGGTTTGGAAATTATGGAGGAGTGGATCAAAGATGATATGGAGCTGTTTTTATAGATGAACAAAGGGTTTGCAGATGCTGCCGAGACCGCAGTCACTTCTAGTGTCTGTGGACACCATTTCGATTTGCAGCGGCATCAGGGCGAGTTTTGTTATTTGAAGTTGTATTTTACGTATTTGTCATATGGTTTAATTCTATTGTGGTGGTTTTGGCCAGAAGGCAGATTCCTGGGGCATGGACATAGGCCATGCCCGCAAAACCCTGGTCAGTGTCAACACATAGTATAGTAATATGTGTATATTCATTATAGGTAATGTAGGGGAAGTATACAGTATTTGTAATATGATGGAATTATATAATTAAGGTGTATATGGTATGTATTATTGTTGTACAATTGAGGACAGTGTTCCTTGATGTCTCCTGCGGCTTTCACATGGTCAACAATTGTATCCTCATTATATGGCTACATGATACCATTAGCATCATGGACCTGGCACTGGATTGGCTGACATTTTTTTTTTGTTTTCCTCACTAATTGCCCTTACCAGCTGCAACTGGGCTGTTTGTACTCCACCACCTCACTGTGTAACTGCATATGCATATATCATATGAACCTGGCGTCCTTAGCGGGTCCCGTGAGCCCTATGGGAGCTCAAATGGGGATGTACCGGGTCTGGGTTCCTTAAATGTGGAAATACTGTGCTCTCCAAGGTCGGAATGGCTCGGTATTTACCCATTCAAGGAACCCGGACCCTGTACCTGTTATGGGGGTAGCCATACCGCTAAAAGCGGCATAGCTACCCCCATACTCGGAATGAGGCCCATAGTATATTAATATGTGTATAGTAATTATAGGTACTGAAGGGGGGTATACAGTATTTGTAATATGGTGGAATTATATAATTAAAGTGTATATCGTATTTATGATTGTGGTACAATTGAGGATAGTGCACCTTTATGTCCCCTTCACCTTTTACACAGTGAACCATTGTATCCGCATGAAACGGATATATGATACCTTTAGCATCATGGACTGAGGATGGGGCGGGCTTATTTATTTTCCTCACTAACCATCCTTCCGAGCAGAAGCAATCTGTTTGTACTGCACCACCTCACTGTGTACCTGCAGAGTAGCCCAAGGTTTTATCCTATAATTTCTTCCATATCTATTTCGTCCCTCTGGTTCACCTGAGGTCTTTCTTTTTTTCTCATTTCCAGTGTTATGTTAATAACACACAGCTTTCCTTAAACTTCCCTGAACGAATTTGTTATCCCTTTTTATATCCCTGACTTTTTGATCTCCATTGAGGCACTGTGTGCGGCTAACAATCTCTTTCAAAAAATGCCAGTAAGTACTTTTGTATTGTGATACTTGTGCCCTGTTTTTCACCTATCCTCTAACCACTGTCTTGAGCCCTCTACTCTCGCCATACTGTGAAGCCAAAAACCTTGGAGGTCATCTTTAAGTCTTTTCTCTACTTTACTACTTACATTTTGGAGCTTGTAAAAAAAAGTCCATGCTTTCAGCTTGCCCTTCTAACAGGCATTGTACCCTTCCACACCTTTCCCCAAAAGCTGAATGTATGTAGAGCCCTGGCTCTGTGTAGGTTGGACGACTGCAACATACTCTTCCTTAACCTCCTCCTTTGTTGTCTTTGCCCCCTTCAACTAATCTATAATAGGGCGTCAAGAATTAACCTTGGCCTAAAGCCCAGGGATTGTATCGCTGCAGTCCTGAAATGTGTACATTGGCTCCTGCTTGTTTTGCTAAATAATGCCCTGCTAGATCCCTCCGCTGCTGTAACTCCCATACTGTGATTGTCAAATGCTTTTTGAAACAAAACTCGGAGGCATGTCTGTCTTCGGCGGATGCCTTTCTTTTGTACAGATTTCCTGCTCCTTATATACTTGAGCTGGACTTCCTTAAGTTCTGGAAACTTATGAAAACTCTGCTTTTGTGTCCTGCTTTGCTCAATCCCTTCCCTACTAACGCATACCACTACTACTGAGACTGGTGACCTAGTCCGTCATGAACCTTACAGGTTCCAGGTGCTATATCTAGTTGACACCGGTACATCCCCCCTTCAGCACTGTCCTTGTGGGTCTACCACCTGGCGTCTCTGTACCGCGCCCTTGGGACTCTTCTGCTCCAGCAGGTAGGTAGTAGCCTCCCACCTTGGCATCCCTTGGCACTTTACTTCTGGGCTCCTATGAGCACTTGGCACCCCCTACTCCTCTTTCCATTCATGCACTTCTTTCTTGTGCATTTATAGCAGCAGAGTGTACATTTCTATTGGATAAGCAAGGGAAATGCACATGTAAAAGATGTGTAGAAAAGGTTTACGTGGCAGCTTTTGTGTGCAAATGTCATATGTTGCTAGGTTTATATTTAGAGTTTTTAACTTATTTGTGGATAGATGTGTGACTGTCTCAAAGCAGGCAATGAGGGAGTGCTACAAACATTAAAATAAAAAGGGTAAAACAGCTGTTTTGTGTGATGGTGTTCACATGCAATCCACCTTTTTTAATAATAAATGGCCTAGAGAGGGGACTGCAGACACTGTGGATAATCATAAAGGGTCATGACTATGGTCTTTATTGTATGCTAGAGAAAAGTATTTGGGACATGAAATTGTGTCTGTGTTTTTTTCTTTTTCTTTATGAAACAATTGTTTATTATTCCCATTAGCATAAGATAACATTCTATTGGGACTGTTGGAGAATCTTATTGAGTCTAACTACTTTACTGAAAAATGTAAAATTAGATGAACTCGATAAGTCATTTTTTTAAGTTCTATTTTTAAACTGGGAAAGGTAGTTCCTAAAGTAACCTTTTTTAGCGTTTGTTGATTTGTCATTTCTTTTTCTTTTTCTTTTGCAGAAGAGGTTAGGAAGTAAGGTTGGGGAAGGAAATAAGGGAAGTGACACCAACCACAGATATAGAGGGGCAGGCGGACAGGAGAAGATGTTGGGTGTACTTTCATTTTTATGTAGGGGGCAGTGTTTCTCAAACTCCTTTATTACAGCCTCGAAAGCACCTTGAAATTGCACCCCTCAGCAGGGTTGTGTGTTGTGGTATATATAAAGTAATGTTGTCTTGGAAAGATGTGAATCAACAGCTTCTTTTATGGCCTAACAAGGTAGCTGTTGGGATGTTCTGCCCCACAGGAGTAGTGGTGGTAGTATTGGTTTACGAAGATGAGCCAGAGGAAGACAGCAAACTACTTCCTGAGAAATGATCAGCCTTTCTGAGACCATACCAGTGGTCGGGATTTGTGTGGCAGCACATGGAGATGGTCTCGTAGGAGTACTGCCCAGGTTGTCAATGACTGAGTACAACATTGCACTCATTACATTTAACCTTGGTAGCCTTAACCTTTATTACAACACAAACGGTGGTAAAGGACTGCCACACCCATGATTCTCTCTGGGTGCTAGAGGTAGCTGTTTCCTCTACTTTATCTTCCTGGTCCATTTGATTGTTTTCTGCATGATTGTGCTTCTTCCATTGTGTAGGCACTCCAGCTGGTGATGGCCCATGGGGAGAAGGGATGGCAATAACCAGTTTGGCTAATATTCTTCCAAGAAGGTGATCTGTCAAAAATGGATAATGAGCAAAAATAGGTTTAGGTGTTCTCCAAGGGTTAATTTTCAGCTTGAAACTTTGCTGAGCCATTTGCGAACACATCATCATACCACGGGAGAGCACATGGTCATGTGACAGTTTCCGGAAAGTCTGCGATGACATCAGATGTTCACAACGTGAAGTGTTGTAATTGTTGGTAGGAGGTGGGGAATGGCACAGTTTTAAGGTCAAACCTTCTACATCGGCCAAAAATGCTGCTATATTGGGGGTAAGTATGATATTAGGAATTTGTAGCAAATTAGGTTGCACTGGTAAAAACCCTTGAAATTCAGTGTCAAAACATTGTTAAAGGGATGTTATGGTTAAGTTGCACTAATACAAACCTATAAATTCAGTGAAAAAATGTTGTCAAAGGTACGTTATGGTTATAAGTAAAACCGAAAACCCCCAGAAATTCACCACTTATGCTAAGCTAATCAACCATAACTCACACGACAAATGTGCACTCCTAAAACAAACACTCAGGAGATCATATATTTCAACAAAGAAAGGTGGCTGAGGGATGCACTCTGGTTCCCAGATCAATCAGCCTCCCACAGTCCAGATGATGTTCTCCTCCAAGCGCTTTCATGCCTCATGCACTAATCAGGGGGGGGGGGGGCAGTCTGTTCTGGTGTTACTGTTGAGAGCAAAATTGTAGCCTTAGGGAATTCTGCTAGCTGCTGTCCATACAGGAGCCAGGAACCAACTTCTCCTCCCACTACTCAATGTAATTCCGACAGTGGGGGCGAGGGTGGAAAACCAATAATGTGGCTGTCCAAAGTGGGGCATGTGCCCCCATAAACAATTTAGAGATCCATGCTGACAATATGTATGGATCTATGTTTCCCCTCTGTGATTTTGTTTTGTAGGAATACCAAGATAAGGTAAGCCCATGCCCCAAGTTCACACAGGATGACTGACGCAAATATCTTTCTTCCAATGTCCATGATGTGCAATTGGTCTGTAGTTTTCCAGGTCTGACCTTTTTCCCTTTTTAAAAATAGGAACCACATGGACAGTCTGCCATGACACAGGTAACAATGTCTTCCAAAATACTTTCATCAATAGTGTTGACAATATTATGGTCCAAACATCAAGCGCTGATTTCATAACCTGATTTGTCAGACCATCAGTGCCAGGAGCTCCTGAATTCCAGGATTTCTTAATTGTATCCTCTAAATATTCTTTGTCAATGTCTAAGGGCCTATTTGATGTGTTACAGCCTTTGGGAACTGGAAGGTTTTTAACAGATTTTAAATATATCCGATTATAATGCAAAGTCCACCTTTCCTATGGCATCACGTTATTTTTTAGCTTGGCTGTTGCTTGTTGAGCTTTCTCACAGTTTGTCAAAGCCCAGAAGGATTTCTCACAGCAGCTAAGGATTACTTGAAGCATAGCTTGGCTATCCTTTAACATCATAATGTTCTTCAGCCAGTTGTTATAGCACTGTTAAGACTGGTAATCATTTTTTATAAAACTCATCGCCCGAAAATGATTTATTTACTGCAACAATCTAAGATTTCTTCGCAGCTCTACCTCCTTGACAAGGTCGACAGTTTCAACCAGGCCTATCTGAGACTTGTTCTAGTGCTTGTTGATCACCAACATTTACTGGAAGACAATTGAGTTTCTCAGTATCTGTATTACCACCAATCGGTGAGGGGACAGTTACATCCATGGTTCCATTTTCTCTATTAGCTCAGTTTTAGTTGCAATAGTATAGCCCCTGCACTTTCTGCAGGAAAGTTTCAAAGTCCACTATGTAAGGTAATTTGCAAAGCCATACTTCCTGCAACATCAGTACGTAACATGTAGGGAAAAGCTATATGTTAACTCTTGGAATAGTGGTTTATGAAAGTGAGAATTCCCCAAAAATGATATTCTTTGCTCTTTTGTTAAAGAAATCTCAGACCCAGATGAATCTCTACAGGCTGAGGCTGTAGGAGGTAGACAATCAGGACCAATCAGGGACCTCCTTATTATCTTGTTGTTCACATTGTAAAAAATTGCACCACTCTTTTGTATTGAGCATTGTTACAACAGGAAACATGCAATTCTCCTGGATTAGTTTTTACTCTCTAAAAACTAGTTTGCAACTATATAATTTGTGTGGTCATCAATGAACTCTAGTTCAGACAGATCTTCAGAAATTACATTCCTCAGTTGGTTAATTCATGCAACAAAATAAGGATGTTTGTTCTATTTATAAGTGTATCCTCTGTTCTGGAAATAATGAAATCTAAGAGATGGTTTCAGAATTTCTGTTGACAAGGTCAGATCTTTGCTGACACACATCACCATCTGCAGAAGTGAAAGGGATTGATTTGGGAGAATTGTGCATATCCATTGCTAATCATAACATTATTGGAAACCAGCATGTTGATAGAAAGTTGCACAGGTTAATTTTCGGTGGATAATTTTTTTAACTCGTCAGAAGGTCTGCTAAATGTGCCTGCTTCATCGAGCTGACATCTATTGTCCGGATCATCAAGAGGATCTGAATCTGACCTATCTGCCCTATCTGCTGTGCTTAGCATAGAGGAAACAGGGATAGGACTCACAGGGGAACATTTCGAAGGAATGGAAACATACTATCAGTTCAGAGAACCCGATTGCAGGTATGGCATCATGTTGAAGATAAAACAGAGTTCTCACATCCTCCGTAAAAGAGACAGGCTCACTCTGTAAATGAAATGGGTGTGACAGGCCTCCATCCCATGAACAGCCACTTAATTAGACAGCAATATAATGGAATCGGAGTACGAGCAGCTGTGAGCACACAGTGGGCCTCATTATAAGCATGGCAGTCTGGGAACTACGGTACCGGTAAGCATGCCAGTACCGTAGTTCCCGGACAGCCATACTATGAGCTGTATTCGCGGGTGCCTGTCAGCCTGCCAGGTCTGGCCTGGCAGGCAGAGCGGCACCCGCGAGCGCAGCATGTCGGATGCACCGGCACCGTCATTTTCCGGTGATGGTGCTTCCAACGTCCCCATTCCCATTCAGCCCTATGGGGCCGAATGAGGATGGGGAGTCCCATATTACTGGCAGCCACGAATGGGCAATTACTGGGTCTGCCGACCTTGGCATGACCTGGTAATTGCCCATTCGCGGGCGCCGGTAAAATCACGGGTCCGGCGGCAGCCATGCCTTTGTTACAGGCACGGCTACCGCAAGACCCGTAATGAGGCCCAGTGTACCTGGAATGGGAATAAATAGCAAATATATTAGAATGTACACATTCCTCCATTACTAACTAGTAGAAAGATATGTACTCAGGCCACTACTACCACTCACAACACCAAAGGCAATGATCCTAGGTCTACCTGCTGCAATCCTGGTCTAGGCAGCTCTTGACAGACTGAAGGACTCTCCCATCCTGAGCACGACACATCTGGAATTGAATATGATGCCCCAAATGGTCACACTTACCCCAAATGTTTGGAGGCCTCAAAGAACCTAATGCCATGTGTGTCAATGGGTAGATTTGGGGGAGTAGGCTAATCGTTTATAACAAACAATATTTTCTGCATTTGCATCCTAACATGCACACTGAGAAATGAATGCAACAATTGCTGCTAGCATATCTGTTTTCACCATAATTCAATTTCTCTGTAGTGCGCTTAAATAAAAAACATTCTCCAACACTCAACACTCAACCGTGCTATTCTTGATGATGAGTGTCGACCTTTTTTGGGGTTTCAAAATTCTGTATACACAGAATGGGGTTAACCTTGTTATTAAGATCTGTGTCTTAGTGGGTGGGGGGGGGTGTGTGTGTGTGTGTGTGTGTGTGTGTGTGTGTGTGTGTGTGTGTGTGTGTGTGTGTGTGTGTGTGTGTGTGTGTGTGTGTGTGTGTGTGTGTGTGTGTGCGTGTGTGTGTGACATGCTGTGTGGTATGCTACTGTGCCAGGAGAGCTGTCCCACAATCAGTGGTACGATTCGATGGGGTGTGCCCACATCATCAATTTAGTACACCCCCAAATGCACAAAAGTTTGGAATTGTTGCAATTGCAGTTTGTTGAAACGACCCCATCATCCAGTTGGCGTGTGGCAAATGTTACATCTATTGCAGTGACTCTTTGTAAAGGCAGAGTGGTTTATCAAAAATAAAATAATTAACTGTCAAAAGAGAAGTTGACAGTTTCTGCCAACAACTTTGATTTCCCGCAAATGGATACTGATCTTTTAGATATGTTTAAGGCATTCAGGCAATGCCATCCTGCAAAGAATCATTAAAAAGCAATGACAAGAGTGAAAATATATGCAGTATGTATGCAATTGTATAATTTGCAGATGTGTTTATCGATCTATGAGCAAAGGTCGCTCAAAAAAACTCCAACATTGCAGAGGGCCGCGTCTCGAAAAGCTGTCTTTCTCTGTCTCCCGCTCCCCTTTCCACCTGTCTACCTTTGTGAGTAAGGACCTTCCACCTGTTGAACTCTGCACCCCTCTCCCGCATACCCTGCTCTCTCTTATACTGACCCAGACCTCCTGACAGGACTTACCTGTCTCATGTCTACCTGGTCCTCTATGGTTCCTTAGTCCATTAGGGGAAAACGAATCACACTATTCAGACTTTTTCTGATGCACCGTTAAATGCTGCGCTTCACCCTACTGCACTAACGACTGTAATCAATGTTATCGTACCTTGGGTAACACCAGCAGTATAAAACAATCCATA
This sequence comes from Ambystoma mexicanum, assembly GCF_040938575.1. Lineage (NCBI taxonomy): Eukaryota > Metazoa > Chordata > Amphibia > Caudata > Ambystomatidae > Ambystoma > Ambystoma mexicanum. The sequence goes on from NC_090932.1 coordinate 1,039,730,780, forward strand.
CACCGAGATTCAAAACAATCAACAAATGCAGACATGCTACCATAAGACAATATTTTGGGGATTAGAGGTGTAATATCGTCTTTTCTATGCACATTTTGCAAGACATAAAATTGGGCTATATTTAAAAATGGATCTAAATGTCTTTTCATTCATTTACATTTATGGGCCTTTAGCATAGAACTTGCTTAAAACAATTCACAGTTGAAAGGCAATCTAAGAATCGTCATAATTCTATTGTCTGAAAAACAAAGGACGCAACCTTACATCATGGCTAAATCTTCTGCACCATGACACCTGACTGAGAGTAGACCCACTATTGAAAAGGAAGAAAAATTGGAACAAAACACATAAGCTCTTTAAATGTGTTAGCAACTGTCGTGGCAGGTGCTACCAAGAGACAAGCCCTTTTTGTGGCAGTCAAACACTGATCCAACCTGTTGGTGATATGGTAAGCCCTGATTCCACAGGAAAACTTAACAAAGTGAACAGCTTCATCAACAAGAAAGATCAAAAAAAAAAAAATAATATTGACGCATGAACGTTGATATCTCCACTGCTCACAATCCCAGAGCACCCTATACAATATTCAACTAATATCACAACCCGCATGCAGAACGGTCTCAATGATTCCGCTGTGTCACTAAAACTTAACTCATCCAAGAACTACATCTTTCCCTCCGCTCTCAGGTATCAGTTCCCAGAATCGGCCCTTTGACTCTCTTCCAAAAAATGAATTCCTCACTTAATCAGGGCATCCTCACCTAAAAACAGGATTAATCTTATCACGCATAATAAAACCCTTTCTAAACCCAGAAGACCTTGTAAACTACTGTCCAATCATTAGCCTTCCATATATTGTTAAAATCAATGAGAAGGCAGTTGTCAACACAATATGCCTTGCGCAGTGACTACCTAGATTTTAAATTATGTGCAGCACAGAAACTACCACCATCCAGATCATAGATGATACTCTTCAAATCATGAATACGATGACTCCTACCTGTTGGTCCTGCTTGGCATCTATGCTGAATTTGAAACATCAGCTGCTTGCCAACGCATGCACAGCCTTCAAGTGGTTCACCTCCTAACCATGAAACAGACACCAAGCAATATGAATGGGAAATATCAGATCCTTTAGTATTCAAAAAGAAGATGTATACACAGTTGTCTATGCCCAACAGGGCAGAAGAAACAGGGACAGGTGTATTACCAAATATTCGTATTAACAAATATTTTTATTTAAATGTAATACTCATGAAATGATAACATTACATAAAATTCAATGTCAACACACAGGGCCTCATTACGAGTCTGGCGGTAACCCTTAAATGTGGCGGTAGCAATATTACCGCCGCATTTAAGGGTCCGCCAGATCATGGCTTTGGCATATTTCCGACCAGCTCTGAGCTGGAGGAAATCTGCAGCAAAATTGCCAATTTTTGGCGCGATTGCCGCCGGCGGGAAATCCGCCAGCGGTAATAGTGCAAATTTTCCCCATTGGGCCCAATGGGGAATGAGGAATTCTCAAATGGGCCCAATGAGGAATGGGCAATAACCCTTCTGCAAAACCCGTGATCCGGTGCTAATAGCGCCGGGGGGTTTGGCGGTAGGGCTATTAGCGCCGGCACTAATAGCGCCGGCGTTACTGCCCAACTCGTGATGAGGCCCACAATGTATAAAACACGTAAAAAACTGTACTTTACAAAACACCTGGAAAGCCCATACTACGGGTTGATTTTTAGTGATTGTCACACAGCTCCGTATGAAACTTCACACTGGAGTAATTTCTCGTATTTTTAAATGCTGTTAGTGTATTTTAAACCCAACTTGTACAAGTTTCTGTCCTTAAAACACAGACAAATATAGGACATTCATCAGGGGTAAAATTACTATGTGTTTACAATGGTGATGGTATTTCTTTCCTATCACTTTCTTACTGTCAATTCTTCATAAATGGCGGGCCCTTTTAGAGTGTGGTAGATAAATCCACAGTCAGGGACCAAAATATTGGTGTTTATGGGGGCGATTTCCAGTTCATTAAGGAAGATCACTCCAACCTCCTCTTTAGTAGGGCATGCCGAGGGCTTCTACTCATATGTGGGATACATCATCCGTCTTGATGGGTGATGTTTTAGTAGCCCAGAGGGATTCTTCATTTCTGAAGTTTTCCTGGCTGGGTCCAATGTTCAGATCCAACCATGCTGCATACCTGCAAAGTCCCACAAGGATTAATACTCTCAAAGTCAATCTCTATATGCAAACAGTATAAGTTAAATTGGGGTATATATGGATAACAGAAGCGCTCAGGTAGTACACTTTTGATTATAGTAGACAGTGGGTTGGATAGCTGCACACCTGTGAAAGCAGAGATTAATCCTCTAAATCCCTATTGGTTATAATAGTTACAAATACACTTACACTGTTGCGTGCTTGTCCCTTCAATGAATATAACACACAAGCTGTTAATTATTTTCTTATCCAAGATTGTTTTTAGTTGTAATTTATTATTTGCTTGACTATTTCACTGTTGCTGACAAGTGTTTCAACTTACTGGTCGTTTTCAAGGCTTTGCTATATACAGTCAAGTCACATGATTAATTATTAAAAGTTAAATAATTGTATCAAATACAGTCATGAAACAATAATGGAAAACAGCAAACATAAATTAATCGACATTACCATTTCATATACAAATTTTGGCAATTCACAGAGGTTGAGAAGACTTTGAGAAATGGAAGAAAATAAAATTAAAATTAAAAAAGTTTAAAGTCTGCACAAGTTCTTAAGTCTACATTGTGGATTATTCACTTTTGAATGTATTTAAATCAATATTTGTAGATTGTATTACAACTGTTGGCTGTTGATACAGCACAAAGGTATGCAGGGGAAAGGGGAGTCCTTCCATAAGGACACCATTTTCCTTGTTTGTATTGGTCTACAACCCCATGTCCTTTTTTGATTTTTTTTTTACCTCCCCTGTACCTAAGCGTGACATCTGAATGGGTACTTTTACAGTCTTCATATAAGAGTAGGTGTCCACTGGATATATTGTTTTTTTGTCTTTTTGTCCGATTAATTGTTGCAAGGGAGTATTTTCTCAGTTCCTCTTAAGGCCAGCAGGTGCCCTCAAAGATGATGAACTAATAATTACAGTGATTGTGAAGGACGTAGTATGATGCAGGAGATGCCTCAGATCGCTGCACTGCAAAAATATAGAAATAGTGTTGGAGAAACAGTGCCTACACTGACCTCAGGGCATTTGGATCAGAAAAAAAGTGTACGGTTGAGCAAATAAATAGAAGGAATTAATTTCTAACAGCAGGCCAGCGCACACATTTCTTCCATGTAGCTGTCCATTATGAGAAGATAACTAGAAGGTTGGTTCCAGAGTTGGCAACATGTATCGACATGATAGGTGGGGAGCGATCAGGTGCTGGGATTGAGGGGCTAAGGAATCCAATCAGGGCTAGGGGATTGCAGTGTTCTGGGGAAGCAACTAAGTTTTGCCCTCGCCGATTTCCACTCATAAGGTCATTGGTCCTTCTCGGTGGAATGCTGTTGTCTGAAGCTGTCTCCAACATAACTGCCCAATCAGCACCTAGCATTCCATCAACGTGTACTACAAATGATGCCAACCAATCAGAGCATCATGTTTTGCACTATCACATTAGGTAATGTTCACTGGGCGCTATGTTTATTTGCCATGAGAAAGGAAACCACAGGTTAGATTTGTCAATGTATAGCGTTCTTGTGTAGCCCAGAAGTATAATGTTGAATAATTGTTTCCAATTCAGTTCCACTGAGTGGTCTGTTTTTCTCCCAGATATTTCTTTTTAATAAAAACTTGCTTTTTCATGCAACTTGTATCCTCCAGTTTTGACTGCTTTTGGATTATTTCTTGGATTACTTGAGGGACTGCACCTTTACAGTTGGAGGCACCAGCAAGATTTCAAGTTCCCCGACGAGGCTGAGGGGAAATGGTGTTTCAAACATGCATACCATGTCAGTTTGTTGTGGAACACAGAGATGTTAGCCAGTAAATACTTATCACAAAGGCATTATAAGCACACTTCCAAGAAGATTTAAATGAGGTTACCTGAGAAATATGGACCAAGGACTCCCATGATGTCAGCCTGCTGATGGGAATAGGGGTGGAAATGTTGCCCGATTAAAACATACACCCTTTCACGGGAAGCATACTGGGGCATTTATTAAATGGTTTTGGCTGTGTTGTGACAAGGCATTATTACGATATCAGAATTCCCATGTAACACTGCCATATATCCTTTAAGGAAAAAGAAAGGAGGGTGATGCAGGATGATTCAGGAACTCTGACATTTAAATAACATAGTAGAGGCAGAGTTTCCAGTGGTGCCGGATCGAGACAACATTTTGTGTAAGATTCTTGCAGGAGTAACATATTTCAAATTGATAGATTTAAATAATGCATTTTTCTCAATTCCTTTGCAACCAGACTCAGAATATCTCCCTTTATTTACCTACTGCAGAACCAGGTACCAACACACGCATTTACCACAAGGTTACTGTGAATACCTAATTGTTTTCAGCAGATTACTACAAATGGATTAGGTAACTTGCATACTGCTTGCACAGTGATTCAATGCATTGATGATCCCTTAGTGTACACTACCACAAAAGACCAGCGCAGAGAGGATTTAGCAACACTCTTGCCACTATTGGTTGACAAGATATATAAGGTTGAGAAAGGAAAAAACTGTAATACTGCCTATCAGCAGTTGTGTATCTATAACAGATGATATCCTCCGATAGTAAGAGGGTTACTCCAAAAAGGGCAGCTGTGATACACAATACACCATAACCGTGCACAGAAAAAGAGATGCAGCAATTTATGGGACTGTGCAATTACTGCAGGTCTTTGATTTTTGTTTATATGACCTACATCAAGCCCTTCAACCATGGGTTGAAGGAAGCACAGAAAGGAAAGGGCCCCATATATTGGAGAGAGGAAATGATTGAGTCATTCCAAGAATTACAGAATACAATTAGCAATGCAGCCATTTTAGCAACTCCAGATTATACATTTTGTTATGTTCTCCCATTCTGATGTTCAGGTGATAACGGCTGTCCTCACCCAGCAGACCTCACAAGTACACCTGCCATTGGCTTATCATCTAGACCCAGTCATGCAGAGGCACTTTCCATGTGAACAGGCACTTAAACCAGCAGCGTTTTCAATACAGAATTCATCCACGATCCCTATGGGCTGTCAAGTGATGCTCTATGTGGAGCACCTACATTTTTCCATCATGGACAAATCAAAGTCTATCCTTACCAACAAATGAGCTTCGGGTATCGGGTAATTCTGTGCAATAATTCTATTAACATAGTGAGATGTGACATTGTTACCCATCTACGTTTCTCATGGAGCCAGGACAAGACAGGGATTATGTACTTGACTGTACTACCTACCAGGACACATTAGATGATCTCACTGAAGTTAAAGAAGATCCCTTAGAGGGAGTAGAGATACATGTCCTCACTGTGCCATCAGTGATCAATCAGAACTATCACGCGCTATGAGGAAGGGGTGTTTGAGGTTATATCAAAATTAAGACTGACCCAACACTATTCTACACAAGCAGCAGAACTGGTGGTGTTAATAAGGACAATAGACATGTTGAAAGAATGTTGTGTTATCATCTATTCAGATTCAGCATATTTCCCATCCATAGTGCACTCAGGGTTGTTGAGATGGGAGAGGAGAGGGTTCAGAAAAAGTGATGGCACCCTAGAGCAATTTGCAGATTTGCTTTCCAGATTAATAGAGGTACTGCCCCTTCCCTCAGCACTAGCATTTGTAAAATGTTCAGCATACACCAAAGGTACAGACTTAATTTGCTGGGGCAATGATGCAGCAGACACATCAGCTAAAGAAGCTGCATATTTACCACATTTTCTAGGATAAGTTCCCATTTTCACAAACATTTCAATTCAACAAGTACCTCTAAAGGACCCTTATAAGCGCTGCCTGTGGTCCAGATAACAGAGCTACAGGGACATACCCTGCAGCAAGAACAGGACCTATGGACAAAGTGAGGGTGTTCCCTATTGCCCACAGATTCAATATGGAGACAGAACATTACAGGAAAGCCTGTAATGCCCCAGGAGTTGCTTAAACGTGCCCTAGATAGACTGCATCACCCAGCGCGCACATCCAAAAAGTGTATTGCATCGGACCTGCAGGAACAATGGTCTATTCCAACTATACAGGAACATGTGGCAGAAATCAAAAACAACTGTGTGGCCTGTCAGAGTTACACCTCTCCGCACACACTCAAAGCAACCCTGTCACACCCGTCAGGGCCATTCCAACATTTAAATATCTACTTTTTATACATTATTACCAGGTGTACCAGCTTTTGCTATTTGATTGGTATGGTTTGCCCATTCTCCCATTGGCTTGAGGGTGGACCCTGTACCCATGCTGATGTCAAATCAGCAGCTACATTTCTAGCGTTTAAGGTTTTCCGTTGATGGAGTGTTTGTGAGGTGTTGAGGTCCACCTATCGACCACATTTTGTCAATGACCTCTTCAAAGGGATAACTTCCCTATTGGGCAGAAAATACAAGTTATGATCTGTATACCACTCACAGGCTAATGGAATAGTAGAGTGCCTCATTTACTTCCTTACAGAATGCCTTGCGAAGATGTGTGAAAGATTTGGCAAGAACTGAATGCATTGCTTGCCACTTGGTTTGTTTGTTCTGCGTGAGCAGCCTGGCTCTGATTAACACCTAACTCTGCATGTGATTGTTACAGGTAGGAGATAGCACAGCTCACTTCTGCATGTACATTCTCGGATGCTCACAGCTATGCAGAAGATCTGGGGGGGTATTTTGGGGGTATCTTAAAGAAATGACCAATTCCTTAAAGTTCATATCAAGACAGGTTGCACCACACAAAAGCTGGCCAGACGCATTATCTGCAGAAACCCCAACACCACAACAGGAAGAGACCCTACTGCAGCAGTCACAATTATATCTGGGGGGAGAAGATTTGAATTAAGAACTTTGTAAGAACCATATATGGTATTCATGATTGTAGTACATTTGAGTATAGTGCGTATGGAATATGTGTTTGTGTATACTTGGTATGGTTACTTAGTTGCATATAGTAATGATGCTGGAATCTCTGGTTATTTTTCTGTGTGGAGAAAAACAGTATAACTGCAGGAAAGTTTAAAAGCTTTAATTGCATAATATTACAAATACATGTACCTTTGTTGACTCTCATAAACAGTACATTCTATGCACTATGTTTGTACAACATTTGTGTATGATACACTGTTGTTGTTCTGACATTAAATAATCATTGAGTCATTGGGAAGAAAATGCAAACAGGAAAAAAAAAACTGTTCCAATTATGTGAGTTTATGTGTGATAGTATGTTTTTTTGAAGTGTTTTGTCATTAAGGTTATGTACGTAGTTAGATACCGGTTGGCATAGTCTAACTACATTTACATTAGACTTTAAAGAGGTTTTATAGTAACAAGAATTGTGATGGCTTATTTGAAACATTTTGTAATGAAGGGTATTTTTGAAGGAGTTAGATACCTGTTGGCATATTCTAACTGTTGATTGTGCTACAGTTTAGTGAGTCAATTTGGGCTGAAGCCATATTAGGTAGGCATTTGTTACATTTGCTGGTAACCTATGTTTTGGAGTAACAGAGTTGTTTTTACGTTCAAACCAACCACTTACGTTTTTTCATATAGGCAGTAGAGTGCCCTGAAGTGATTGAAGTGATTGTGGTACCAAAGTGGTATATTATGCCTACTGTTGTGAAGCTTTTTTTGGCAGGAGATTATTGGCTGTGTGTAAAGCTAGTGATCTTACAGTTATATTTGGTACCATCTGTATTGAACCTTAGAAGCATTAGTATAACATATTTGCTATTTGAGTTTATTTAAATAATGGGATAATTGTCTGAACTTCAAAAAGGGCATAATATGCCATGATTTGAATTCTGCAGAAGCTGGTAAAATGGAATGGACTCACAATTTGGTATGGATAGATATGCAAATGCTTCATTAGGGATCTTCTCTTGTGAAACATGTATGTTTCCACGTGTATGACATTTGGACAATTTCATTTATAAGGATGTTTTTGATTTCCAGTAATTGTAGTAAGTACATAATGAATTCTTGAGGATCTTTGTGTGTGTTTACCATTCCTTCACAGTAGTCCAATCCCTGCCTTATACCCAATACACTATATGTGCTGTCAGGATTCTTTGTGGCATTTCTATTAAATGACAAACATTTGCAAACACAACTGGTCCAAGCCGTTTAAGTAAATGTTGTGAACAATTGGTGGCAATTGGAAAAGAAGATTGATTGTTACAATTGCATAGCAATTTACTCCAATTGTGTTTCTGAAATTAAATGGACCAGACAGTTGTGTCCCTGCATCATTTGATGGGCCTGTTGATTTCTTCAGAGAAGAGATATTTGTCTATTTCTTTCTTCTGATGGACGTGCAATTGAGTTTGTAGTAGACAGTTTTGTAGTTGTATTATTTGATGGAGAAGTAGTTGTTTCTTTAGTGGTATTGTTGGGAGGTCTGTTATAGGTTCTGTTTGTATTACATTTCTTTTTAAAGTTTTTTTTTGAAGTCCAGGCTAAATAACTAGGGTATCACTACATATTATCCCCACCAAAGATATTGCCGTATATATGGTCATCTGGAACGGCCATAGGTCAAATTTCTGGGGCGATAATTTTGGGGTTTTTGGGAGCAGGGGGTCAGGGGGTGTCCCCCGCTCATTTAAAAATAATGCAGGGGTTATGGGGGTGTCCCCCGCAGGTTCCATGCCTTAATATCACCGTAAAAATATGGCAATATTTTTGTATGGCGATATTGTTGCAGGATAACTAACACATGGGACCATAACTAGATGAGAGTGTACAGTGCATGTAGCCTGTTGCAGTCTAGGATGCAAGGAATGTCAGCGTTGACTTTGTTTGCATCAAAGTTAACTAGGAATAAACCATTGAGTGTACAGAGACGTGAAAGTGCTACATAACTCATACCTTCTTTAAAGACTGTGCTGCCAATGTCAATCAAGCGTGATCTAGGGTTAGACCTTGCGATTTTTTAATATTGACAGCATCTGCAAGAGACAGAGAAACGTGTTCTCTGTGTATGTACATGTCTTTCAAAAGAAGGAAACATGCTATTGTGCTGTCAATTCTTTTAACTTACACAAGTTTTTCAAAGTGGATGTTGACAAACTAAATGTTGTTGTCACGTGGATATGTTTGGAAGCCAAGAACTGTACCAATTGCCCTGTTGATTACACCTTGCTCTACGTCAAGGTAACATTTTAGAATTACTCTGCAGTTTAGACACGGGGTTAACATTTTCTTCAATCCAGCTGTGTTGGAGATACATTTTTCTGGGCTATTTCTTTGTGCTGTTGCCTGTTGCTTGTTGACACATAGCGAATGTCATGCCATGCACTTCTAGTTTGTCTGTGGAGCTAATATGTAGTATGGGTTGCATTTCTTTTTTTAACATTGCCTCATTAAATTGACTCCAGCTTGAAAGGGTTTGGCATTAATTTATGTATATTATATTTTGTTTAGAACATTGTTCCATGACATCAGGAGCTCATCTGTTTTGCCCATATAGCTCATGGATTAGTCTACTATTTAACATGGAATTTATATCTTTAGTAAGCAGATCAGTTCTACTGCTTTTTAAAATGTTAGCATAGGTAAGGTCTGCAGACTGACACATGTTTTGAGTTAGTTCTCTGTACTGAAAATGTTGCCAGAGACCTTTTACTGGTGTTCACTGTAGGAGGTCTCCGAAAACAATATCTTCTTTTCCTCCTAAAAGTTCTTTGAAGTCGGTTTTTAGGACTTCTTGCATTCTGACATTAATTAAAGCCAACTTGAGATTGGAAACCACGTTTACTTCATCTATTAGGAGCACATTCATTTGTTTAAGCGTTCTGCACACTTCAGTAGCAGCTTCTGCTGATGATTTGTAGTCAACTAATTTGTTTTGATGTTCTACTGGAAGAAGTAGTAGTCAGTGTAAAGTTACACCTCATATTCTGTAGGAAGATAAACTTGTAGGGACTGTTACAACAGCCTAAAATGTTGTTGTTTGTAAAGTTTTGTAGAAATGTGCTGATTATTTTAATCAAGAACAGTTTACCAGAACCAGCTTCATCACTTACATACAGAAGAAGAGCTTTATAATTTTTGGCGGTACAAGTTTTAGTTTCATGTTTGAAACCATGTTCAGTTTCTTCAGTGACTTCTAGATAAATGGTTAGTTGTTTATCATTTAGCTGTGCTTTGAGCTCTGATAAGTCTTCTTCAGATCGTTTATATTGATACATGTTATTTTGTACCTCAGTCATGCTGTCATGATTAAAGGTATGAAACACATTGGGGCTAAATTGCTACATAGAATAACATCCACTACTTGCTTAAGAAAACAGCAGTATAATTGTAGAGCTTCCTTGCCCAATCCTGCTTTTAAACATGCACGCAGTTGAAAGACGCGTTTCCGCGGTAGCTGGAGGCTGCCAGGGAAACAGTGGCGTCCTTTGTATATGGGAGGAACGAAGCGTCTGCATGCATGACTGGAATGGGTCAAATGACCTAACCTTTAATAGTCCCACCTCTGCACTAGCCTAATGCTTCTGAAAAAACTAAGTGCATTACTCTTGTGTCTTTGTTCATGTTGCCAATTTCTTCCTTCTTTCATCACTTTGCCTTTGTCTGTTCCTTGTCTGATTTGATCATCCTTAGTATTCTTCTTGGCTCACAGAATTGACCCTGCTACATTTTTTGGACCTGTCTTGCCTCTGCCCGTGCCTGTATTGGAAGTATTACTTTGATTCAAATTGCTCACCTTGGACTGCAACTGTATTTCTTTTGGTCCTGTTTGCCCGACTCTACGCCGACCCGGAACATTTATGGACTACCTTTTCTCACTTCCTCTTGTTTGAACATTCACTGGACCATTAAACCTGCAAGTGAAGTTCCTATTGGACTCACCACCACTCTCGCCACGCTAACGAGCTTCTCAATGCCTCGGGTAATCCAGAAGAAGAACACAAACTACTACATCAGATTTCCAAACCCCTACGCACATGGACTAGAGACTTCTGATGTGTGCAGTGATCATTAGGCATCCGCGTTTCATTGGTTTAGGTGTGTTTGGACACTAGGCATCCTCGTACCAGTGGATTAGGTTTGGGACTACTCTGGAATTCTTTCTATTGGTTACCTTTGTTTGCTGACTTTCAAAGTTTCCACATGGTAATAAGTGTTCTGTTTATTTGTGTGACTTAGTTAAAATTGATGTACATTACCTGATCCTAGAATTTGTCTGTCAGCACTTCACATACCCATATCTGATACCGTTCAACATGTGCACCCTGAAACCTGTTTTTTGTTAAACTCTGTGATATTGTAGCACAGGTCAGTCTTGTCCCTAGATCAATTAAGTTGCATACTGTTTGTGTATTTACGGTTAACCCGTGACTTGTTTTGCCTTGCAGCCTGGTGTCTCATAGGAATCCCATCTTTCAGTTAATTGGTCCCCCTGTATGTCATTTTCAACATCCAGAGAGACACATTCTTTGGAGGAATTCTTCTTTTACATTACGGGGGCAAGCCAGTGAAGAGGAATTCTGTCACATGGCTATTTCTGCTTCAATTAGAATGCGTGGTTCTTCAAGTGGTTCTAAGCTTCCTTTGAGGGAAGGTTGACTGCTCTCAGGAGAGTAATTATCTAGTTGAGCTTCAATTTCTTTCTCTTGGTGGTGTTCATTGTCCAACATTTTTTTATATTGTTTGAAATTGACATTTGTTATACTGCTTTCATTTGTTTTGAATGCAGCTTCAAATGAGTCATAGTCACTGTTAATTCTTCTTCTTTCCACCAAGGTTTAAAAAGTTGCAGTAGAGCCATATAATGCAGTTCTCTATGTTGCAGAGTTTTAAATGATAACATTATATGATTAATTAAGTCGGGTTTGGTAAGTTTGACTATGCTTCCTTTACAAGTTGAGACTTAATATTTGCCAGTGGTCTCCTCTGTTGTGACATTGTTTTTGTAGGAGTAGTCCCTGGCTATGTCGTACATATGTTTTCCAAAGTAGTATTTTCATTTGGATAGTATGTGTCAATTACATTTTCTTTTTGAATGTCCCAGCTTTCAGAATAATTTGTGGCTATTGTTTCCATTTCTTGGTGGGAGTTTAGTTCTCTTTATCAGGATGAAGATGGAGTGATGTTTAGCCAATGATTTATAAGACTGTGGGCCTCATTACACGGACGGCGGTAAGGGTTAACGGTCACCGTTAATGGCAACGGTGACCGTTAACCCTTACCGCCGTACTACGAGGTCCCTTAGCGGGTTGGAGTTTTAACGCCTGCTTTTTGCAGGCGTTAAATACCAACCCGCTAAGGGACCTCGGAGCTAATTACGGCACCGCAAAATTGCGGTGCCGTAATTAGCGCCTTCCCCAGTCCCATAGAGCCCTATGGGGCAGAAATGGGAATGGGGAAGGGCAATGGCGGAAAGGGGATTTACCGCCCCTCCAACCTTGGAATGGGGCGGTAAATCCCCTTTCCGCCAAGGCGGTGCTGGTATTTTACCGGCATGGTCCAGGGTGCTAATAGCACCCTGGACCACCGCCTTCCGTGTAATGAGGCCCTGTACCTGTTAAACAATCTGCAGTTTCATAGCACCCGCATTTTCTATGAGTGAGCATTTTTATACCGAAGCTGTACAATTATTGTGACAGTGTTTTGTCAGATGATATGTCATCCCAGAGGTCTTTTAGGTCTGTTTTCTCAGCTTTGATGAGATAGACTGTGACATATCTTGCAACTGCAGTGAGAATTGTCTGCAATATATTGTATGTCTATGTTTGAATTCCACAAGAGGGCAATTATTGTATTGTAAAGATTGATGTACTTGGATGCTTCATCCCTTTTAATGTTGTATGTGTTGTAAAAGGATTTGCCCTTCACACTGAGTCTAGCAGAAGACATCAAGCTTTTTACTTGTCCTTTTTTGCAAACTGGTCTAGGGAAGCCAAAGCTACATTTGGTACAGAATTCACCTTTGTTTTTATATCTACTTCAGCAGTATTTGCCACACACATGTTTTTGGAAGTGAAAGATTTGTATACGTAGGTCATTATCTATGGTTTCTGAAAGGATGTCACAGGTAATGCATTTTTCATTAAACTGCGAAACAGTGGCATCACTGTCATGGCCAAATTTGGGAGCATCATTTATCCACAAAACCATGTGGCTGTGTTGTGCTCCTATGGATTGATATTCCTTTCTCCAAAAGAAGTGATGCACGTATCTGAGCAGATGGTTAGTTTTATTGCAAATGAAGTGCAGCATGTCAATGAATTGATGGTGAAAGTACCTTGATACATTGACATGGTCAAGAGAACAGAGTTTTCCTGGTGTATGTATATCTATTCCATCTTTATTTTGGTTTGCAGTGCGTAAGAAGTTGTGTAAGTCGTCCCATGATTACTCTGCACACCTTAAAGTAACAAATTATGAGGGTGTGCCTATGTTCTTTAGCATATTACGTACATCAGAGTGACATTGGAACCAGTATTCTTTTGTACCATGCATGTTTGCCAAGAGATTTGCGATACTTTATTACAAACCTTTATCTTTGGGCCTCGTTTCATGTCTGGCGGGAACCCTCCCAGTGCTACTGGCGGGTTGCCGCTGGACTCATAATTTTTTACCGGCGCCTCACTTCCCGGGGGCACAAGAAGATTCCAAGTCTGGCAGCCCTGGAAGTCAGGCACTGGTAAAATGTAAGTCCCCATTCTCATAGGACTAAATGCGTGAGGGGACTCAGAAGCACTGACACGGTTGTTAACTGTGCCAGCGCTTCGCTGAATGGTCTCCGTACCATGGTTGCTGTACCCAGCAGGGTCTGACCTTTCAGGCACAGTGGCCACGCCAGTCAGACACGTACTTTGCAGGTCTGGAAACAAGGGGAGCAGCGAGCTTACCGGCACTCTTGTTTCTGGACAGGCAAATTATAATGAGGCCTTTTGTCTTTTATTTTTTTAGGGAGGGTAGCGGATATGTTAAAAAAATTAGAACCTGTTTTTTAATGTGTGTTATAAGAAACCAAAGCGTCGCTCACCCGCTTGTCCTCTGGGACTTGTTATCCAGGTGGCCAGGACATGGCCATTGCTTTTGGATCCAGTTCCTGTGGGTGGACTATTGCGAGAGGATCACCTGGGTGAGGGGTCTTTTGGGAGTGAGGGTGAAACAGCTGATGGTGAGACACGGTATTCCCCCCTTTTTTGATCATCTGCATCCTATTTTGCTGGATTTTCTGAAGTCACAACCCCCCCTTTGAAAACTAACACTGGGCCAAAGAAGAGAGTGACTGAGAGTAACCAGACTAACTCTCTCACCTCATACTGGACATGTCCTGTTAATTGGGTCAGGCAAAGTCAGGCACTTTACATTAAGTGCAGACACCTGATACCAGTTAGCTCTCCTCAAACGAATAAAAGGCAATACCTAAAGATACACTCTGAGCAAGGCAGAACACGAGAATGAGCAGAATTTACGGGGTGAAGGCACATCTACGGGAGCAGAGCAACAGACCAAGGTGCGAGAGCAGCAGGCCAAAAACCCAAAGGGTTCCCAACTGGAGGTTGTTGCCTCTGACATCCCGTGAAAGACACGTGGAGAAAGCCAAATCCGACAAGTGAACAATGCATTGTGTTTCAAGGATGCCGGTGACCCTCCCGGGTGAACGACAGAGATGGGGAGGCAAGGGCAAGTCTGTGGTACTATCCTTGACTCGTGAATTGGAAATAGCAAAACAGGAAAGAAACACACACAGTCAGTGAGTTGGCAAGTGACCTGAGAGTCCAGTGTGTGTTGAAGCGAATAAAGTAGCAACATTACATCACAAGTGAAGGCTGCACATGTATGGATGAGACACGAAGAAAGGTAGACTTGTGAATGAACTTTGAAGTAAAAGGCAGCTGTGAGATCAGCGATACTAAGTAATGGAGTTGCCCGGCAAAAGGAAGTAGCCCATTTGAAAGTCTCTGTGAATGGTACATTGTTTGAAGCTATAAAGGAAACAAACAGCAAAAGTGATTTAAGCAAGAGTAAACAAGAACTTTGAGTCAAAGTGGTCCTGCAGTGGTCTGTAAAGAGAGCCACACCCATTCGAAAGTATTCTACATCTGAAAGGGGTCCAAGAACGATTGAGGGAGACCAGAACAAGAACAACCTTGGGAAAGGGAGCCCCCCAGCAAGCATGTGTTGAACTGTGAGGGGTCTGAGCCCGACAGAGGGGGACCTATGTGAACTGCGTACTGTTAGGTCTGACCTTTGTGAACTTTACGTTGGAATATCATTTTGAAAGTCAAGAAAGAGATTTTAATGTGGAAGACGAGACGGGCCTCAATCCATGGTTTGGAACTGCTTAGAGTGTTAGAAACCGAGCCGGAGTGTGTCATCCTGCGTACAAGGACAGCCTTACTGCGTGAAATTTAGGGCGAGGAGGAGAGCTGGATCAACTACATTTATTGTTTTGAACACTGATTTTTCCTTTGTATCCATTTCTCCATTTAACACTTTTCGTACAAGAGCTAGGGCAGGCATTAGGTTTTTGTTAGCATAGGCTATTTTGATTTCACAGACTCCACTAGGACTGTTTTGTTTATCGTTTTATGGTCGAGAGTACTGCCATCGTAGTTATGGGGCAACATAAGAGTCTCTCCAATCCCAACCCCAACCCCAACATTTTTAATAAAGGTTTTACAAATTGTATCCATTGTGTCAGTCTCATACCTGTGATGCCGTGATTCCCTACAGTATGCAACTCCATAAAATAGAGTTGCTAATTCACTTTCAAACAGTATTTAAAATTTTGTCTGAATCCGGAATCTTCAGAATACATTCATAAAGAGCAATATTCTGATGCACTAATTTGTGTGGACCTTTCATCCTATCTGCCTCATTTTCCTGTAGGAAAGAGTAGAGGAAAAGAATGGGCTTCTTTGTTTTTTTCCCATATGATCATTGATGCATTTGATGTGTTTTGAATGCATTTTCAATGATGTCTTTGGAGTATAGTGGGAAAATTGTATACTGGTCTAAAATGTTGGCGAGAGTAACAGAATTACCCACATTGATCATTTACAAATGATTATATGGTAAATTTGGCCAAATTCGGCCAGAACCATTGGATCATTGGTATACAATCAAGTTTGTGTAATCACTACCAAACATGTGGGTAGCAGGGGTGTCCCGAGGTTTGGAGGTGGGGGATGGGGAAAAAAATCAAAATAAACAAAGGAAAGCGGACCCTGCGGTGTCTGTTCCAACCCACGTAAGAGGGATGGATCTAACGCTGCAGGCTCAGTGAGAAAGCACCTATGAATAACGTAAGTAGGGGGTGGCTAGGGAGAGTTTTGGGGTGGATGTTTTTTTATTGTTTTTGCAGATGTGGCCACAGCAAAATTGGCTTCATGGCCGTAATGACCACTGTCAATTCGGCTGTGACCAATTGTGCCACGGTCAAACCACATACTAGCACAGTAACTGGATCTACAGGTTCAAATTGTTACTAATGCATTTTCAATGGTGTCTTTGGAGTGTAGTGGGAACATTGTATACTGGTCTAAAATGTTTGCTGCAGTAACGGAATTAGCCAAATTGATCATTTACAAATGATTGTATGGTAAATTTGGCTGAATTCGGCCAGTACCATTTGATCGTTTTTAAATGATCATGTTTGTGTAATTACTACCAAACATGGGGAGCAGGGGTATAGTGATGGCTTTTGGGTGTAGCGGTATAGTGATGGCTTTTGGGTGTAGCAGGGGTGTCCCCACTTCCAGAGGTTTGGAGGCGGGGGTAGGGGAAAAAAAGCAAAGCAGACCCTGCAGCGTCAGATCCGACCCGCGTAAGAGGGCCAGAACCTACGCTGCAGGGTCAGTGAAAAAGCACCTGTGAATAATGTAAGTAGGGGTAGTTGGGGGAGTGTGTTAGGGGTGGGTGGGGGATTTCATTTTTGCAGATTTGGCCACAGCCAAATTGGCTTGGTGGCCGAATTGACCACAGTCAATTTGGCTGCAAACAATTGTACCATCGCCAAACCTTGTACAACCACAGTAACAGGATCTACAGGTTCAAATTTGCCAGTTGCTGGTGAATCTTTAATTATTTGGGTGGTTTCTCTTAATTATTTCTCTATGTTTATATTGTTGTAGTATTCATTATTTTTTCTTTCATGTATTGTAGGGCTTACTAACTTTCTTTAAGTCGACTAGTTGTTGCCAAATGTTTTTTGTCTTTTGTTGGTACACCATTAACTATTACAATCAAAGATTGATCTATTAGTCATTGTACTCCTAGAGGTTCTACATTTTCTTTAATATCTAATGGCAAATATACTACTTTGACACAGATGTACTTTAGTAACTCAGAAGGAGTCAATGTGGCCGCTTTCGGTTGAAGGTGTATTATAGCTTGAAATGGGTGTACTGTTTGGATTATAATTCTCTCCTATAAATTAAATTGTTGGAGATCCTTTGGAAGGTGGAATATTACTAAGTTATTAGTGGTAGCACATGATGGCATTTGGTTATTGTCAAGCTTTGTGTTGAAGTACGTGCAAAGTATTGAGGGGTCAGTTATTTTGTATTTATTTTCTGGTTTTAGATATAAAGCCGATTGGGACCGTTGGGATTCCTCATTGTCCACTATTTCGTAGGCCCATATCTACTATTGTTGTGCTCTTTCTGCCAACACCGACAAAACTTGGTCTGTAATTTCAGCAGATGTGTTTTGAAACTTAGCTATTTCATTTTTGTATGTCTCTGTTTGGAGGTTGGGATTTGAGAGGTTTTCAATAATATTTGCTGAAGTTACTTAATGTTCTAAGTAATCTTCATTCCAAAAGTATTTACTTTGGATGTGCTCTATTTCTCAAAGGGGTTCTTTGTCTGTTCAATGTAGGAACATATTATTTAAATGTTGCAGTTGTACAGCAGGACTTCTTGCATAATATATGCTATGCACAAGATTCTGTATAGCAGAATGGTGTGTTGCTAACATTTTGATGTGGTGGAAGGTGGTTTTGCCAGCAGTAACTAAAATGCAAGCTAACAAATGTCCTTGAAGTCCAGTGTGGCTGCACACTGGACAAGAGTCCATGGTTTATAAAGTTTTCATATTACTTGTGTCTGTTAGGTTCACAAAGTGATTGAGGAATTGTCATAAAGGTTTAAAGGATAGTTGGTGTCTCTTACACATTGAGCTGCATGTCCATTTGTACACTATATGGTTTGTTTGGGTGAAAGGATCATTTGGTTGAAAGTTTGTTGGGGATGTTTTCTCGCTCAGGGTTTATTTTGCCATAATGGTGTCTCCTACCATTTAATACCCTCTGCCATCACTGTCTATGGCAATTGTTGTTTTTTTTGGTGAAGTTTGTAAGTGTTTTCATTGATATACAGTTCTGTGCTGCTTGTGTGAATCCATTCACCTTCACAGAAGTTTGAAAAGGTATATATATTGACATGGCACATGTTTAGAAGTACTGTTTGTAATGTATTAATTAATTTAGTTAGTGGTTTCATTCTTTTAAAAATAAATGTAAGCACAATCCTCTTTAGTAGAAATGCGCTGTCAAATAGAGCTTTGAGGATTCGTCTCCTGTGGTAGTATTTAAGGGTAGATTGTGACTTTTCAGCTTTTGTTATAAGATTGTGAAGAACTCTATGGTGGATATTTTTTGTAACATTACTTTTTTGGATTGCTTTACAGTGGCTACCTTAACACTGGTAGATATACTGTTAGATTCATTTGTAAGGCTTGCTGTCTTTGTACATCTTTTATTTCTTTTAGTCTTTGCAAGTGGGGCCTAACCTTTTTTAGTCGTGGCTGGTTTAGTTTTGTTGAGTGAGGTTACTAGCTCTTTTCTTTTAATGTTTTCTATACATTGTTTTACAGGTGGATGACTATATGGTTTGCTTTTATTATTATCTGCTCTATTGTGTCTTTCTTTTATATAGAGATTATTATCTGCTCTATTGTGTCTTTCTTTTATATAGAGATTATTTTTATTAGGCATTGTGTTGTGTTGTGTCTGTTGCAAAAAAAATGGGGGTTTGAAAGTTGTGGAACGTACATGCAAGTATGGTGCATGGGTGTGTGGGTGTGATTATAGAGATGCATTGAGTGTTGTTTGATTGTGAAGTGGCATACTAGGTGTGGTTGGGAAGGTTGGAAGAGTAAGAGTTAGAGTCTCTAGAGGTTTGATGGCCTTGGGTTAGTGAGTAGTGGTGTGATTTAATAAGTCGGGACATTGTGATGTTTTGAGGAAAACAGTGGGTGTTGTAACTGTGGTATTTAGATGGGAATAGAAAGAGTGTACATGGTGCAATATAAACAGTTAGAGTAAAATAAATGATGATTCAAAAAGAATACTCTGGGTTACAATTACAGAAAGATACAAGGTACATTAATATAGTTACTTTGTAGAATGGGAAGGGTATACTTGTTCGGCAAATGTATTCAGCAATCTTCTTCTTTCCTGTAATTGTAAAAGAAAGTTAATGTGTAAATGTGGTAATGGTGAAGTACTTTTAGTAAGCAAAGTTGTTCTTTATGAAGGTAGAAGTTCTTGGGAAAAAACAGCTAATTAAGTTGCGTCAAGAGTGTTACTATGTTGTTAGACGAATTGGAGTGAAAGTAGTTGTGTTTCGGACTTTGGAAGGAACAGGTCAAACATGGGTTTGAGTTAAAAGTTCATATCTAGTTTATTTTTGTGCTGCTGGTTTTAATAAAGGAAGTGCTATGTTTGTGGTGTAAAGTATTTGTATTGTGTTGCAGTGTTTTGAAAGACTAGGGAAACTGTGGCCTAGTGGTAACGCAATGGGTGATTGTTTTTGCAGCAGTGTTTGGTGTCTTATAGTAGAGGTTGGGAAAGAAGAGTACTTTATATGTAAGGTGAAGTGTTGTATATAGATACTTTGCAGGTATACAGATATGTGTGATCAGGTGCAGAATGGAGGTAGTGTAGGAAATGTAATGAGTGAGGTTGGAAAGTGCCACATTTATAATGAACGAAAACTCGAAAATGCTGACTGTTTCAAAATGTTTCTTTTTATGAGTATGTTAATGAAAGTTAAGAAATGCATATGTGCATTTATAGGAGCTCCATGTGCAGCATTTTAAAAAAGAAAATAGAAGCAGATGGAAAAGATTTGTAGCACGTGTTGTGTGTAAGTTTCATATATTGTCAGTACATGCATACTTGCCATCATGATATATTCCAATCTGTAGGTTCTTACGTAGTCCTAGTTTTTTTGTTTGCATTCTGGGAGTTGTAGTTCCACTTTTCCCATTATAAAACTTGGGCTAGAAGTCACTGATTGAACAGACAAAACCAGGACTGGATTAGCACCTTCAGATTGGAATGGGTGATATTTGCAAGCATGCATGTACTGCCAATTTATTCAACTGGCACACACTAAGTGCCACTTAAAAACGGTCTACAAATCTATTCTATTTGATTTTTCTTTCTTTTATTAAAAGAAAGTTACACACAGTGCTGCTATAAATGCACATATACATCTTTTTAGGCAGTTTGTTTTCTTTTTAGGTACAACTCTAGTTAATTCATGTGCCTGGTATCTACTTCAATTCAAAATTGTGTCGCAAATGCGTGAGGCAAAAAAGAGGCAATGAACCGCACCTCTAAAGATAACAGTGAAGAAACTGGCCGCACACATACAAAACTGTGCCACACTTGATTTGTGAATCTGAGGTCCTTTTTTAGTTTATGAAATCAGGTTCATTAGAATATATTAACAAACAGTGCCCTTTTGGATAACACGTGTTTCAACACATCTGTGTCCTTTTCAAATCAGGGCAAATACAAAATAAATTATACAAATAACAGTGGTTATTTAGCACCAAAATGAGTGGAAAATAAAAATAATTTGTGAATCACAAAAAGATAGAAAGACATCAAATGTGTTGTTTAAAAATCACAGATATTGTGAAGGGGTGAAAGGAGTGGAGGTTTTAGGGGTTATTAGAAAAAGGAAAAATATATAAACAGAACATAAAATCAGTTTAGCAATTCAATCTTGAGAGATCTTGTCAGAGTAATGTATGTATGCATGTTGTTCAACATTAGTGCCCGTGTGGGGCTTTACCTAGTATATACCTTTCAAGAAAAATATAATAAACTTTCCAAACCACTAAAAAAAAAAACACCCCTAATACTTCACCAGCTAGTTCAGAGGTTAATTCAGATACTGATAAAGAAAAAACGGGGGATCCAGAATGAAACATTGAAGGTTCAGGCTTCCTGGATCAAATCAGACGTTTTAAAAAGGGAATTAGAATTGCTAATACCAAGCAAGTCCGTTTTCAAGCAGCTGCACCAACAAACCCTCAGGAAGCTTTACCACGAGGAGAGGAAGGAGGGAGTACAAGACAGCGGAAACCCAGACGCTCTGGAGGATTTCAGACGCTTGACAAGAGCCAGCGCTCGGATAGCTGATAACAAAAAAAACAAAAAATGATGTTTGAAAACCCACAATTGTAGAATACATTTTTTAAATTGAATGTACATTACCCCACCCCCTCCAATTGGACTTCAATGAGAAGTCAGCATTCTACAAGGGTTTAGCCATTACTGGCAGGCTTCCAGGCTGTGGCTTACTCTGCTTCCCTTCTAAATGCCCTGCTGTTCTCTGACCTTCTCCGACGCCTGCTCTGTGAGAACCCATTGCTTCCTGATCCATTGGCCTTAGATAAAATGCTGCTGCAATGCCCCTCGCATTATTGTTTACTTTGGTTGCCAGACAACCAGTCTCCACGCTGTCTATTTAATCCAATAGACGTCCACCCGCAGGCGGAAGCTGGCCCCATGCAAAAGGTCCCCAGTGTAAGGCCCTGCCTCGAGCCTGTTCAGTAACTCTACTTATCTGCAAAGGGCAGCAGCCCCAACACCCCTGCATCTGCCAGAGCGGTCATCCACACTGCAGCTTGGAGACAGTGATCCACGAGGCATCAGCCGCACCGCAACGAGAAGTCAGCATTCTACGAGGGTTTAGCCATCACTGCCAAGCTTCCAGGCTTTGGCTTACCATGCTTCCCTTCTCCGCACAAACCGCTGAATGCCTAGCTGTTCTCTGACCTTCTCTGACACCATACCATGTGAAGCATCTGCTCTATGAGTACCCTATTGCTTCCTGATCCATTGGCCTTACCTAAAATGGCTGCCGCAATGACCCTCACATTATTGTTTACTTTGGTTGTCAGGCAACCAGTCTAAGCACCTTCTATTTAATCCAATAGATGTCTGCTGGCATGCGGAAGCTGGCCCCACGCAAATGGACCCCAGAATAAGGCCCTGTCTCGAGCCTGCCAGAGCCAGGCGGACCGTGGGACCGACCTCAACTCGAAAAGTACAACGCCTGTTTCTCCTCAACACACCGACTTCGGAATCCTGTTAAGCGCCTGCTCTGTATTGACCCAACTATCTAGCCTCTAATCAAGTGCTAGTGACCCACACACATCCCTCCTGTTGATTGTCTGCCCTCCCTATCAACTCTTGAGCAACTCCTTCTGTAAATTGACACTTTTCGAGTCTGCATAGTCGTCAGTCCTAAACCTATTATTTTATCATAACATGTTATATCACCATGGTTCTCATAGCTGCTATCTTTGCACCTCATATTTAGTTTGACCCCCACCAAGTCCTTTATTCACACACATGCATTACTTACTCCCAACTCTACTTGCTCTATACAATCATTGCAATTACATGTCTCTCTGTCTCTTGTACTGCCTCACTGCCTGTAAGTATATTACTATCTCACTGGTGTCTACTACCTATATGCTATAACTATATGCTTGTAATATTATTTATTGTCTGCCACCTATTTGCTGTGCCTGTCTGATTCCATAATGCCATGTCAGATGCTGCTGCATTGCCAGTATCCCAGACAGCTTCTCATTCTGAACTTTTTTCTTATATTGTCGACAAACATACCATATAACCCTTGCCAACTGTCATTGACCCGTTCACTGCTTTACCCCGCTGCATTACACCCTGACGCTGCTTCAAATTAGACAGTGTGAACAGCACGACTTTGAATCTTCTATCTAGATATCCTAGCAATACTGTGTGCTGGATTTAGCTGTGTAAGCATTGCTGTAAGGTAGCGGCCGCACATCTTGGCACTACGCACTCTTTAACTTGTGTAACCAGCCAGGTGCACAACATACCTGTTCAATGCCTATTTGATGCAGCGGTCTCTGCTCGCTTGCCCGAGAAAGGCATAGATCTTGCACAGCCTAAATCTCCATTCACTGGGATCAGAACCCTAGCACGGCATATCCTGTCTGCTAGTGTACTGCTTGAGTAACATACCTCGCAGCACCCTACCGCACTCAACTCAGTCAGTACCGATACCACCCTTTTCCGACTTGAGGCCTGCCTTCTACTTACTTAAGTACAAACTCTTTGCGTTCAACTCCCACTTCTTTAAACTCAGCTCTGCCAGCACCTAACTAACCCACAGCCTAGTGGTGCCCCTTTCTTTGACACATATGGCGAACCTATGTAAGGTAACCTTAACACTGAAGTATCAGCTAACAGCCATCACCGCATTACAATGGATCCAACTTTGCGCTTCCCGGCCTACACCTAACCAACCTTGCCCATTAAGCATTAGAAATGCCAGACTAGGATCTCGCTTCAAACCTAAAGGGCTGGTTAAAGTGCACTGCATAACATTCCCGATACCTAAATCCACGCTCATCACTTCCACAAGAGTCAACACTGAACACAACATCACTAACAAACCCCTTCCATCACAAGTAACCAAAACCCTAGGCATAGATGCACCCTCATCAGAAGAACCTCACATTAAAGGAGCACTCACCAATGCAAGATCACTAACTGCCCATGCCCTAGATACAGCAGATCTCATCACATCTAACCACTTTGACTTACTAGCGATCGAGGAAACATGGTTGCATCCAGCCACTGGACCATCACTATCCCTAGCCATCCCAGATAATTACACCATTTTCAGAGCTGACAGAGACACCAGCAGAGGCGGCGGAGTCGTTTTTATTGCAAAAAAAAACAGCTAGGCCTTTGAGAATTCTCTAAATAACCCTTCTCTCAGTCAAACTCCCATTGTCAGTGGCACGCACACTTTTGTTACATCTCCTATACATACCTCTGGGACCAATATCTTCCTTCGAGGAAGACATCACCTAACTCCTCATGCAGAATACCAAACCTGGCTCCCAAATAATAATGCTTGGAGAGCTTATCTTAGGCCTCCACGACACAAATGATGTCTTTGCAAACGCCCTAGAGAACACACTCTCACAGCTAGGCTTTGAACATCGTATCAGTGGCCCAGCCCATAGCAAGAGACAGATTTTGGATTGGTTGGAAGACTACTAAATACTACTAAAATCCTTATCAACTCGTCCTGCGCATGGTCCTACCACCACATCATCTCCTTCACCATACAGGGCAGCAAGTGTCCAAATCCAAGTTTTGTTCAAGGCCCACCAGTCCTATCTAGAAACAATCACAACGTCACTGTGGATATCTTACTGCCCTTACTACAGCCCATCACCAATCCTCCAAGGTGCTCAGACAAGGACCCATCCCTCATAGGTCGACTTGTACAACCATACCTTACTACAGGAATTAAATAAAATCGTTCCAATAAAAATAAGAAATGCTAAACCAAAAGCCAATCTAAACAAGTGGTTCTCTTCCAACCTCAAAGCTCTTCTTAACTCTAAAAGAATCTCTGAAGCCACGTGGAAAAATAAAACACCTACCGACCTAAACAATGAAAAGTTTACAACTGCCTCTACTGCCTAAAAAGTAGCCATCCTAAAAAACAAAAGTGATACCTACAATGTTAGAATAAAAAATGCCAAATCCGGCTCGAAAGATCTCTTTACCATCCTCAGGGAGTTAAAGTCACCTCTTCCACCCATAGAATCTTGCATCAGAGATGCTTCTTGGTGTGCCAACATCCAAAAAGCTTTACTTGACAAAATTGTTCTTTTACAGTCTAAAATAGAAGCTAAAAATCACAGTTTGACAATGGGCACCAAATGCAACAAGACTGAGGACCCACCCCATAAATCTTGCCACCCATTCCAATTTTTCTTGGTTCCCGCAAAGGAGGTAGAAGACATCATAGCTAGCCTAAAAGCCTCTCAAGATGCGTAGGGGATATAGGCCCAGCTGCTGTCATAAAGGAGAGTGCAAAGGAGCTCACTGCTTTCATCACTTCCATGATCAACGCTTCCTTTGAAACTTGCACAGTCCCAAATAATCTCAAAGAGGAATAGGTCATTCCCCTTCTCAAAAAACCAAACCAAAATCCTAGACAGAGCAGCATACCTCCAAATACAAAAGCACCTAGAAGACAACAACCTCCTAGGCCTCCGTCAATCAGAATCTAGGTCCAGACACGGCACAGAAACAGCCCTCCTGGATCAAAAAATCCAAATGAGTGAATGAAAAGATAAAGGAAAACTAGCCATCCTTCTTTTGCTTGACTTATCAGGCTCTTTTGATTTAGTCGATCATAATATCCTCACTAAACACCTGACCTCAGCAGCCTCCTTCTCCCCGAACACTGCAAACACTCCTGCCTGGATACAATCCTTCTTAACAAATAGGACTATGAGAGTATTTGCCCCTACGGCCTCAGTTGATCAATTCCCAATCTCTTGCAGAGTCCCACAGGGCTCCTGTGTCTCTCCCACTCTATTTAATATATTTACCAAGCTCTTGTTTGATCAATTGGGCAATTTGGGTGTCACCTACACGAACTATGCAGCTGGACACACAAGTCTTCATCACACTTACGGGCGGCTATGACAAAGACATCAACCTACTAACTGATATCTGCCTTCAAATTCAGGCATGGATGGCCACCCATGGCCTCTGCATGAATGATTATAAGACTGAGCTACTTCTTATAGGCGCACGGGTACACCTGAAACAAGCTAGACACCCCTTACAAATCCTTCAACATCGATGGGAACAACATCAAACTTTCCAATGATGTCAAAACTCTAGGCATATACCTGGATTCCACCCTCTCCCTCACTAGGCAAGTCAATGTGACTGCCTCAGCGACAGCTTACACCTCCAAGTTGATCAACGCTTGCAAACCCTTTCTCTCTACCCACAGCTCCCTTATACTGGCCAGAGAACTTATATTATCCGAGCTGGACTATTGCAACACCTTATACTTAGACTCTAATAAACTAAACTTGAACAAACTACAAGTGCTCCAAAATAATGCACTTAGATCTGCCTTAAATATCCGACGAACCAACCACATCTCTGCAGTCAGACCCAACACTCATTGGCTCCCAGTGCGAGACAGAATCACTCTCCAAACCCTAGTGATCACTCATGTATCTCACACAGCCCCAAAATACCTGGTCGACAAATTCAACAGGAACCAATCTTCCAGGCCCACCATGACTAGCTACTTACACTGCCTAAACATTCCCAAATACAAATTACAAAAAGCCAGCGGGTCTAGCTTCCCGGGACTAGCATCCCAGTGCTAACAGTTAAGCTCTGGAACTCCCTGCCAACAGCACTAAGAACGGAACCATCCTTTTGGCCCTTCAGAATAGAAGTAAAAGATTGGCTCTTCGCCCAGCAAAACTAAAGCTAACAAAGTTCCACAGCTATTTTCACTTGCATGGCTTTGGTTAATTTAACGCCTTGGTCTGTAACACTAGGCAATTTGCGATCTTCCTCGCTTCAACTGTAACTCTAGTGTACTCTGTTAACTGTGCACCTGTCTAGCATGTTTACTTGATATGTAACACAAGTCAACTGGCAAATGTATTTACAAAAGTACCCAGATACCCCAGGGTTAGGCACGCTCTATAAATAAATAAACTAAACTAAAGGAGCAGGATTGAGAGGGTGATTTGGATTGGGAGGTATTTTCCTATATAAAACTCCCTGAACTCTGCAAGAAAGAAGTTGTTGAGAGGGCCAACAAACATCTGTAAGTACTCGTAATTATCACCTAAACATCTCGTGTTGGGCTGAAATCCTGACAATCTGTCTATTCACGAGCAAACTCTGAACATCCCTACACACACATCAGCTCCACAAATGTCACCAAGCTTGCCCACAATGTGATTGTGTACCATGGGAATCCAGCTCAACCCCCACACTCTCCTTTGCACGACACCATGCCTCTCTAAACCGTTTCATGTTACACACGCATTATTGAGAAGTGTACAGAAACATTAAAACACAGAAACTGAATATACTTATCACTTGATTCAAAATGTAACAGTAAGAAAAGGAAATGAAGATCGTGGACTGTCTGACAAAGCTGTGCAGTATTGGTGAATGAAGATCATGTGATGATGAGGTGTTCGGATCAGTCCAGAAGCACTTTTTTCGTTTTGTATTGCTTCTTATGAAAATAAGACAAGTGAAATGCCTGCAGTAAGCCTCTGTGCCATCCTGTATTCAATGAAAAATTCCTCCCAGAACAATATATCCTTGTTTGCCTTTCTCCAAACGAACCACATCTTTTTGTTGATAAAAATTCTTCATTCAATCTTCAGATATATGTCAGTGTGTCAGCTACACGCTTCTGATGCCATGGAAATATAACCCACACAAAAACGCATTATATGATTCCTAAAAGTGCCTTAAAAGAAACCAGAGGGGGCTTGGTAACACTAATTAGAACTTCATAAGAATTTGAAAACCCATTTTTTTATTGAATTTGTATAAAGTTGTATACTTTTTTACTAGGACTTTTGTAATATGATAAGATCCTTAACACATGCAATCGGACATTTGTCTATGGGATGAAGCATTGCTCATTAATGTTGGAATATTTCATTTGAGTGGTAGTAAGGGACATAAGGGACACGGGTGCTAATCATCCACTTTCGTGAGAGGGAATCGAGTTGGAAATGCAGGAGATGATAGGGCACACTGGCTTATGGGGGTTACTTTTCTCCAGTGGTGTCCTGGTCGTAGATAAAGAGTTACAATTGTAGTTGTCTCCTGCAGCCTTTAAAAAGCAAAGGCTATCTATCTACCTCTCTGCTAATAAGTAACCAAGTCTCTGACAAAAAGGCACAGGAAGGATAAAGGAAGAGGGTCTCTTTGCAGCTTCAATTATTTACAGATTTGCCACTCTGCATCTACCTTTACATTGGTGTTTTTACACTTTCATGAAACGCATTGTCTTCATTCTGCCATATGGAACCAAGCTGCACCTCACAGATATGGCTCATCAATGCTGAAACATGTCTTGGTTTGCTTGTGTTTGGTGCAGAATGGATGTGGTCTAGCAGTCCAGGCTGGACTGTTTCCAATGGTGGGAAGACCAAGACTGATTTGCATATTGCTGGTCCATAGAATGTTGTCAAGAGTAATGCCATGGTCAAGATGAATTCAATACCTTCCACACATGACATGCTGGTTGTAGTTGTTCTCCCGTAGTGAAATAGGTTATTCTCAGAATGTGATCCCTTTCTTGCTGCACCTTAGTGAAGCAAGCAGCTCATCTCTGGTGAGGCCAAAATATATCTGAGGATGCTTGTGATTCTCTGGAGCGGGGATGTGATCTAGCAGTTTGAACTGGCATGCTCCCTTTGGGGACCCAGACTGGATTGCGCATGTAAGATACCGTTCTAAAATGGCACTCATTAATTCATAACCTTCCACTGATTACATATTCTGCTAACAGTTTGCCCTACTAAGTGAGAGAGGGTATGGCCATATGTCAGCCCCTTTCTCACTGCACCTCACTAATGAGACCCAACAAGGCCAAACTGTGTCTGAGGTTTCTTGTGATTCTGTGTAAAGTGTCAATGTCCTAGCAGTTCTGACTGCACTGCTCCCTATATGGCTGATCATCTACAATGGTAAAGACGGACTAAAAAGCAATAGTGTGGAAGGTTGCCTAGATCAATGTCCGCAGCTATGATTAATGCTTGCACGCATCATATCCGTTGGTTCCAACTGTCTCACTATGTGGGAGAAGGTGTGCTCAGTCTTGGGTTATTTGCTCATTGAGCCATATAGAAGCAAGCTTCACCTTACTGTTGAGGCACGACCTGGCTGAACCTTGTCTGGGGTTTCTTGTGTTTACATGCAGGTGGTATTTGGCCGAGAAGTTTGGGCATATAGGTAGCATGACCAAGCCTGAGTTCTGGATAGTTGCAATGCAAGTAGTTAAGGCTAATTCATAACCTTGCCCCTATAACATCTTTTGATTTGTCTGCCCAAGAAAGAATGGGCATGTACAGAGATGGGTGCCTTGCTCACTGTGCTATTGAGAAACAAGCTTCAGCTCACTCATAAGGCCCAAAAAGGCAGAGATATGTATGAGGGTGTTTGTGTTTCTATGCAATGAGAGCATTGCCTATCAGTTCAGGCTGGACTTCCCCCATTCCATGTACATGACAGATTTGCATTTGGCTGGTCCCATTCTGCAATGGCATGCAGAAACTAAAACAGTATGGTGTGGGCGGTTGCCCAGAGAAAGGCCAATGGTCAGAATTATTTCATAACCTTTGACAAATCACATCTTTTGGTACTTTTTTGTCTCCCTAGGTAAGAAAGGATATGCCTAGACAGCACCATAGGGATGCAGCGTTCTAATGAGGCCCATCAAGGCTGAAACATGTCTGTGTTTCACGTGTTTATGTGCAAAGCGATGAGGCCTAGAATTGCGTGCTGGCCTACTCCAATTGATGGCAGGACCAATAATGATTCTTGTCCCTTTCTGTGATGGCTCAGACAGGCTAAAATAAACAATGGTGTGGAAGGTTGCCAACAACAGTGCCACTGCTCAAGATTAATTCCTAATTTTCCATTCATCACATCTTTTGCTTGTAGGTGTTGATACAACCATCTTAAACTTGCATCTCGAGCAGTCGGAAAGAACTCCCAACTGTGCATTTCACTGTCTTTCTTTTAGAATAGAATCTCAATGTACCCCTCTCATGTATGTCAAGGGACCACAATCCGTTCACGAAATATCACTGACAATCGAATGTTCCTATTCCTTAAAGGCGTGCTCTGAGACAGGACGGCCCATCATCCCACTGTTCATCAGCCGACACAAACCTCATCAAGTCAGTTTGCTTAGTAATGCATTTACAAGTACTCCAGCGAGAGCCTTTTTCCATAATTCTTTTTATTGATGTTTAGTTTATTACAGAGAAAGAGAAAACAGATAGCAGTTCCATATGTTTTTGGCAGGCAGGGAATCTTGTGATACATTTAGTATATTATTCTAAATGCTACTGCTTGTATGATGGCAATGAAGAGAAGTGCAAACTCAGAATTCCTAGGGCGGTTGAAGGAATTGTATTTGATGGAGAGTAATGAACTGAGTTTTAAGTGCCGAGAGAATGTATAACTCATTTTTCTAGTGTAAAATATGCAAGTTAAATTCTAATGCTTTAACCAACGGGGCCATTCTGTGTTTGATTCCCATTAACATATCCTACAATTAAAGGTAATTTTCTCCAAAGCAGTATGCCCTTTGGCCTGTGTACAAGTAAAGGTGGGAGGGAGTGGGGTCTGTGGCCAGCTCAAAGCTGTTCTGCTGAGTTATTTTTGACTAACGCATTATACTGGAAGATAAAGAGGGAAGCAGGAAACATAGATGTTTACAAAAAGTGCATTCAGTTGTTAGTCTTAAATATTGTGCCATACACACAGCAGGTTTGCTACAGAGAGTGCATATGAAACAATGAAGAAAAGGGATGGAACGAGTGAGGTACAAAAACGAGGCTCCATAGGGTGAATATAATTCCATTATAATACATGGCAGCCTGCAATATCTCTATAAAAGCAGGGAAGTTATTCTCTTTTTAGTACCCGGCAGGTGGGGTGTGGCAGCATCTCAGCCAATGAGAAGGCTCAGAACGGGGGCATTACCACATGGTAATCTAGCCGCTCCGAACCTCCATAGGGATGGAGGCCGCCATCTTCCCTCACCGGGGGATGAGGTAGGTGTTCCCTTTCCCCTCTCCCCCTCCACAGAGTTCCCTTCCCTTCCCCTTCCCCTTCCCTCCACTTACCTGCATTTTTGATGCTTTAAGGATCAGACGCACTGGAAACACTTCTGTCTCCAGTGCGTCTGTTCCCGATCTGTGACACACCACCATGGAACGGAAGAAGGGACTACAGTCCATTCTGTCTTTTCCATAATGACCATTTGTTTATTTTGTTTTTTCTTATTTTTTGAATGGCTACCATGGAAAGGGAGAAGGGACTAAAAGTAGTCCTTTCTCCCTTTTCATGACAACCGTTTTGTTTGTTTACTTTTGTTTTATTATTTTCAATGGCTGCCTTGGAAAGGGAGAATAGACTTCGGTTTCCCTTCCACGGTGGCCATTTGTTTTGTCCTTCCTTTGCGAAACACCAGAACATAACGCAAAGGAAGGAAAACATTTTTAGTACACCAGTCCAACAGGCCGGGGTAGTAATAGAAATAATCCCCTCACCGGGGGGGCATTAACAAGTTATGTAATGCCCGGGGCCTTGTTTAAGAACCTCGCCATGCTCGTGCCTGTAACCTCAGTAATCAGGGATTATTGCTTGCCTATAGGCCAGCTGTGACATCCCAAATGACCTGTAATAAGAAAATGACATCACAACTCCCCAGTAATCAGTAAGTGTGAAAAACCAGAAGGTGGGTCACTGCCTAGACCCTGGGGATCCCTTACTCAGGTGGCCAGGGCACGGCCATTGCCTTTGGATCCAGACCATGGGGGGTGGACAATTGAGGGAGGATCACTTTGGTGTGGGGTCCTCGGGGAGTGGGGGAGGAATGCCTGATGGCAAGACATGGTATCCCCCCTTTCCAAATACCCCTGCCCCATTGTATTTTATAGGATATTACAACTTCCCAGATCCGCCGCCCTTTCCATCACAAACACCAAGCCGAGGAAGGGGAGGTCTGAGGCTGAAAGGAGTACAACCCATGCAGTACCCATGCAAGTCTTTCCTATCTTAGCTCCTTGAGCTCCTTGTTTACTCTCAAATCTCATCCTTTGTCTATGATCTATTTCTTCTTCCTCCTACTCAATCTGGTTTCCAACCCCGCCATTCTACTGAAACAGCTCTTACCTCCGTACCTAACTCTCTTATCACAGCTCGCTATTCAAAACACTCTCCTGTTCTCATTCTTCTTGACTTATATGCTGCCTTTGACACAGTAGACAATTCCCTGCTTCTTGACTCTCTCTCCTCCTTTGGTTTTCGTGGATATGTTCTAGCCTGGTTTTCATCCTACTTATCTAACTATACATTTGCCGTTTCTTGGGGCGGCACTACTTCCCCTTCCTTTGCCCTGGCCCATGGCATCTCCCAAGGGTCAGTTCTTGGTGCTTTTCTAATCTCTTTGTACACTGCCTTTCTTGCTCCCATTATTTCATCCTTTGGAGTTTCATGCCACTTCTATGCTGATGACACTCAGTTCTGTCTCTCCTTCTCATCCTTCACCCCTGACATTCATCACACTCTTTCCTCCTGCCTCACTGTCATTAAATCCTGGATGGCCTCTCACTTTCTTACTCTAAATGCTGGAAAACAGAAGTTCTATTCTTTCCTGCTAATGTTCCCTTACCCCTGGTTCCTCCTCCTTCTATTTTCTTTCCTCCATCCTCTCGCCCTGATTCCCTCACTGCTCGCAATCATGGTCTCTACTTTGATGCTAATCTCTCCTTCATTCACCATATCTCTCTTACTTCTTGCGCCTGTCAGTTTCATCTCTACAATATACGTAAAATGTGCCATTTTCTTACCTTTCAAACCACAAGCTTCTCGTATCTTCTTTAGTATTTACTACTCTATTCTATTCTTTGGTCTTCCTTGCTCACGTCTTGCTCCTCTTAAATCAATCTACCAATCCTCTAATCGCTCACTTTGTCTTCTCTCCTATCGGGACTCTATTTCTTCATCTCTTGCCTCACTTAGTTGGCTTTCTTTTTACTCCCAATTCAAGTACAATTTCCTTTGCCTTGTCTTCAAATCTCTCTACGGTCTTGCCCCTGTTTTGCATCTCTCCTCTCATTATATTCCCCTTCTCGTTCTCTAGGCTATGCTTGTCTCTTTGAACTTAATGTTCCTTGTGCCCCTTGTGCAAAATCCCGTTTTCGATCTTTCCAACTTCTTGCTCCTCTTCATTGGAATCTTCTTCCGCTTCCTCTCCGATCTATGCCTTCTTATTCCCTGTTCCGCTATTCTTTAAAAACGCATTTACTTCAGGCGCCTGCTTGATTGTTACTGGTTGATTCTGAACATCGATTTCCATTGCTTATTTTAATGTACTGATGATTGTTCTCTGTAAAGCTTTTTGGTGAAAGGCGCTATATAAAATATAATAAAATACAAAATACAAAATACAAATACATTGGACATGTCCCACTAATAAGATCATGCAGGGTCAGGCACTTGACCTTAATTACAAACACTGGGTACCGAATAGCTCTCCCCACATGGTTAAAAGGTGGAACACTGAGGCACACTGTGAGCAAGGCGATGCACGAGAAGGAGCAGTTCTTCCAGGGTGACAGTGAATCAAGCAGAGCAGAGGAACAGGCCAAGGGACGGAACCAAGGTACAGAGAAATCTTGGACACCCTGGTGAGAGATTGTTACCTTCCAAGGGACTTGAAGGTTGCGCAAGGAAACCCAGCCACAGAGATGAGACAAACCTCTTTTGTGTTTCAAGGATACCTGCCACCCTCCTGGGTGAATGGCAGAGTTGGGGAAGTGCAGCAGCAGTTGTGGTATCAGCCTTGAATTTAGGATCAAAGCTGTGAAAGACGAAAATGAATTATCACAGCCGGTGAGTTGATGAAAGCAATGAAAGTCTGGTCTGTGTTAAATTAAAATTGACGGCAACAGTATCCAATAAATGAAGGTTGCGGTGGGGTGTTCTGATAAGACACAAGAGAAAGCAAAGGCTTGTTAAAAACTGTAAATCAAAGATACAAAGTAACAGAATGGTCTGATAAACGAGGATTGCCCAATCAAAGTTTCTGAGAAATGTCTGATGCCGTAGAAGCTGCGGGAACAGAAAGAAACTGAGATGCAAGATTTTAACTGTTGTTAGGTTGGATCCCGGCAAAGGGAAACTTGGATGTGAGCGATGTCTTTGAACTGTTAAGTTTGATCCCGGCAGAGGGAAATCCGGATGTGAGAGATATCTTTAAACTTTGAAATAAGTACTGTGCTCGAAACTACATTTACCAAGAGGACTTGGTGTAGGAGAGTAAAAGTGATGTTTGAGGAAAGAGGTCAAAGTGGTCATGTCAAGGTAAGAGCAATAGCCTCGCAGTTTCGGAAGTCTTCAACAGTGGAAGGAAAGTGAAATGAGGCTTGTGCCCGATGGAGGGTTGAACTGTATTATAAGCTAAAAGGTGACCTGGGCTGGAGTGAGAGCCCTGGTCAATTAAATTAACTGCATCCTTGTGTCCGATACCGTGCTGCAAAACATGGAGAAGGGAGTTTGCTCAACCATACTGACATTTCTTTTGAACACTGATTTTCCTTTTTGCATTACACATTCCCTTTACACATTTATTGTATTAGAAAGAGAGGAGGCATTAGGTTTATTAGTATAGGCCATTTTATTTTGACTAAGTACTGAGGAGGACTGTATATTATTTTTGTTTGATGGTCGAGAATACTCCGATCTTAGTTATAGGGCAAGATATGTATTTTCCAGCCCCTTTTAAATCATCAATAATGGTTTTGAAATGTGCAGCTCTTGTATCAGTGTCTACTTGTGATACCATGTCTCCCTCACACAAGTTAGAATGTTTAATTTGGGCACAGCTGGAGTTTAACACGTCATCAACCATTTGCATTGTATTACTTAATTTAAAGAATTACATTAAAACTTTTTTCAATCCATTTTATGAAGTTGCTTGAAATATTTTTTCAACACATTAGGAAGTGCAAGTTTGCTTTTTTAAATCCAATGGATCAGCAAACGGAGAATCTCTTACATTATATTATGCAGGAGACAAGGTATCAGAGAAAATGACAGTGTGTTGCCATGTATTAGAGGAATAAAATACCCCCTATCATGCATAAATATGTAATTGCAAGTCACCCTGGGATTCTGTGACTTTATAAAGCAATATGGGATGCAGCCTCATTCCTCTACTTGGCCCTGAACTCCTGGGTGGCCTTAACACGAATGGTAGGGTGCAGTGTATCCCATATCTCAGCTTCAAAGGTATGTTACAATAATAAGCATCTGCTCTCTACAGTGTCTCAAAAGCATATTCTTGCCATCCCAGATCCAGACAGATATTGTTCCAGAGTTGTACTCATCTTCTTATGCATATTAGATTTCTTGTTCAAAGAGGGTTGCATTTTGATTGCCCATAATGATCTGAGGCATCTGGGAAGTGTCCATTTGTTGAAGTGATTGACAATGGTTTTGAAACCCCATGTCTAGTATGCATGATAGGTCTTGCAGTAATCCTTGAATCTTATCCAGTTGAAGAGGTAAAAAGTAAGAATGTCTTAAAAATCAACCTGTGAGCCCCCTGAATCTATTTGGCATTGTTCATCCTATTTAGTGAGTGTAGGATGTTTTTTAGAGAGGTTTGTCCCCCGTTGGACTTGCGGTGGGCTTCTAAGTCTGCTCTGATCTGCATCACCAAATTATTAGGCTCTGTTCACAGGTTAGGTTTTGGGATTACTCATTTGGTTAGTTCGGCCAATCAAAGGCATCACTGGATGATTTTTCGAGTTTGTTTGTTCAATAAAAGCCATTGAATCTCTTAAAGAAATTCTCAAACTCTGTTAAAGGCCCAGCTCTTTTCCTGTTCGCTTGTAGGTTTTCAGTAGCATGTAAGAATGCAGAGCATTGTTACAATCGGAGGAGGTTTGGAGGGTGATTGAAGTACTCTGAGGAACGTTTTGAGTCATGTAAAGGTGTCTTAGTTGTGTAGTATTGTTAAGGTGTTGGTATTTGTGTCATTTTTCGGTCTTTGAAGTGCTTTCGTCATCCATTTTTAGTGTCTATTTGTCTTCTCAGTCTGCTGTAAATGTGCTATTAGTATCCGCCATATAAAAATTACAAAAAATAAATGTTGTCAATTCCTCTGCCACGTTCTCGCTTTTTTCATAAATAAAAGTTTAAAAAGCCAATAAAAGTTGCTGTCCCTGATCCTACCTACAAAAATCACCAAAAATATAGTTCACTCTTTCACAGTTTGCCCCTGCATTTTTGTTTGTCTTGTCATTCTCTCTCTCCCTAATTACTACTGTGTTGTTTGTGCTGGGTTGTCAGGTTGTGCTTTTTAGTATTGTTGGTCTAGTAGTTCGTTTGTGTTGTGTTATGGTTCTGGGATGCATCACAGTTGCTTGCTAGATTCTCTCAGTTTGATGGCTGGTTTTCTCACTGCACGCCGGTTACACTGAGAGCGGAGGAGGGAGGGTGTAGAGGAAAAGCTGCATTTCTCTTTGCAGGAGTGGGAGGAATCCCCCATAGTAGATGATGAGGGAGGAACCTTGTGCTGTTTAATGGTGCGTTTTCATGGGTCTGGGTGACACAGCATTGCTGGTCTTCTACAGCCAACAGGAAAGCTTGAGATGTTGGGGGTGGTCTTGGGAAATGGGTTGGTAGAGTCGGTATGGCCAGGGTCATCAGAGAAGTCCTGATCACAGAGACAAGGGAGGCAGGGAATGCGATAGAGTTATCCACAGAGACGGATGAGGCTGGACCTCTGGTAAAGGCTCCCAAAGAAGTAGGGCAGATGGAGGAATGGGAGGATATGATCATAATTTAGGTGGAGGGAGCAACTACAGCAACCACACCAAAGGAGCAGCATGGGGTATACCTGCCGAGGTTAAGGAGAAAGGTATCTCCGCTTAGCAGAGTGTGGGTGCTGAGGGTGAGGGGTTGGTCCTTCAAGAGGAGACTTAGGGGGTGGACTAACTTATGGAGGTTGTGCAGCAGGAGATGGACATACTTTAGGAGGAGTAGGTAGATAAGAGGGAATAGGAGATGGTGGAGGAGGAGACTTACTATGTGCACACTGTTAGGGAGAATGTTCATTTCTGTGCTATATTCCTCCCACCTTAGAGAACCAGGCTCTTTTTCTGGACTAAGAACTTTTTTATTTTAACTGCTGAGTGAGTGGGACCTTTTTCTCACTCTCTCATGTGTTTTTCCCTGATTTGGATTTGATGTTTTCACTGTTTTTGGAGTCTGGCAAATATAGTGTATAGTGACAAACAGCATCTTCAGTGCAGTGTCCCTGGGGAATCCTTAGTATGTTGTTTAAGGTTTAAATACATTTTCTTGGATGAACTACTGTTTCCAAGAATAGTAAGCTGACATTAATCTTAATCACCTTTTCTCTTTGTGGGGCCAGCACACACCATCGTATGTGGAGTGTTGAGGGGTTACTTAGTAGCCCCTTATCCTACTTTCTCATGTAACATTTTGTGTTACCCTGACTACTTTAAATGGCTGGTGGCCGTGGTTGAACTTTTACTACCATTGAGGTTTTCTACCGCAGGCTGAAGCTTCAGCTGCAATACAGCATCCATGGATGTCAATTTTGTCAAAACGGCCCCTGTCTTCTTTTTTTTGCCTCTTCCTTATTTTTTCTATTTTGAGCCAGATTTAATCCATTTGTGTGTTTTGCCTTTGGCAAACTTCAGACCTGAAGCCTGCCCCTGACTCCAGTGTATCTCGAAGGACTGGATGTGAGGGAAGGTCCCAAACCCCCCCTGTCCTTTGTCTCTTGTAGTGCCTGAATGAAACAAGTCCTGATTGGCTGACTGGCTGTCTTGAAAGCACAGCCACCCTGTTGCATGATAGACGGACTAGGCTGTGCATGAATGGGAAAACTTACTTAAAAGGCAAGGGTTTTGGTACTACAGGTAAAGTCGACCACTGGAAGAAAAATCTGAAGCAGAAATAGTGAAGAGAAACCTGCTGCAACCTCCTGGACCTTGCAGTACAGGTGAATCCCATGCTGCTGTGCTGACCTCCTGTTTGTATCAACGGAGAAGCTCTGGAAGGGAAGACTTCTTCCCTTGGGTTAATTGGACCAACTAAGCCTGAGACTAACACCACTTTGGCACAATCTCTGACGTGCTGTGCCTTTCCGTTGCTGCAGAAGCCCAATGCCAGGGGTCCAGTGTCCATAACCGAGTGCAATCACCTGCCGCTTAACAAATCAGACCAAAGCCTCCTAAGGACCCTCCAGCAGCAGGAAATCCTGATCCAGAGTCCCCTCACCAGAGTGCCGGACCGAGGGAACAAGGAAAGTGCAACCAGAGATTTGTTCTGCATCAGTGCTGTTTGTGAAGTGCTGAAACTGCAAAGTGCTGCTGAATCGAATGGAGCCCATAGCTGTCGACGACTGTCCCAAGCATTGCCACAGGAGCCCTCCAGACATGCTCCCTCTTGTCCCCACAACTGAGGCTCAGGAACCAGGGCCTGCATAGCTGTAGCAATGCGACATACAGCTGGACCACTTTTCTTCTAACCAGAGGTGTTGTTTGGGCTTCGGGGTACTTACCTTCTTGCCTTGAGTTGTGCTGTTTCACTTGAGATTTCCACTTGCTTAACTTTCTGAGTTGATTTCAACTCCCCTTTTCATACTCCTAACAGCTTGTGTGTATTCAGTAATTTTCTGTAAACAATCTGACTTTGTGAAAACGAACTTTATCCAAGAAGTGCATCAGGACTCTAAACTGGGTCCAAATGACTTTGGCTGTCCTGGGTCCCTAAAGGCACTCTTCTAAACTATTGACTTTAAGACTGCGTGTCCCTCCATAGGTTGTTACTTTTTGAATACTGTTACTCCTGGTAAAGGCTTACCTACACTTCATTGGAGGATTCAGCTGTCCTCACATGTTCATAGAAACTGTTCTAACCTTTTTATTTTCCTAACCCTTCCTTTCTGAAACTCAGAGTCTACAAAGTATATTGGAGTTACATATAAATGCAAATACAATCCTTGTAAGTCACTTCAGGGTGTGGGAGAAATGTATTAAGTATATCCAAAGAGAATTCACCAGCTTATTGATTCTTAAAATTAATTCCAAAGTTTGCTTGAACAGTTACAAGCAATTGCCTTTCTAAAGAATTCTTATTTAAAACTGATGTTAAATAAATAACTATTTATAACTGAAACCTTACGTGTAAGTGTAACTTGGCTACTAGTATTGACACATTTCATCTGTATAGCTTTACAGCTCACATTTACCCCTCCTGAGATAGGCCTAGCTGCTCAGTCACACTACCAACTTGTGTAGTACAGACCTATACCAACAGGTGGGTTACCTAATACCAATCAGATTGGTATTTTGTAGTCTCACACAGGGTGATTGCACCAATTCTTACCTAACACCTGCCATTGTGGAGGGTGAAATGTAGGCACAAGAGAAGTCCCATGCGGTTACAACCTACATAGAGTCCACAGGACCCTTTTTGGGGAGGATTTTGACCCGCCACTGGGGAAGACCATCCAGGATTATGAGAGTGACATCTCTTACAGATGGAAGGAATTATAGTGAGGGAAGAAATGAAGGCGTGAGGGGCACACCTTGGTGATAACAGCCATTATCCCATGTTTGCCAGAGTCATTAAGAAATACATCAGGCCCGTTTTCCCTCTATTCAGGATTGTCAAACCTAGGTGTTTTTTTTCCAACTGTTTATTTAAAATAGCACTGTCTCAGAATTCAAAAATGCATTGTGAAACATAGACCATTTTTCCCTCTATTCAGGATTCTCAAACTTAGGTGTTTTTTTTCTCCTGTTTATTTAAAATATAATTGCGTGCGCTAGTTCCTAAATTCAGAGTTTTGTCATCTTGCCCAACTGTGAATTCTTTCTTGCCTCTCTATGCCTCGTCTGCTTGCTTCCTCCCTGTGTCCGTCCCTAGTTTTCTCCCCTACCCTTTCTCACTCCTTTCCTCTTCTCTCCTCTCCTTACCTACTCTATGGTGCTCTCTGTCCCTCCTATTATTTCTAACTGCTTCTCTATTGACTATCCTGCCCTCCTCACTAAATCTGGTACAAAGAAGTTTAAAAGGACATCTTGGTCTCCAACCAAGGCTTCCCTATCGCTGACACCTACACCAGTGCCTCCTCCAAGGAAACTCTCACCGACATCCTCTTTGTCGTTCCTTCGCCAGACCTATGGACCCTTCATATGGCTCTGTGCTCTCTCCTTTCTCCTCTTCTCCCATTAATAGTGGAACCCGTTGGGATGCCCTCCTGGCCTCCTTCCATTCTTCTAAGGTCATCATTAATTTTGACTCGAATGGGACCATCTTGGTCCAAGGCCCCCAGGCCAACCTTCATCTCTTTGATAGACGCTTCCCGTGACTCATCAATTTCCTTTTTTTCTCCTGCTGTCCCCTCTCCCCCTTCGGCGGCTACCTCGCCTCCCCCTTCGGCCTCCTCCTTGGTTACCTTGCCTTCTCCTTCCCTCTCTGCCCTCTCTCGGGCTCCTTCTACACCTCTGTAGAGTGTAACTCTGATCTGTACCCCTCCCCGGAAGTCTTTCAAGGATGGCAACTTTCTCCATATTGCCACTCTAAACTCTCGCTCTGCTGTCAAACATCCCTCTGATATCTGCCGCCTGCTGGAAGAACTTGACCTCAATGTCCTCGGTCTCATTGAGACATGGTTCACGGCCAGCTCTGTCACTAGCTTTGACATACGCCTACCTGACGGCTGCAAGATCCTCTCCGCGCCCATGTCCAACCGCTGTGGAGGGGGTGTAGCCCTGATCTTCCCCGAGTGGATTCCTGCCTCTGTCACTCCTATGCAGGCCTACTCCTCTTTTGAATGCCTCGTTTGCAGGCTCTTTATCTCCCCTAGCCATTCCCTTACTATGGCTACTATCTATCGGCCACCTGGTCAGATTACCTCCTTCCTATCTGAGTGGGCGGTCCTCTCCTCCTCACTCCTGGCCCCAACCACTCAACTCCTCCTTCTTGGAGACTTTAACATTCACCTGGATGCCTCCTGTCCTCCCTCTGGACTCTTTCGTGACCTCTGCAACATTCTCTCACTCACTATTCTCCCCTCTGGCCCAACTCACTCTGCAGGGCACACTATGGATGTTCTGATCTCCTGAGACCTTCCCCTTTCTGTCCCTCTCTCAACTCCTCTCTCCTGGATTGATCACTCAGGCCAAGCCACTTCCATCACTGTCACCCACCTTCTCGATCATCCAACCCATGAAGCACGTATTAGTTGAGGCTTTCGCCACCAACTTCTCACCGCCCCCTCCCCCTTTGGCTGACTCTCACCCTGACACAGCCCTCTCCACGCTCCACTCTGCTATTTCTGATACTCTTGATAGCCTTGCCCCTGCCATGAGAATCCACCTGAAACCCAAATCCAAGTGCAACTCGTGGTACGACTCAGACCTCGTCACCCTAAAACGCAAGTGCAGGGTGGCCGAGAGGAAATGGCACACTTCATGTACATCCTCTGACAAACTGGCCTGCCGCCTGCTCCAAAGGCAATGCCGGATCTCTGTCCTAACCAAGAAGAGAGCCCATATCCAAGCCCGCGTCCCTGCGGCATCTAACAACTTGGCTGAACTATTTAAAATATGCAAGGAACTGGCCAATCCTGCTGCAGTCTCTACCTCTGCTGTCCCTTCCCAGGCCCTCTGCACGGCACTGGCTTCTCACTTCATCTCTAAAACTCAGGACATCCTGTCTTCACTCTCCTCCTATTCCCTCCCTACCTCTACTCCCTGCTCTTCCTCTGGCCCTTCTGCAGCCACCTCTCTTCCCTCCTTCTCTGCCTTTCCCCTGTTCTCCTCAGACAAGGTTTCTAGACAAGTCTGATCTATGAAAGTCTCGTCGAAACAGGTTGACCCCTGTTCCTCCAAAACTATCAAGGACCACATCGACTCCCTGGCTCCTGCCCTGGCTGATTTCTGCAATCGCTCCTTCGCCACTGGAGTCTTTTTTCCCCCCTGAAGCACTCGCTTGTGCACCCTCTTCTTAAATAACCCTCCTGCCCGGCAAACTATCACCTAATCTTCATCACTTCCTTCCTGTGCAAGCTCCTGTAGAAACTGGCTATCTCCCAGCTTGATCTCCACACTGAATCTGTTGGTTGTCTTCATGACCATCAGTCTGGCTTCACAGCTGCCAGAAGCACGGAAACTGCTCTCCTGAACATCGATGAAGACCTGCTCTCCAACCTTAACTCTAACACCCCTTGCGTCCTCATCCTGCTTGATCTCTCTACAGCCTTTGACACTGTCAACCATGCCATCCTGCTCAACCATCTCCGTGATAACCTGGGTATCACTGGTCAGGCGTGGATGACTTCTTTCCTTTCTGACCGACCCTCCCAGGTCCAACGTGGGTCCTTCCTCTCCGCTATCTTCTTCTCTACCTGTGGTGTCCCCCAGGGGTCTAACCTCTCTCCCTGGCTGTTCAACCAATACCTGGCACTCCTTGCCCACCGCATCACCGCTCTCTGCCCCAACTTTCAGTGCTATGCGGATGACACCCAGCTCATTTTCAGGCTACCCACTGCCTCCTCCTCTCCTTCCCTCATCTCTGTCTGTCTGCTATCCAGGAGTGGTGTGCCACCAATGACCTCTGCCTTAATGCCAGTAAGACTGAGATTCTCCTCATCGCACACCTGCTCCCTCCTTTCCTGTAGCTCTCTGGCCAGCCTCTTTTGGCTCTCTCGCTGCTCCCACCTGCAAGGCAAAATACCTTGGGGTCATCTTCGACTCCACACTCTCCTTCTCTCCTCACATCTCTGACGTCTCTAAGAAGTCACACTACCAGATGCACCTCCTCAGAGGTATTCTTCCTTTCCTCTCCTTCCCCCAGAAGCTCACTGTCTCCAGAGCACTGGTTCTCTCCAGGCTAGACTATTGCAACAGCCTCTTTTCGAAATCTGCCTGCTTCTACTCTCCGCCCTCTGCAACTCATCCAGAACAGGACTGCGAGACTTGTCCTTGCCCTCAAGCCCAGGGATTGTATCTCTCCAGGACTGACATCTCTGCACTGGCTCCTAGTGACTGCGAGGAGTAAGGTCAAAACCCTCTGCATCATCCACAAGGCCTTCTGGGGCCTCAATACCTTCAACTCTCTCTTGCTAAATATCTTCCTTCTCGAGCTCTTCGCTCATCCGCCTCCAACCCCCTCAGGATCAGTCACTTCTCCAAGCAACAAGTTGGTGGTAGATCCCTTCCTCGGGGGGTGCCTCCCTCTGGAACAGCTTCACTGCCTCCCTTAAACTTGAGGAGAACCATCTCTGGTTCTGGAAGCACCTCAAAACCTTTCTCTGCTTCTGTTTGTTCTCCTCCTCTCCTCTGCTGACCTCCTTGCTGTAACTGGAACTGCACTGGCTACCTGAACACCCTCTGATCTCGGGCCCAGGTCCCTCACCCGCCAAAGTCACACACTTGCACTGCCTGCTTGGCAACCCCCACACTGGGGACTGTTTCTCTATCCCTACAGTCCCCTTACCAGTCCTTGACACCTGATGCCGGCATTTACCCATGCACTTGCCACATGCTGGCCGTTACTTTACTTATTGTTATTATCTATTCCCATGAACTGCACTGTCCCTGTCCCCTTCCCATGCACTTGCGCGATCTGAATGACACCTGGCCTAGTAGGATTGTTGTCTGTCCTCCCTTTGTTTGCCTCCCTTGCCTTGTCGCGCCTTGAAACACTTGTGTATAGGCGCATTATAAATGCCATATAATATCATATCAGTCAAATGGGATGTACATGTTTATTTCGAATACGAACATTTCGAAGACGAAAATGTCGAATTCTAAATGTTTGTATTTGAAATAATCACCCCATAGCTAAACGACTGTTGTAGACCCCGCAACTCCCAGCCCCATACATACCTTTTGGCAGCGCACTTCAATGTTTTTCCTGCTGAGTCCCTGCAGCGTCAGTTCCCTTCACTTCGATCTGCAGGGTCCTTTTTTCTTCTTTTTTTGTTGAAAACTTTGTTGTTTCGGATGCAGGGGACGCCCCCACCTTCCCCAATTCCATTATAGCAAACAAGGGTGTGGGGAACAACCCCACAACCCCTGCTTCCCTTGTTCGCTATACTGAAAACTGAATGGTTAAAATGTTCGGCAATTTCAGCTTGATGTAATTTTGGTACAACCGAAATCCGATCATTTCAACCATTCGTTTTTTTAAAAACAATATTTTCGGGTAATCCCATGAAATGAGCCCCAAACCTCAACTCAGGACACGAGTGAACACGCTGC
The DNA here is from genome assembly GCF_040938575.1 of Ambystoma mexicanum. NCBI lineage: Eukaryota > Metazoa > Chordata > Amphibia > Caudata > Ambystomatidae > Ambystoma > Ambystoma mexicanum. The sequence goes on from NC_090932.1 coordinate 1,039,775,174, forward strand.
CACCATCAATTCCCCCAGCAGTGGGGAAGAAGCAAATATTAATATGCTCCAAAGCCAGTGTGCACCATAGTGATATAGAGCAAACTGTGCATTTTCCCAGCCTGTCCAAAAAAGCCCCAACAATGTTCTGGGTGACTGAGCCCTATGGGAGAGCCTGAAACTTGTAGTGGGTGTCTGCACCCTATGAGCTAGACCGAAGCTTAAGGGGTAGATTGAACCTTTGAGAGAAAGCGAGAAATGTAGTGTTTGTGGTTTCACCCTATGTTAGAGTCCCAGAAAACTTGCCAAGTGATGGCTGGGATCAAAATAATAGGATTCTACACATTACTGGCACAATAGACAATGGCATGTGTAAGTCAGCAACTGGTAAGTATCTACCAATAACTACTAGAGCTATTTGTTTCTGAGCCATTTGCACCTTAAATTAACCATGCTCCACTTTTCGGGGCGTCTCAATTGTAACAGATAACAAATCATTGTCATCATCCGAGCTGGTGTATTGGTTATGGTTATGTGGTACTCCAGTCTTCTGTGATGAAGTGACAGCTTATTTTTTATGAATATCAATTGATCAAGGGAAGCCCTGCAAGGCTTCTTTTGTGGTTAAAGATAATAGGGGTTATGCTAAAAACACACTAAGTACACACTTTGGGTGAAGAGTAACATATTGATTTAACAGCAACGTGCACAAGTGAGGCTGGCCACATGGATTCCTTAATTTACCACTACTTTGCTGGGTCATCAACCCTTTCCCCAGGGGGGATAGTCATGGAGCTATGCATCAAGTATCTGTGAAGCTGATCGTCCACTGTTTGTTCCTGTGCACGTCCTTTTTTGTACACACATTACAAAATGAACACGTACCCATTCGAAGTCTATGATCCAGGGTTAAGCATTACATAGAAAAAAGATATCCCAAAATAAGCTTCTTTTGATACATTTAGCCGTGTTTAATATCAAAAGCTATATTTCCATAAACCAGGGCACCATCACAATTGAAATGAGATAATTGAATTGACTGAAAGAAGGAAACGTAATGCTATGTCCAAACTGAGCATGATGCACAGATGCGTGAGAGCAGCTCCTGGCTTCAGTTTTGAAAGGGTCCTCACGCTTTACAAACAGTGCTTTTGTACCTCCGTTCTCTATGGCCCGGAAACACTTAGCATGAAAGACTTTTCCCTGTTAGATGTTTTGGAGGGAAGTTCTGGCGAAAAATATCGGGCCTAGGTCCTAGAGTGCCTGTCGAAATTATTCCCTCTGGCATTGGGCCTCACATCATTGCCTACTATGGCATTGAGAGGGAGAATCGTATTAATTCTTAAATCCTGTGAAGCACCAAGGTGTCCATTGTTGCACTTGATAGGTCAACAAGGGCCTATCGACTACCACAACTCATTTGCATCTTTGGTGCTTGTGAGTTTTGAACACATAGGCTGGAACCCTGATTGGGAGGATAGTTTACAGGAACTAAACAAGAAGGTTTCCTATAAGCTTGAGCAATAGGCTTGTTGTGCTGATTATTCCCATCTTGCTACACTGAGCAGTGTCTTTTATTGACCAGTTAACTCATAAATAAAAAACACCCCAAGGCTATATGAAGCTATGCCCATCATCAGAATTACGCAGGGTTGTTTTGCTACTGAGAATTGGAAAATTACCTGTTTTGGCAGCCATCGGACATTAGCTGGGTATTCCTAAAGAAGGGAGAGGGTTTCACTGTTGTGGTTTATTCGGAAATTGGAGATGGCTCAGCATGTGTTGACGGAGTGCCACGAGTATTGTCCACTCCATATGAAGATGCTGGGTCCATATGTATCAGATTATTATAGCATGAAGAGCGAAACATGTTGGTGGTACTGCCTGAACACAGGACATACATCTGTACATATAGCACTATTTAACACCTGGAACGCAATACTCAGGCTGGGAATGGTGGGAAAAGAGAGCTAAACAAGGACATTGTTAATGATTTAACCATGAGGTGTCTGATGATATCTATACTTTGTGATACCTGTTCTGCTTTCTAGAATTGTTCCTCTAAATTACGTAGATCTGAAACTAAGGTAGAGTGGCGTGTGCATGGATTGTTCGTATTTTCCTTTCTTTGATCGTTTGTGATTTACTGACAAATTCTTTCAAAAATATTGTGATGTATCTTATTGTTTCAAAATTAATTTTCACTGTATTTACTGTCTTTTTGTATGTTGATACCAAACCACACCATAAAATGAACAAACAACATTGTCGTTTATTCTTGATGACACATATTCTATTTTTGATCATTACTACTAGTTTGTGAAAACCAAATATATACATGTATCAGAGAAATATAATAATGTATGTATACTTCCCTTTTTCAGCGAAAGAACCTTTAGTTAGAACAGAGATAAGGTGATATGATTCATCACAACAAAACCTTGACATTTGTAGAGTGTGGAAAGTGACAACCTTCTTAGTGCCCCTGTAAATGCCAAACATGATGTAATTATTTATGTCATTGTAGATCTGTGCTGTGATGTCACGGATGTGTTTGCAAGGGGGTCATCATTTCCAACACCCACAGAATTTCCCTGCTTTTGGTGCGATTCATCGGATCACCTCAACTCTGTCCTAATTGGAGATGTTTACTGAATTTGAATCATGTTATTATGCAATATCTTCTTAGGGCACACTGATCATGAGCTTAGACCATAACCGCTGTCTGTGTTGCTCTATTTTCTGAAATAATTCTCCTGGCCCATATTTAGTGGCTAGTAACTAACAAGATCACTCTGACCACGGACTTTGGCTGTGTCAACTGTCCACATTGCAAAGATTAAACAAAAAGTCTGTGGGCCAGCAAATAGGCTACACGATTATGGTGACCTCAAAATTAATGTATCAAATCTCACTGGCTATAGACACTGTCCTTGTTGCACTTTTGCTCTTATTCCGTTTTGAACAAATAATGCATCTTCACAAATGAAATCAACTCAACTGCACCGGGCTACAAATATAACGTGGAGAATACAAACGCAAATGGACTTCATCATTGAGGGAATTCCTGATTAGCTAAACGAGTATAGGCATATTTTTTTTATATTGGAGAGAAGTGTTTAGGATGAGAGGTCACCATGGTTTGTTTTCATGGGAAATGCATAAAGCAAACTTGACAAATTCACAACACTACGGATGAGGTTGTTATATCACATGTACAGTGACTGTCCCCCACCTAAGTGAAGTCTTCATGGAAAATAGAGTGAGGACTCTGTTTTATGGGACATAGTCAAAGTGCTATACTATGTAGGGATTCTTTTTTTCAAAAGTGAATGTTTGATTATCTTAGGGCTTCCCAATAGGTGGGCTTCCTCTTCTAGGTCAACAGGCTGAGGACAAATCAATTACCTATCAGGGAATGTTGATGTGGCCGACATTGTACAACCGATGTTCACAACCTGCAAGAATTTGCTTATTGGGGAATCTCTTGAATGATAATATAGACCACTCTGCACACCCATCAGAATATTGTGGCTTGTTTTGCAGCAAATCATTGCATTTTTTGTGGCACTTTGTGCAGCATATTTTATATTTATTGGATGGTGTGTTAGAACTAGGGTGTAAGATAGCCAGAGCGTGAAAAAGAGCCAGTGTGTATGAGGCTGCAAGAGAGCCGCGGTGTCATTATATGCAGTTTTGTATGTTGCATGTACTTTCAATATAATAGAGAGTCCCAGGTGTCCCAGACATGACAGAACAGTGTTATTTCTCTACTATTTATGTTTGAAGTATGTGTCTATTGTATATTTCGTTTATTGATCCTTATCCCATGTAATGGTGAAAACATTCCCCTTTTACATTCTCACATCCCTGTCATCCACACCTCTCATGTTCACTAATACCCTTACACTCAACCATGCCCTGTCACAACTTGCACTCTCAGACCTCTTAGACTGGCAGTCACGTCCATAGTCCCTAGCGCTGTCAAATTCCCAAACAAGTTCCAAACTCACAATGTATGCTCTCCAGTACCTCGTTTAGTCCCCAGCCCTTCATTCAGTTTCAATATATCTTGTTCACATTCTCTCCTCTTTCCCCCAATCTCTTGCTCCTTCTGCGTCTCACATCCTTTCTTAGAGTGTATCCTGCACTCCCATCCAACCTCTCAATATGCTGCTCACTTTCTCTTGCTCCATCTGTGGCCCACTACACATTCTGCTCTCTGGGCTGTCACTCACTCTCTGATCTCAGGCCATTGGTTTTGTCTCGCTCTCTGGCCCATCAGCCCCTCTCTCCATGTCTTCCTTGACTCATTGTTAGCATCACTTTATTTATATTTTAAATCATACATTAAAAAAATGCTATTTTTTAGCGATTTTGCAGGGTATTTTGAAAATACACATTTTGGCCCTCATTACACGGATGGCGGAGAACCATGGCGCTATTAGCGCCCTGGTTCATGCTGGTAAAATACTGGCACCGCCTTGGTGGAAAGGGGAATTACCGCCCCATTCCAAGGTTGGCGGGGCGGTAATTCCCCCTTCCACCATTGCCCTTACCCATTCCCATTTTTGCCCCATAGGGCATAATGGGGATGGGGAAGGCGCTAATTACGGTACCGCAAATTGCGGTACCGTAATTAGCTCCCTGGGTCCCTTTGCCGGTTGGTTTTTAACACCTGCAAAAAGCAGGCGTTAAATTCCCCAACCCGCAAAGGGACCTCGTAGTGAGGCGGTAAGGATTTACCGGTACCGTTAAAATACCGGTACCGGTAAACCCTTACCACCATCCGTGTAATGAGGCCCTTTGTGTTTTTTGTAGCAATCACAAAATCATCATACTGTGGGTTGTCTGACTCTGCCCCAATAGAGAAGGTATGAGGGATGAGAACATTCTTCCATGGTGTTGTAGTGTGAAGAGTGGGAGAAATAGGCAAAGTCATTAGTCTTGCATCCTATAGTGTGGCGGCATGACTTAGAATAAGTAGTGATGGATTGAGATTTGGTGGAATTGAGTGACTGCCTAACAGGCAAGTGCCTTCTTACAATGTCTTGGATATGTGCATATTCAGTTATGTTAGGATTTTCTATGTGTGAGTACACCTGCTTCAACCCTATATGCCTCTGAGAGAGCTCTCCTCCCATATTTTAACCATGGGGGAGAGTATCCTTTCTTTACAATGATAGGGAGATGGAGAACACTCACGTCAGATGTACTCACTACTTGTGTCCTGTGTGAGTAGGCAGAACTCATTAATGAATTTCTGTGAGGGCTGTGGGGAAGGTTCAAAACTTGCCTTCCACATAAGCTACCTGCAAATTGCAAGAGAGTGCAATGTGTGTCACGATGACATTTGCAAATAGTCATAGCAATGATAATCATTGCAACCTAGCACTTTGCATTTGTGAAGCCTGCCACTTTTGCAGACACAACGTGTTTCTTCATATTTGGCCCCTGCTTCTTCATGAATGTGTTATTTTCTGAGTTGAATACTTTAATTAAGGATAGCGTGTTGATTAAAAGGAAGAGAAATACATTACACATTGGAACATGGGAATTATGTTTAATTTAAACAGTATTGTTTCCAAGTTTGGAACACGATTTATTAAACAATACCATCTTTTGATTTCATATTGAGCTTTATTCAAATACTGACACACTGTTTGGTATGCGGCTGAATAGTAATTACTGCCAGTTTCTATCACCTATTAAAAGCATGCAGATTCCAAAGGAATCCACTGTAAATCCTGTCTGCAAAAGATACTTTGAACAGAGCGCTTACATTTTAAAAAAAGTGTTGCATGTTTTATCAGGCATTTAGAAAATAGCTTTTTGGGAGCCTCCCTTTATTTGACATTGCCAAAACATTACAGTGAAAAGGGCTTGCATCAATGAAAAAAACAAGATAGCAGTTTTCCTTTACTGCAGGAATGTGAATACACTCTACAATCTTCCCCATCCCCAATAGAACTCTCCATGGACAGCCGCCTCCATGATCCTTTCCTATTAAACTCTTTTACTCACTGATTCGTGTGACACATTATTTGTTTCGAATGTGCCTGGCGACATTTAGTTGAGAATCCTTCAGGGAAAAATAAACATCTGTCTCTCACCTAGTTCTGCTCCATCTGTCCTCAATTCAGTGATTTCATTGTTGTGGCTCTCTAGGGTATTGTGGGTTCATGGTTTGGACTACTTCCCGAAAACAGCTGCACTCAGAATCCTTCTAGAGTGAATGAATGTCTGTCTACCAGAGTGTAGCAAGTTGATGCTCCCAGCATACTCCTAGATGTTCATGGGAACAATCATTTGGGAACTTCAGCTCTGTATCTGGTGGGTTGGGCTACATGAATGTTATGGGCATCTCTCACAATTCTACCTCTTCTCAGAAGATTTGAATTAGCCAGTTGAGTTGGTTCCTCAAGAGCACCTGCAGGTCTCTTCTGGATTTTCAGGGGGATAATGACCCACCTCCAAGTTATGGCATGCCAGGCAGAGGTTACTCACTTTGTACTGTGGAGTGCTAATTTCAAGGGCAAAAGGCAGCATACACACTTGTCTGGCGCCTTTTGCCCTTGACATTTATGATATGATGTGATATGGCATTTATAACGCGACTATACACAAGTGTTTCAAGGTGCAACGAGGCAAGGGAGGGTGAACAGAGGGAAGAGAGAGACAGGGATATTACTAGGCAAGGTGACACTGAGATTATGCAAGTGCAGGGGAGGGGCGAAGGGGAGAAGTGTGGGGGTAAGGGAGAGGGGGCAGTGCAGTACATAAGATAACTGTAAAAAGTAAATAAAGATAAATAAATGAATAAATAAAATAAAGACAATAAATAAAAAACTGCAGCCAGCTGGTAGCAAGTGCAAGGATAAGGGCAGGCATCAGGTGTCACGTGCTGGTAGTGGGCTGTATGGATACAGAAACAGTCCACAATTGCAAGGGTCGCCAAGGGGGAAGTGCAGGTGTGCAACTGGTGGGGAGATGGACCTGGGCCTGAGATCAGGGGGTAGCCAGGTAAACCAGTGCAGTTTCAGTTTCAACCAGGAGATCAGCAGGGGAGCAGAGGAGAGAAAGCAGAAGAAAAGAGAAAGTTCTTGAGATGCTTCCGGAACTGGAGATGGTTCTCCTCAAGTTTTAGAGAGCCAGGGAGGCTGTTCCAGAGGGAGGCCCCAGCAGACGAAAAGAGATCTACTACCAACTCGTTGCTTGGAGAAGCAACTGACCCTGAGGCAGTTGGAGACGGATCAGCGAAGAGCTTGAGAAGGAAGATATTTGCAGTGCAAATGATGAAAATGTGGTGTCGGGAAACCGTTTATGTTACATTGTAAACGTAACAGCAACCCAGGGTCAAAATACTCATTTGTAGAAAATGACGCCTCGTGAGTTGTGCAGTTTTCTTATGAAAGCTGCTACTAAACCCACGTGATGATGATGAATGTGCACAGACTGAAATTACACTTGCGGATCAATCAAGGTTCTGGAATAAAGAGAAGTTCTAATGCCACAATACCAGGAACACAGGAAGAGGTATGCATTCAATACGTTTCGCACATCCCCAATAATTAACTGAAGGCACCACACTCCCTTATCTGTATGCATTAACTGCAGGATTGAACTATTTACAATTAATATTAATACCAACTTGGCTAATATTTGGACTGCCAAGATCAGCCATATTTCTCAAAATACTAGACCTTTTTGAATTAAGCAAGGATGTAGGAGCCCCTCTACTGAGATGAACATGGGCCAAATACATTGTTCTATGGAATTTCTTCAACTAAGAAGGGTCCACAGCCATGTGTTAGCTCACAGCACCAATTTCCATTTGCATATCAGTCTGCTGCCACCCAAATTGACAGTGCAGCATTGAAGTGCTCGGCAATTCTCCTCTGAACAAGAGTACAGTCAGCAACCCCAGACATGTTTCGGCCTTGTTGCTTATTAGAAGATTGCCTAATGCAGAAATATCCCCCATTAATCTAAAAATGTCTTTTAAAAATGCAGTTATTGAAATTATTATGGAAAGTTGGTTCCCTGGACTTAATCATCTTCAAAATAGATCCACTATAACAGCAGATGTTGAGTGTGTAAACTTACCAAAAAACGATAGCCTCTGCTGTGTCAAGTAATTACAATCAATAACCAAATGGCAAAGAGATTTCAGCACATCCAATTTACAAAGCGAAGATATCCTCTTTCCAGGTGTAAGCTGCGGTCTTAAAACCTCCAAAGTTAATAAAAGGTTACATCTGAATTTGAAGAACCAGTTCCTAGCCAAACGTGCAGGTCATTTCATAAAATATGGCATAAGGGCCACAGCAAAAGGAAAGAATCTAAAATATTCTTTTCTACAATTTCAATATCAATACAGGTTCCCTGGTTTGAATAAAGTCCCATTCTCTCAATGTTGTATCCACTATTTCTGGCAGCATACCTGATGATAGACCTGCCTCTTCCAAAAGTCTTTCACAGGTGGACATGAACTCATTAGTAGAGAGGCCTTGTTTCGGGTGGGCAACCTCCCCAAGGCAAGAAAATAAGGACTTGTCTCCCTGTTCTTTAATTTGGAAATATAATCTCAATGTTGCCCATTTATATGTATAACACAAAGAGTATAAGCCCAACTCTGAATGCAAAATCCCTATAGGTAAAGCCTGAGGTAGACCCAGTACACCCACCAGAGCTTCCCTTCAAGTACATTCAGCTTATGCCTGATCTTGGGTGAGAGAAGCGCCAGATCATAGGCAATATACAGTATTACTTTAGTAAGGGCTTTAACACGAACTGGCAGTATTTTTCATTAATATGTTTCATGTGCTTAATGAACATAGCCAATTTTACATCCATTGTCTTATTTTTCAATCAAGGACAGCTAATTTTTCTTGGTAAATAGACAACCCAAATATTTACATTGTTCAATCTCTTGGATCTTTTTGCCATTTGCCCACCAAAAGAATGTTGATGTTTTAATTATCTTATTCTAAATACCAATATTCTAGATTTTACAGGGTTTATTAGTAACATACTATTTACAAAATACTCATCCACCCTATTTAGGCCTCTCTGTAAGCCAATTGCTATAACATCCATAGGAATCAGATGATCAGCATATGCCAACCAGCCAACTCTTAGGAACCTAATTTAGAGGGATACAATGTACTTTATAAAGACCTGAAACATAGATTACAAAGGGTCGGTAAATCATACACCCCTGCTGTAACCCCTTATCAACCACCAGTTTCTTTGAGCGAATCCATTCTGAAGTTAGATGAATTTTTAAATTATATTCAGAAACATATTGAGGAGACCTTGTGGAATTCCCCAATTAAGTCATTTTCTCCAAAGGATCCTGTGGCCTACTGTATAAAAAGAAGCAGACATATCTAAACTAGCTGTATATAGGGGAAAACTATTTTTACAGCATGCATTATTTAAGTACCCATGCCCTTTCTAAAGCTGGTTTGCAGAGAACGCAATCTTTTAGTGTTATTTATACAACTAATTAGATCTTTCAAAACAAAACCAGCCAGGATCTAAGATAACAGTCAATTAAGGTTATTGGCCTGTAACTACAAGGAGAGGCTCAGTCTCCTGGTAAATATGCACAATTATCACACTCTGCCAGGAATAAGGGCAATTTAGCCACCTGTAAATATAGACAAAACAAAATTTCGGGCCACGAGTGCACATTTATTTTAAACACCCAATTAGAGAGGCCATCTGGCCTACAAGCTCTAGGATTATTTAGTTTTAAAATCACCTGTCACAAATATTTCGTCCAGGGCATCAAAACAAGAAGCTAGATGCATCTGAAACTATGAAAAGATTGGTAAAGTTTTTCAGCCAGGATGAATCTGCAATAAAAAGTGTTTGGGTAGACAACTGTTGTAGATCATTAATATTCAGCTTCCGCCAAATATTTTTAGAGTTCTAGCAAATCAAATTCTCCATAATTTCTGGATTCATCTCAGTATATGTTTCATCTTATACAATGGTAACACATTTTTTAGGACAGCTTTATTCTCCTTAGCGCTACACCTTTCCTCTCTCCCAATGTACTATGCCGTTCACAAAGCCTCTTTACCTCCTGTCACATGGCCCTCTTCCTATTTCTAATGGCATAGTCGAAAGGTTGTTTGTGTTCTCCCATAAAATGGCTATTGACTCCAAACTTCAGCTGTCCTCAGTAGTCCTATAAAGACATCTAAATTGTATGAAAAATATTCTGGGGAGCAGGTACATTTGTCACCCGAAAATGCCCCCCACCAACCTGTAATGGATTCTTGAATATATTTATCTCCAAATTTCTCATGAGCGTCATATTTTATCCATATCCCCAAAACCTTCAAGTTTCAATGTTAAAATTACGAATGTATGGTCACTCCTTTAATTTCTGTTCACTCTCAATGAACCACTATCATCTCATGAGGCACTTGACATGAATATAAAATCAATAGTTGACCATACTGTTAGACTATTTTTTTTTTATTTGTAACATTTAGTTTATACAAACTTTTATTACAAACAACACATCCAATCCTGAAAAACATTCACCAAAACAATAAAAACAGCAAAACAACGAACAAGAGAAAAACAGCAAAACTACGAACAAGAGAAAACAACAGACAGAAACCAAGCCCACAAAGAAAAGCGCCCACAAGCATGGGTTATGCATCCACCATCAGGTAAGTTTGTTAGAAATCCTCTATTTCATCATTATTAATTAGACGCAGCGCTCAGCTGCTACTTCAGATAACCACCAGTCCTTCTCTTGGTCATTGGGTAGATCATTTGAGGAAGTCTTCACTGTTTAGAGTCATCAGGTAGTTGAGCATTCTGTTAGACTATACCATGTGGGAATTCTGGGAATATCTCGAACCCCGTTGCCATTAACTCTCATAAAATCTCAATCTGCCATACATTTCGACCAAGTGATGCCCCTGGAATCTCTTCTAACCTTTTAAATGGTCTCCAGGGGACGGGAAGATCTAGAGGACACTATATCACCATCATAGGGCTTTTACATTGGACAGTGACAGTTAAAATCTCCTGCACATTGATTTTTTTCAAGATAACTCAAGATCTAACCAGTCTGTAAACCCTTAAAGGCTATTCCTTAGCCACTAGGGAATTGAAAAGAGATGTGGTTTTTTTTCTTGACAGCAATAAGGAACTCTCCAGATGGATGACCTCTAGCACCTTTAGTGGACGTGAGAGTTAAAATGGTGAACCTATAACGTTTAGGGTACTCCAATGGCCATGTTTGTCGCAGAAATACATCAAATGTGTTAAAATATTCAAACATAGTACTATTTAAATACCTTTAAAATCATGTGAGTTCCATGAAAGACACTTTATTGTGTGACATTTAGAAGCCTGACTGATGGGGACTGTGACTAGACAGCCAAGATCAGTCCCCACTGGGTTACCAGACGGCAAGGGCATAAACACCTGCCTCCATCCAATGGCATTTAGAGTACAACTCATATTAGTAAATCTCACGCAGGGGCTCTTATCCCCAGAACAACCCTTGGGGACCGCCAAAGGCCTGCCCAACTATGATGCTTGTATAACATATGAGTCGACCCCTCACTGTAAGAGGTCACCATGAGTACCCAACACTAGACCACAGGCCAACTTGGAATAAAAATGAAAAATACATTTATTCACACAATTATCATCACCAAATTCAATATGTTTCAAGTGGCAGAAAAACAAGAGGCAAGAGGTGGTTTAACATTAAAAATAGAAAACAATGTAGAGCGATTTAGAGGGCACACGTGATCATCCCCAAAGATACAGCACAATTCCATTTTAAAAATGCTATCTGAACTTGCGACATGTCCTAAATTCATATTGCATATGGTCTGCATATCCTTGATTACCCCACCCCCGCCCAGGCCAGTCTGAACCCACAAATAGAAGACTTAACTACTTGCATAGTTTGAATAGCAACTTCAATTGGTACCAGGGAATCTGAATTGTTCTCCTGAGGAAAATCTATGGACTTTGGTACAACTGTGTAAGGTAGCCTTACCTTGCTTTTACCCCATTTGCATTAGTCAGTCATACCTTGCATTTACCTTAACTGTGTAATTCAGCCTTACGTTACTTTTACCCCATTTGTATTAGTCAGCAATACATCACATTTAGCCTAACTGTGTAAGGCGGCTATACCTTACTTTTAGCCCATTTGTTTTAGGCTGCCATACCTCGCATTTTGCCATACCTCGCATTTAGCCTCCCTGTGCAAGGCAGCTTTACCTTGCTTTTAGCATATTTGTTTTAGCCTACCTGTGTAATGTAGCTATTTTCTGCATCTAGCAATTGCAAGGACTAGCCATGCGTCAAACTTAGATAGAATTGTGAAGACTAGCCACACATCACATTTACATAGAATTGTGAAGATAAACCACATGTCACATAATGATAGACTAGTGAAGATTAGCCACATATCACACTAAGATAGAATTGTGAAGATTAACCATCCATTTCGCGCTCTGAAACACTTGTGTATGAGTGCGATAGAAATAAAATATCAATATCAATATCATCCATTACATTTACATCGAATTGTGAAAAATATCCACGCATCACATTTAGATTTAATTGTGAAGATTAGCCATGTGTCACACATAGGTAGACTAGTGAAGATTACCCACACGTCACTTAGATAGAATTGTGAAGATTGACCACGCGTCAGTTAGATATGATATGGCATTGGCCTTTGTAACGTGCCTATACACAAGTGTTTCAAGGCGCGACGAGGCAGGGAGGGCGAACAAGGGGAGACAGAAAACGATCCTACTAGGCCAGGTGTCATTCAGATCGCGCAAGTGCAAGGGTAGGGGGACTGGGAAAAGTGCAAGGGGAAGGGAAGAGGGGAAAGTGCAGTACATGGTTAGTAGAATACAAGATAAATAATAGGGTCAGCTGGTGGCAAGTGCAAGGAAGGTGCAGTACATGGTTAGTAGAATACAAAATAAATAATAGGGCCAGCTGGTGGCAAGTGCAAGGTAAGTGCCGGGAGAAGGGGCTGTAGGATACCGAGACAGTCCTGTAGTGCAGGTAGGCAGTGCAGGAAAGAGTGGCTGGGCCAAGGACCGAGATCGGTGAGTGGCCGAGTTGCAGATTCAGTGCAGGTTCAGTGATTTTAGCAGGGGAGAGAGGGAGAGAAAGCAGAGGCAAAGAGGATGGTTTTGAGGTGCATCCGGAGATGGTTCTCCTCAAGGTTCAGGGAGGCAGGAAGGCTGTTACAGAGGGAGGCCCCTGCTGAGGAGAGAGATCTACCCCCAGCTCGTTGCTTGGAGAAGCGGCTGACCCTGAGGTAGTTGGAGGTGGATGAGCGAAGAGCTCGAGAAGGAAGATACTTAGGATGAGAGAGTTGAAGGTATTTTGGCCCAAGGCCCCAGAAGGCCTTGTGGACAATGCAGAGGGTTTTGAACTTAATCCTCGCAGCAACTGGTAGCCAGTGTAGCGATTTCAGTCCTGGAGAGATACGGTCCCTGGGCTTGAGGCCAAGGACAAGTCTCGCAGTCCTGTTCTGGATGAGTTGCAAAGTGCGGAGAGTAGAGGCAGGAAAATTTAGATAGAGGCTGTTACAGTAGTCCAGCTTCGAGAGAACCAGGGCTCTGGAGACAGTGAGCTTATAGGGGAAAGAGAGGAAAGGAAGGATACCTCTGAGGAGGTCTAGCTGGTAGTGTGACTTCTTAGAGACATCAGATATGTGAGGAGATAAAGAGAGTGTTGAGTCGAAGATGACCCTTAGGTTTTTTGCCTTACAGGTAGAAGCAGGAAGAGGGCAAAGGGAGGCCGGCCAGAGAGCTGCAGGGAAGGAGGGAGTGGGTGTGCCGATAAGTAGTATCTCAGTCTTACTGGCATTAAGGCAGAGGTCGTTGGAGGCACACCATTCCTGGATAGCAGAAAGACAGTCAGAGATGAGGGAAGGGGAAGAGGAGGCCGAGGGTAGCCTGAAAATGAGCTGGGTATCATCCGCATAGCACTGAAAGTTGGGACAGAGAGCGGCGATGCGGTGAGCAAGAAGTGCCAGGTACTGGTTGAACAGCCAGGGGGAGAGGTTAGAACCCTGGGGGACCCACAGGTAGATAAAAAGATGTCAGAGAGGAAGGAACCCAGTTGGACCTGGGAGGGTCGATTGGAGAGGAAGGAAGTCAGCCACTCCAGAGCTTGACCAGTGATACCCAGGTTATCAGGGAGACGGTTGAGCAGGATGGTGTGGTTGACAGTGTCAAAGGCAGAAGAGAGGTCGAGCAAAATGAGAACACAAGGGGTGTTAGAGACAAAGTTTGAGAGCAGGTCCTCACGGATGTTCAGGAGAGCAGTTTCTGTGCTTCTGGCAGCTCCGAAGCCAGACTGATGGTCATGAAGACTACCAACAGATTCAGCATGGAGATTAAGCTGGGAGATGGGCAGTTTCTCCAGGAGCTTGCCCAGGAAGGGAGTGATAGAGATTGGGCGATAGTTAGCTGGGCAGGAGGGGTCGGAAGAGGGTTTGTTAAGAAGGGGCTGCACAAGGGAGTGCTTGTTGGAGGGTGGTAAGACTCCAGAGGCGAAGGAGTGATTGCAGAAGTCAGCCAGGGCAGGCGCCAGGGTGTCAATGTGGTCCTTGATAGTTTTGGAGGAACAGGGGTGGACCTGTTTTAACAAGACTTTCATAGATCGGACCTGACTCGAAACCTTGTCAGCAGAAAAAAGGGGAAAGGCAGAGAAGGAAGGAGGAGGGGTGGCTGCAGAAGGGCCAGAGGGAGAGCAGGGACTAGAGGAGGGGAGGTGATAGGAGGAGAGTGAGGACAGGATGTCCTGAGTTTTTGAAATGAAGAGAGAGGCCAGTACCGTGCAGAGGGCCTGGGAGGGGACAGGAGAGGTGGAGACTACAGCAGGGTTGGCCAGCTCCTTGCAGATTTTAAAAAGTTCGGCCGAATTTTTAGATGCCGCAGAGATGCGGGCTTGGATAAGGGCTCTCTTCTTAGTGAGAACGGAGAGCCGGTATTGCTTTTGGAGCAGGCGGCAGGCCAGTTTGTTAGAGGATGAACATGAAGCACGCCATGTCCTCTCTGCCACCCTGCACTTGCGTTTAAGGGTGACGAGATCTGAGTCATACCAGGAGTTACATTTGGCTTTGGGCTTCAGGCGAATTCTCATTACAGGGGCAAGGATATCAAGGGTATCAGATATAGCAGAGTGGAG
Organism: Ambystoma mexicanum; assembly: GCF_040938575.1. Taxonomy (NCBI): domain Eukaryota; kingdom Metazoa; phylum Chordata; class Amphibia; order Caudata; family Ambystomatidae; genus Ambystoma; species Ambystoma mexicanum. Next base: position 1,039,790,369 of record NC_090932.1, read on the forward strand.
AGTGGAGAGGGCTATGTCAGGGTGGGAGTCAGCCGAAGGGGGGGGGGGGCGAGAATGTGGAAGAGAAAGCCTCAACTGACACGCGCTTCATGGGTCGGATGACCGCCAAGGTGGGTGGCAGTGATGAGGGTGGCTTTGCCTGTGGGGTAGGGAAGGTGAGGTGGGAGGATAGGAGAAAGTGATCACTCCAGGAGAGAGCAGTGGAGAGAGGGACAGAGAGGGGAAGGTCAGAAGAGATCAGAGCATCAAGAGTGTGCCCTGCAGAATGGGTCAGCCCAGACGGGAGAATAGAGAGTGAGGGAGAGTCGCAGAGGTCGCGAAAGAGTCCAGAGGGAAGACAGGAGGCATCAAGGTGGATATTGAAGTCTCCAAGAAAGAAAAGTTGAGTGGTTGAGGACAGGAGTGAGGAGGAGAGGTCAGCCCACTCAGAGAGGAAGGAGGAAATTTGACCAGGTGGCCGATAGATTGTAGCCACAGTAAGGATATGGCTAGGAGAGAGAGAGAGTCGGCAGACAAGACATTCAAAGGAGGAGTAGGTCTGCGTAGGAGTGACAGTGACAGGAATCCACTCAGGGAAGATAAGGGCCACACCCCCCACACCCCGGTTGGGCCTGGGCAAGGAGAGGATCTTGTAACCGTCAGGTAGGAGTGTGTCAAAGCTGGTGACAGAGCTGGCCATGAACTATGTCTCAATGAGACCGAGGATGTCAAGGTCCAGGTCAAGAAGACGACAGATATCAGAGGAATGTTTGACGGCAGAGCGAGAGTTGAGAGTGGCAATGTGGAGAAGGTTGCCATCCTTGAAGGACTTCCGGGGAGGGGTACAAATCAGAGGTACGCCCTGTGGAGGTGAAGAAGAAGGAGCAAGAGAGAGGGCAGGGTGAGAGGGTGGAGGCAAGGTAGCCGAGGACAGAGAAGAGGGGACAGCAGGAGAGGAAAGGAAGTTGATGAGGCACGGAAAGCATCTATCAAAGAGGTGGAGGTTGGCCTGAGGGCCTTGGACCAAGACGGTCCCATTAGCGTAGACATTAATGATGGCCTTAGAGGAGCGGAAGGGGGCCAAGAGGACATCCCAATGGGTGCCACCATTAATGGGAGAAGAGGAGAAGGGAGAGATCACAGAAAGTATATGAAGGGTCCATTGGTCAGGGGAAGGCACGAAAAAGAGGATGTCAGTAAGAGTTTCCTTGGAGGAGGCACTAGTATAGGTGTCAGTGATAGGGAGGCCTGGTTTGGCGACCAGGATATCCTTTTTAAACTTTTTCCTACCAGATTTAGTGAGGAGAGCAGGATTGTAAAATTAACTGTGTGTTTAACTAGATAGGATTGTGAAGATTAATCATGTGTCACATTCGATATAATTGTGTAAATTAGTCACCTAGAAGAACATGGATAATATCCATTGTACTAACCACCCTGCTCCTTCCCCCCCTCCAACACACAGCCCAAGTACTATACACACACCCACTGCCCCAGCCAAATCGTACACAAACACACAACCAACATATGTAAGACTTGCATAAAACATACAATCCCTGACACTGGACCATACCCACATGGATACAACTAGCCAGTTCACACAACTACAACATTAAAAAAACACCAATCTAAATTAAACACACAGACACACCACAACATATGAAGCAGTCACATAAAAAAACAACACAGGCATTTTACCTTACCTGTGTGGATACAACACGCCAGTGCACACAACCACAATCTTAAATACCAGCCAATCTACACATCAAACACAGAGACACACCCAATATAACAAGCAGTCACATAGAACACAAACCAGGCATTGGCCCTTACCCGTACGGATTCAACAAGCCTGTGCACACATTCAACCATCTGCAAGCCAACATAAACAGATGCAAGTTTCTCCTGGTTCTGGACCTATCATATTACTCTACCCTCACTAACCAACTCCATCGTCTTTCTTGCAGAGCCACGTGAGCACCTTGAAATTACCCCTGGGTGGTAGCAGTGCACAGTATACATCAACATAACATATAGTACATTGTTTCTTCCTGAGAGAGAGGTGTGTTTTAGGAGATTGTGGCGTTAAAGATGCTATGGAGATCGGATGATGAATCTCATTGCTCAGAAGACTGTGTAGGAATAGTTTTGAGAATGGGACTAATAGTGATGTTGAGGACAAAATAGTGGAGAACATTTTTTTACTGGGAACACAGGATTGTGTTCTCTGTGGGAAAATAAAATGCATTAGTTATCTAAAACAGCACAGAGAAATGTTGCAAGATTTTTTGAATTGTAATAAAGGAAAGGAGTATTTTACTGATTGAAAGGATATGATTGGGTTATATTGTAAAAGCATTATTCGCATACTACCTCCTGATAATGAACATTGTACCATAAATCGCTTTTGAGTGAACCTGAAAATAAGCTGTCTGCACCGCCATCTTAAAGTTATCTGCCATTTTGATTAACTCCTGCTTTCTTCCCAATGCTAGAAATTGTGTTATTGGCTCCAGCAGAGCAAAACAAACTTTGTACTGTGTCAACGTAGATAAGCATGCTGGAGCTGCTAAGGTGGAATTGTTTGTCCTGCACTAAGAAACCTTGGAGCTAAACAAGAGCTGTATTTAAACAGTAATCAAACAGCAAAACAGAATGTTGAATAGCTGAATATGTGCTTCTGTGTTTTCGCTCCTTGAAACTAAGCTAACTTGAAAGTTAAGAACAAACGGTAGACAAATATGAGTAAATGAAACAAGGGCTGTTACCTCTATGCCCAATATTTGAAAAACATATTAAGTGTTTAACAGAAAACAACTAAATATTCGATAATGTTTAAACCTGTATTAGTTATGTGAACTAGCCACAAACCCTAGTGAATGGATAACACAAAGATGGACTGGACGATGCAACCGGGATTGTGGAAAACTGTGGGCCTCATTACAACCCAGGCGTTAAGGGGTTAACGGCGCTGTAAAAGGTGCCGTTGCCATTAAACCCTTAACGCCTGATTACGAGGTCCCCTTGCGGGTTGCACTTTAACGCCTGCTTTTAGCAGGCGTTAAAAAACCAACCCGCAAATGGACCTAGGAGCTAATTACGGCACCGTAATTTACGGTGCCGTAATTAGCGCCTTCCCCATTCCCATTGAGCCCCATGGGGGCAAAAATGGGAATGGGGAAGGGCCAATGGTGAATGGGGAATTACCGCCCTGCCAACCTTGGAATCGGGCGGTAATCCCACCATTCACCATGGCGGAGTTGGTAATTTACCGGCGTCAACCATGGTGCTAATAGCGCCATGGTTAACGCCAGGGTCGTAATGAGGCCCTGTATATAAACCTATGTCTTTGTAATGTCCAGCACTCTCTCATCTCACGGTGTCCGCTACCACACATTCCGTGGTGTTGAGAGACCAGACAGATGTTCTGCAAAAAAAAAGTGTACTTGTACCATTGTACTCGTGCCTGGTTTATTTCTATTAAACCTCATTATTTCTTTAATCTTTCAATATATTGGAATAGAAACACAAAGGCTCTTTTATGAGACACCCATAAAAGTTATGAAAAAGTATTGAAAATTAAAATGTTCTCTTTTGCCTATTTTTCTGGAGCCACAGGTAAACCCACACCCATAGCCGTGGGAACCATGCCATTTTATTCATTTACGAAGGATGGAAGTCAACATTTAACATATCATCCTTTTTATGGCTCCTCTCATCTAGCCTTATTTTATTTAAAGTTTGAAGCCTCTGCACATAGGTGTTTTCTGTTACATAAAATGTGCCTATACCTGCGGTTATGGAGGGCTTTCTTTATGCTTGTGGCTAAAGAGAATCCAATGAAATGTCACTCCCTTTCAGGGACTTCTATAGCCCTGGGTAACGGCAAACCAATGGAACATTGTGTATTTTGGTTGACATGTGTGGCCATGGGTATAACTTTTGTGAGACCAGCTGCTTTTGTTATGTTATGGTTTGCTGCATACTTTGGCATTTGTATAGCGCTTTTCACCATTAGTATGATCTTAATTCATTTCTGTGCAAATGACACCAAATAATTTTACATGTCTTTCTGATTCCATGCCCTCAACTGTACCCTTGTGTCATTTGAGCCTTGAAACCGTGGCAATATGCGTTCTGAGTATGCACACATGTATGTGTACCCACAGCTACAAGCAGGATATAATGCCAGAGGCTATCCGCAAGCCAATGTGACATTGTGTATTTTGGTGCTCTTGAGTAGCCATAGCTATGAATGTGTGATGTAGCCGCAGCTATTAGCAGACACATTTCTGTGCATTAATCATACTATTTTGTGAATATTACACCACACAATTGTACATTTCTTTCTGATATCATGTCTTCACCTCTACCCTTGTGTAATTTGAACTTTGAAACCTTTGCAGTATGTGTTTTTGAGAGTATACACATTTTACATGTACCTGCAGCTATAAGGGTTTTTTTCATTGCTGGGAGTACTATAGCTACGGCTTTAAAATTGATTTAAAAAAGGTTTTGTATGTTATTATATGTCTGCATCTGTATGTAATGGGTAGTCCTTAATAAAAGTGTTTTGGGGGTACACTCAGTGCAATATTTTAGCACATTTGGAGTAATGCTTGGGTGTTATCTAGGAACACCGTATTTCCTTTATCATTTAGGTGTACTCCATCATACATATATAGATGAGACATGTAGAACTGGATGTTGTTTGATATCCATCTTTGTTTTTGGTCTCTGATGAAAGATGAAACCATCTTATTAACATTTCTCTGTGATTTTTGAATTTTGGAATTAAATCTGGCGCTCCAGTTCCATGTGTGCCTCTGAGTCAGATTGGAAAAGATAAACATGGTGTGAGGAAAAAGTTCCTGTTTCATCATTGAAGCGAGGGACATACCTTGTATATTACCCAAATAATTGCCTCCGCAATCAATCAGTATGAATTATGGCTGCCCTATACTTCTCAAACTGAACAATTTAGGATTAATTTGGGACCACTGCATTTCCCACAATCCAAACCATTTAATTCTAAAATTAGTCAAACCCAGGTCCATGTTAATATTTAGTTTCTCATAAAAAAGTCAGTAACCAAAGGATCCAACTGTCTGCAATCAGCCACACAGTTTTACAACCAGCCATGATATCTGTTCTCCTTCCCAGTTTCTAGGAAACTGATTCTTAGTTTGACATTTTATATAATAGGAGTGGGGCATGCATTATGTGTGTGTTTTGGTGTCTGGATTTGATTGGTGTTACTGTTGGAATTGTGTACTTGCCTGTCATAGGTTGCAGTGAACATGTGTCTGAAATTTTACTAGATTGCTTTCTACAGTCCTGTTTCTTTGCCAAAAGTATCATAGGCACCATTTTGTAGATTGTTAGCATTTTGATTGCAGAACCCACACTGTGCAGATGTGAAGTCTCTGGCTGATGTGAAGATTTGTGCATCTGCTGGAATAGTTGAAGTCGAGTGATAGTACATTTTCATACATTTGATGCTTTATTTGTACTGTGGTTTATATAAGGTATTTTAAATAAGGTTATTTGTTTGAGTTAGTAAAGATTATAACCTTGATTTTAGTGCTTGGTTTTCTGGTTTACTTGAGTGTTTTAAGGATAGTGATCAAGCAGCAGTTCATGTAAGCTATGGTTATCTGTGACAGAAATGTGTTTGCATTTATAAGTTGTTTCTCATTGTTTTGCTGAAGGTTGTAATTGATAATATGCTGTTATTGGGACTTTGGAAAGTTATTTTGTATCTTATTGTAATTGTTAAACATACAATAGTACTGCTGCATATCTAAAGAATATGCGGCCAGCATTGTTAGAACTTGATTAGGGAAGAAAGCAGATTCCAATTTGAAGAACTAAGCTGTACATTGAGGTGCATGGTAAAGAGACATTGGGCCTCATTAGGAGCCCGGCGGTGGCCGTGCGGGAAAAACTGGCAGGTTGCCGCCAGACCCGAAATACCATTCCGCCTCCGTGATTGCCAGAATCACCGGGGCATTACAACCCCAGTGTCCCGGTAATTCCGTAGGCAGAATTCCGTAAATCCCCATTTTCATGGAGTCCAATATGACTCCATGAGAATGGGGAAAATGGAAACACTGGTTCCATCTATGATGGAGCCGGTGTTTCCATTTCCGCCTTCAGGCGGGTGGTGTTACTCCATCCAGGTCAGACCTGGCGGGAGAGACACCTCCCGTCTGCAGAACTCGGAATCAGCCGGTCTGGAAACAATGGTGGCGGCAGATTTACCGCCACCATTGATTCCGGACCGACAGACTCTAAATGAGGCCCTCTGAGTATACTTGATCCAGTGAAGATAAAACAAAACAAAAACTCACTGAACTGTAGGACTTTGATTTTTTACAATGGTTTTAAAACCACTTTTGGTGTTTTAAAAAGAAGGTTTATGCAATAGTATATGTTATATGTGGTTCTCTATGAGAGAACATAAATTGCACTAATTTGGTCTTTTTTGTTGTGTTGCTAAACCCAGTGCTTAATTTGTTAAACTAATATGCTGCCAGGCTCCACATTTTTACTTGGCAGCCAACAGTGCTTTACAACATTCCCTCAAGCCGAAAAGATACCCGTGGGCTACACTGGTGTAAGGTAACCTTCTCTCAACACAGACTCTGTAAGCATGAGCCAGGGAAGTTCAAGCATCTATCCTATAGAATAGATTGAATCAGCAGTGTAAGCTTCCATCAAACAGAATGGTGGCAGCATGGGCCTCACTCGGCAGTGTAAAAACTGCCCTACTTGCAAGAGATGAAGAAGGGGTTGAAAATAATTTAAGCAGCAGAAGTGCAACTTTCATTGGCACAACAACCAGACAAGCATGCACCACAGCAACATAAGATTTGCATATGCAGAAGTATGCTTCTCGGTTTGTCATTCACACACATGCAAGCATATCATACATCAACATGAGCTTCCTTTATAGTGTAGGTCACAATAGACCTCAGTAGACATTTTATCCCAAAGATATCAGTTAGAGAATTGGACACAATAGTGCAAGTTTGTGCAAATAGTGCACATCAACGTGGGCAGTAGAAGTGAATGTTTCCCCAAATAATATGTCACTACGGACTACTGTATTGCAAGGTTTGCTCGCACAGAACAAGTCACTGTTTGTCTCAGCATTAAGACATTCCCTCAAGTGGGAAAGAGAAATGTGGCCTACAGTGGTGCAATGTAACCTTCCCTCAACACAGACTCTGTAAGCAGAAACCATGGAAGTCCAAGCATTTATCATATAGAATACATTTAATCAGCAAACAGAATGGTTGTAGTTTGGGCCCAGCCAATCTACACTTCCCTTATTTACAATGTATATAGCATTGGCCCTAGCAGTTAAAGCTCCACTCAAAAAGAACATAAGGATGTCCTAAGTAAAATCCCCTTATGTAAAGGAAAACAGAATGGTTTTCCAAATGCAAATAGCCTCAATAAAAACAGGCCTGGTATGGGTCTCTGCAGCGCAATCTCAGCCCACATGATTGTTCCTGCTCCCCTCATGTAGATTAAGCACAGAATGGGCATGAACAGTGCAATTGCACCCCACAAGAAACAGTCACAGTATGGACCTTGACAGTGCCTGCTTCAGTCACATTGTTTAGACATAGCAGGCGCCTTTGCACTCCATGCTGCATTCAAATAGAACATACATAGTGCTGCAAGCAGTAGCGATGCAAGCTCAGATTTTTGTAATTAATGCGCATTTCTCCATATTGTTGGAATTGAAATAATATTATGCCTCCTATCGCAGTAATTGAATGTGTATTGGCCTACGCCAAGTTGTCTAAAATATCATGTAAATAGACTCCGCGGCAAGGTCTTGACCTTAACGAAAAGTAATGTAAGTCACCATCTTGGATTTAGCCGCCATTTTAGGTTCTCTTGTAATGTGGAAGTCACCCTGAACATCAAAATGGAGGCTGAATGACATTCTGAGTGAGATTCTGGCCTTTGTGACCTCCGCACACATGAATAATTAATATGCCTGTAGGCCACTTGTCGGGGTCGCGAACTGAGACCTTGTCCTATTACTGACCTATGTGTAAATGAACAACTGTATCAGCGTAACTGATCAAAATGCATACATTATAGAATTGACCTGGCAAGGAACCCTAGGCCTGATCCCAAGAATGGTTAACCCGCGAGGGGGTTGGCCAAGGGCTGGATAAAGGATATAAAAGCCCAAGTATTCCAATGAACGGTCTCTCTACTAATGCATCGAACCCTCGTTGAAGTTTGTTACGTTACTCTGAGAGCCGAATAGCTATCCGTTTGTCAATTGACTTTGGTAACTGTTGTAGCTTTTAAATAAAGCACTTGTATGTCCTTTGTAACCTGTGTTGGTGTGTTTCTTTTGGGCTTCCCAGCCTCATATCAATTTTTATGTTTTCACATTTGGCGCCCGAATAGGGACCCTCAAGATTGATGCCGGATCATTGAAGGTTGACGCAGACTATTGAACCGGGATCGGACGGTGTGTTTCTGCGGGCCCGACCGAACGAGACACGATACCTCGGCAGTGCTGCACGATCCGATCCTTGGACGATAGTCGTGTGGTCTGACACGGCATCTTGACGAGGGTCCATTTTTGAGGTGGGCAGATTTGTTGAAACCACCAAACACAAGGTAAAATTCGTTAGGTAAGTTCTTTGATAAACCGTACGGTCCTCCTTAGGTTTGGTCAGGTGCAGTCGCGAACCGGCTCTTAATTTAACCCTGACAATTTGAATTTGGCGTATTGTATCTGCAAACACAATTATTGACCAGGTAACACCAATTTTTTGAAAATGCCTGGGAAATTGTCGAGCTTGTTTAGGGCTCTGTTCCGCAGCGATCGACAATCTTTGGAATTTAGCCGCCCGGCACCACAGGAGGGGTCGCCGGCATGTACTATGTACTGTAAGTATGGCATTGGTAGTATAGTATTTAATGATATTTGGCACAGACAGACCAGACATGCCTCCGAATTTCAGTGGCCAATCAATGGCAGTTTTGAGATCTCCCGTATTGAATACCTAGAATCGGTCTTGCTAAAAAAGAAGGCTAGACCTGCAGCCTTTGATGTTTTACAGAATTGGAAAAAAGAAGCGTTACAGCAGCTTAAAAGTAGGGATAAACATGCACGCCATCATAAAACAAATGCCGAACAAGCGTTGTTATATGATAAAGAAAAACATTCAGAATCAGTTAAAAATATGGATAGGGCTTTTTCACTTGGAATCCAGAAAATGTACCCCTCTAAAGATTTTCATGTTTCTGAAGAATTTATTGAAAAATTGTTAAACGAACGCAGGCCTGGTGCCTCTGCGCCACCTCCGTATGATCCTTTCTTGGGCGCTCTGCCCATTCCTGCTGTTGTTCCTGCTGTTATTCCTGTTCCCCCTGTACAACCTATTGTTCCTATTCCTCTAGTTGTTGTTCCTCCACCTATCGCACCGCCCCTTCCTCATGCGCCGATATTTGCACCTTTATTAAATTTATCTGCACCTTCGCTCCCGAGTGGTCTCGTATTGACTGAAGTTGATCAAGGTGCAGGATCAAAGATCGTCACTCGTAATACTGTTTCTGCAGATAAGAAACAGGAATTATTTGCATGGGCTAAGCACTGTATGGAGAAAGGTGATCAAGTTGATGTTTTTTCCACATTATCTAATTTGAACAGTTTTCCTCAGAAAAATGTTTTTATCGAAGGTTTGGGGACTCATTTATGTGTGATGTGGGGTAGATTACAAAATTCGGATCTTCCACAAGGGGTGAGAGATCTAAATGCTTTGGCACTTTCAAGGGACACAGAGCAGAAAGTATATGGTCATGTTGAAAGCTTGTTTGAGTATAGGAAGGACTTTGAAAAGTCACGAGATGAGGATGACGAAGACGATAGTATGTATGTACAGAAACGGTTCCTTCCGTGTCATAGATAGGCACCTGAGGAAGTACGAATTTGTACCAAAGATGCGATTCGATGGATCTCGGATTCATCGATTCCGCCAGATGAAGTGTATGACACGTATAGTCAGTATACAGTAGAAATGCAAAGAAAGGTAATTCAGGTAATGGTACAGTACCTGCAAGAAGAATGTGTAAGAAAGAAGGTTAGTTGCCCCATAGAATTGTTGGGGATTTGTAAAAGGGCTTTTTCACCCGACACTTCTTCGGCTGCCTTAGCGCTCGACCTGGCTCTGTTGCTTAGTAAGCGGCCGGAGGTACCTATATCTCAGTTGCCTATGAGAGAGGTTCCTCCGACCTTTGTCCCAAAGGTTGAGATTCCCGCCAACGCTGGGACTGGTGCACCCGCTGTGGATATCCCTGCACATTATGTATCACAATTCGTTCACGTCCCGTTTTCACGACAGGAAGTGAACACTATTAGACAATCAGTTCCCGATATTAGGAAAAACCCGACGGGGCTTTACAAAGAGATAGAGTCCGTCTTGCAGTCCTCTGTGTTCACCTGAAGTGATATTGACTTGCTATTCCCTGTACTCCTACCCGTAGATGTATGGAAGCAGGTTCGGACAATAGACGATGTGCCAGGGTTGGGAGATACGTGGGATAATATGATTAGGATTGATGGGGAAAGACCAGCAGGTGAGAAACCACCACAGGTAATACTTACTTTGCCTGATAGAATTGTCACAAAATGTAAAACTATAATTCCAGAGAAAATAATTATTTGGGACAAGCTTACGGCCTGTGTTCAAGGGAAAACTGAAGGCGCCACCGAATTCTTAAACAGATTCGAGCAGGTATTTTTTGACTTCAGTGGGCAGGATTTGGGTACAGAGTCTGGGAAAAGGTTGTTTGTGGACAAATTTGTACGTGGATTGTTGCCCGACATCCAGTCACAGATTATGTCCTCTGAGAGTGCTTGGCAGGCAAAATCTCAATCTGAGGTTTTGCACATGGCTCAGTATTATGAGAACTGTGTTAATAACGAGAAGGAGAAAATAGAAAAGAGGAAAGGAGATTTGAAAACCAAAGTATTATTACAACAGATTGTTAGAAACCCCAGAGGAGGCACGACACAGACCAGAGGTCAGTATGTCCCAAAAGGAAATGCTCCTTTGGGTTCTGTGAATATTAATCAATGTGCTTATTGCCGCCAGGAAGGTCATTGGCGAGCACAGTGCCCCGTCCTTCGACAAAGGTCAAACAGTGCGTTTGGGAGTATGGGTAGACGACCTAGGGGCCGCCCTGGAGCAGGGGGCCCTGATAGAGGTCAGTTTTTGCAAGATCCTCAGCAACCTTTTTCACAGGAAAATCAGACCTCGAGTGTGGACTCGAGGAACATATTTGATCACCCTTCTGCTGCCTACCTTTCTGAAGAGCTTCCTTCCGACGATACTCTATTTAATTAGGTCTGCCCGAAGCAGGGTTTGGAACCTTCACCTATTCCCGTTAATCAGAGAGGCCCCTACGTTGAATTATTAGAGGGGAATAGGAAACACCAGTTTTTGATAGACACTGGAGCACAGAAGTGCTCCATTGATCATTCTCGGGTTCCAAACATTCCACTGTCAGGGCAAACAAATGTTTCCGTAGGGTTTTCTGGTATACCAATTGTCTGTCCGGTTTCTTCACCGGTGTCTGTTTCTTTGGGTCCCTTTACGGACCATTGCCCTTTTCTTCTGACTTCAAACTGTGGAGAGAATTTGCTGGGGTTGAATTTGTTAAAGAAATTGAATGCAGTAATTCATTGTTCCTCTGATGGAGTACGGCTGACGGTTTCACCACAGCAACTTCCTAATTCTCAGTTTCTGATTCGTCCTTTACCTCCTGAGTTTAGCATTGTCCCGGAATGTTTATGGGCGGTTGACGACAATGATGTTGGGGTACTACAGATTGAGCCCGTTAAAATAGTTTTGAAACATGGAGTTAAACTACCACGCATTCCGCAGTATAAAATATCAGTTGAGGGCGAGCGTGCTTTGAAATGCATTGTCTCCGATTTTGTGCATTGTGGGGTGATCGAGGAGATTACAGGTAGTTTGTGTAACAACCCGATCTTGCCTGTATATAAGAAAGGCGACAATGCAATCCCATACCGGTTCATAATTGATCTTCGTGCTATTAACAGAGTTGTCGCCCTACAATTCCCAATCGTGCCTGATGTAACGACGATATTGACAATGATCCCTGCTACGGCTACGCACTTCAGCGTTGTGGATTTAAAAAATGCTTTCTTTAGCATTCCTATACATAAGGAAAGTAGATATTTGTTTGCGTTCACCTTGGGGGGACGCTCATTTACATTTACTAGGGCACCTCAAGGGTATACTGAAAGTCCAAGCATTTATAGTAGAGCTTTGAAAGAGCAGCTCGACACCCTTGAATTGCCACCTACTTGTACACTGCTTCAATATGTTGATGATTTGCTTTTGGCTGCAGACTCTGAAAGTGCTTGTAAAGAAGGCACTGTACTGTTGCTTGTTCATCTAGCTAAAAATGGTCATAAAGCTTCGCTCAAAAAATTTCAATATTGTTGTCAGGAGGTCGCCTATTTAGGCTACCTCCTGTCAAAGGAGGGGAGGAGATTGACACCTGAAAGAATAAAACACATTTCTGGCATGTCTGTTCCAAATACACAGAAGGAAGTCAGAGCCTGAATAGGTATGGCTTCTTACTGTAGGTTGTGGATCCCGAACTTTTCGCTAGTGATAAAACCGATGTTGGCTTTGACGAAGAAGGGCATTTCTCTGCCACTGCCATGGAAATCGGAACATCAACGATCATTTGACCTTCTCAAAACCGCGTTATGCTCTGCACTGGGTCTGGGTACTCCAAATTATGACAAGGCCTTTGTGTTGTTTGTGCATGAATGTGATGGATGTGCTTTGGCTGTGTTAACACAGGAACACGGAGGGAAGAATAGGCCGTGCGGCTACTTCTCCTCCGCCCTTGATCCTGTCGCATGCGCTTTGCCAAGATGTTTGCGAGCTGTCGCTGCTGCTGCCGTGTCTGTAAAACAGAGTGAGGGAATGGTCCTAGGCCATGATTTGATTTTGATGGTACCTCACTCTGTAGATATCCTATTGAACAAAAAAAACGCAACACCTCACCTCTGCACGGTTAACAAGGTATGAATTAATTCTGTTTGCCCCTCACATTCAAATTAAGAGGTGTTGTGTTCTTAATCCGGCTGAACTCTTACCTTTCCCGCAAAACACTGTTTGCGGTGACGAAGAAATACATGACTGTCTGTATACCACTGAACAAGAAACAAAGGGAAGGATAGATCCTATAGATACTCCTTTGGACAATGCAGAAGGGGAGCTGTTTTGTGATGGCTCCTGCTTCAAACTTTCAGATGGTACATCTACAGCTGCTTATGCAGTTACTACATTGAATAAAGTTGTTGAAACTTAGAGAATTTCGCATAACTCCGCGCAGGCCGCAGAGATTATAGCATTGACCCGAGCTTGTGAACTCTCTGAAGGGCGTATAGTAAATATATATACTGATAGCCAGTACGCCTTTGGGGTGGCTCACAACTTTGGGAGGCTCTGGTCGGAAAGAGGGTTCCTGACCTCACATGGGACCAAGATTCAGCATGGCCCCTTGATAGTGCAATTGCTCTCGGCACTCTCGCTCCCTAGGCAGTTTGCGATCATGAAATGTGCAGCACATTGTAAGGTCATAGATGATGTGGGAAAAGGGAACGCTTTTGCGGACCTGATAGCCAGACAAATGGCCACAGACCTTAGCACAGACATGTATGCACTAAGAGAAACAAAAGATGCCTATGTAATGGATGAAGGTATTGGGTCTGTGCGGGATATTCAAACTGATGCTACAACAGAAGAATCTAAAAGGTGGGCCGAAGGAATGGGGAAACTAGATGATGATGGGTGTTGGGTGGATACATCTGAAGGAAAATGGTTGCTCCCTGATTCATATGTACTGGCAATGGCACGTACATATGAATACGATGGCACACGGTCCTACACATGTGTGTGCTCAACAGATCACGAAAATGTTAGAACAAGTTTGGGTGAATAACAAGATTCTGGAGACTGCAAAACGTCATGTTCGGAACTGTATGATCTGCTTACAGCACAATGTGGGTAAGGGGACAGTAACTCCAAGGGGAAGCTTTGGGCCCCCTTCTGTTCCCTTCGAGGTCATTCACTTTTATTGAGATGGAACGGTGTAACAATCTGAAATATGTTCTTGTAATTATTTGTGCCTTTAGTAAATGGGTCAAGGCTTTTCCCGTTAAAGATGCTACCGCCATGACCACTGCAAAGATTGTGGTAAAAGAATTATTTCCTCGATTTGGGCTCCCAAGGGTAATTTGGTCGGACAATGGTCCTCATTTTGTTGCAGCAGTCATTTTGCAGATATGCACAGCATTACATATTGAGAAACGGTTTCACTCAGCTAGACATCCTCAAATCCTGGGTTGGTGGAAAGACATAATGGTATCTTAAAGAATAAGCTTGCAAAAACATGTGCCGATACCAAACTGAAATGGCCAGATGCCTTACCTATTGTATTATTGGCTATGCGTACCACACCTCAAACTAAGACTTGGCTTTCTCCATTTGAGGTAGTGAAGGGGAGACCTGCTAACATTTGGGGTCTCCTAAAACCTAAAGCCCTGAGAGAGGTGGAAAATGTATTGCTTGTAGACTACTGTAACCAGTTAACTAAAAACCTGTATTTCATTTATCACCAGGTGTATTCAGCTTTACCTGTACGGTTCACGGGCCCAGGACACGATATACAGCCTGGAAGTTGGGTCCTAGTGAAGGCCTACAAAAGGTCTTCCTGTCTCGCTCCTCGTTGGAAGGGACCCTACCAGGTGCTGTTGGTCACCCGGACAGCAGTGCGGGTGGCTGGGAAGAAACACTGGATCCACGCGACGCATGTCAAGAAACTTCCTCACCCGACGCCACACGTTACAGAAGAAGCAGATCCCCTCGCTGATGCTACAGTCCCTGATCTTGGAGTAGCAAACAGCGCTGTGAGTGCGTCGGAGAATTTCTCTGAGCCCGTGGAGCTTGGGGAACAGTCCATTTCGTCTCCGCACTCTCTTGAAAAATCACTTCCGGAAAACACTGTTTGAAGCTCTGCGACTTCCGTCGCCTCCGATACGTCGCTTCCCTCAGGAAGTGACGACACCTTATTTTCAGATCAAACAATCGTGGGTGCCACCAGGTTCAACCTTCGACAAAGAAAATAGAACTACGGCACAGGTTTTTCCGTGCATTTGGGAAAAGAGAAGTGATTGAAAGTTTTCTTTTGTATAAGAAAGTTTCTGTTGAACATCAGGAAGAAAAAGGGATTCTGCTGGCTAGGGTTGGGAAGGACTAAGAAATCGCGCGACCGTAGCGTCGCCAGCAACAAACATTGGGGTCGTCGATTGAGGAACTACAATGCCTGCCACCTCCACTGCTGCTCCCCGCACTGGACTTGTGAATAAGGGGGTGACCAACTTGGACAATGAACAATGTGCCTCGGCCCCGAAAACGTATTGCTGTGTTTTGATAATGATAATTGTTATTTTTCCAATTACTGCTGTAGGACTCTGGTACTTTGAAGAAATCTATCCTCTAAAACCTTTACTACCGACCGAGATTGTACCAACTGCTTTGACTCCCTCTGTACACCTTCACACTCTGTCCCCTAGAGACTCCCAACATAGACAAAAGTATCATAATAACACTCTAATGATAGTAATGAATGCAACGCATGCCATTTTTAATAAGAGTAATTGTTGGATCTGCACTCATTTACCGCAACATGGGAACAATGGACTAGGATGGTATATTCACCCTTTACCTTTAACGACTGCTTGCTATGCCTCTCTTAGAGCACTATTCTTTGGCCGTTGGAACGATAACATTTCAGGGAACTTTGATGCAACTAATTTGAATGATTTCGAGAAACGTGAATTAACTCCCCTGGGATGCTCGCTTTTCGCAAATAGAAGTAAACCTAATGTCGCTTCTATTAGGCCGTCTGATAAACTGTCTCTTCCTTTTCAAACTTTCATTTCCTTTAAAATGGCTCCGATAGGCAATAAGGACGCTGTGCCTCCTTCTTACTCTATAAATCATAGTCCTGATTCGGTCCCCTTTTGTGTACAAAGAAATGGCACTCGGCCAATGGGAGATTTTTAAGGTTGTATGAACATTGTAAATTTGACTGGAGAAAACAGGCCTCTGTATGTAGGGGGGCCTGTTTATTTTGTTTGTGGTAGTTAAGCATTTCCCTGGTTGCCCAAGGATTGGCAGGGAACCTGTTATTTAGGAATCCTGTTACCCGGGGTATTTGTAGCTAGTACATCAGAGGTTTCTAAGGCTCGCCCACGGCGGGACAAGAACGGAGATACCCCTGGGCAAGTATTGGGATATATAGCAAAATCAGTTGTGCCCTTTTGGGGACAAATAACAAACTCTGAGAACATTAGGGGATTAGCAAGGGTACTGGAGAGAACGATCAACCGGACCACGGACATACTCTACAATATGACACTAGAACAGAAAGCAATAAGATTGGTAGCACTCCAAAATCGGATGGCATTAGATGTCATTCTGGCAGAACGAGGTGGAGTATGCAAATTGGTGGGGTCCGCTTGCTGTGTTTTCGTACCAGATTCCTCGCCGACAATTTTTAAAGCAATACAGAACTTGCATATTCTTAGTTCTGAAGTACATATCCCTGTAGGAGATTGGAATCTTAGCACCTGGTTCTGGGATTCTTTACGATCTTGGGGTTGGAAGGTGCTTTCTGTTATTCTGGTTATTTTGGGGATCCTGCTATCCCTTTGTTGCTGTTTTCAATGTCTTCCGGGTATATGTGGAATGCTAGGGGGATGTTGTGCCCAAGCAGTGAGCACAATAGGGCATAGAATGTATGCCCCAGATACAGCATCCAAAGAGTTTGTGTTACAAGAGGTTCTGATGAACGACCTAACGGCTATAGATATTACAGACAATGATTCAGGATGTATGGATGACAATACATGGAGTTATTTGCAAAAGTATTAGAAATGATATTAGCACTTGGCATAGGCCAAAAGGAGGGTCTGTTGGAATTGAAATAATATTATGCCTCCTATCGCAGTAATTGAATGTGTATTGGCCTACGCCAAGTTGTCTAAGATATCATGTAAATAGACTCCGCGGCAAGGTCTTGACCTTAACGAAAAGTAATGTAAGTCGCCATCTTGGATTTAGCCGCCATTTTAGGTTCTCTTGTAATGTGGAAGTCACCCTGAACATCAAAATGGAGGCTGAATGACATTCTGAGTGAGATTCTGGCCGTTGTGACATCTGCACACACGAATAATTAATACCCCACTTGTCGGGGTCGCGAACTGAGACCTTGGGCCTCATTACGACTCAGGCGGTAAGGGTTTTACGGTGGCGTAAACAGCGCCGACCCTTACCGCCTGAGTACGAGGTCCCTTAGCGCCATGGAGGTTTTAACACCTGCTTTTAGCAGGTGTTAAAATCCATGGCGCTAAGGGACCATGGAGTTAATTACGCCACCGTAATTTACGGTGGCGTAATTAACGCCTTCCCCACTCCCATTATGCCCTATGGGGCAAAATGGGAATGGGGAAGGGAAAATGGGAAAATGGGGATTTACCGCCCTGCCAAGGTTGGAATGGGGCGGTAAATCCGCCAACCACCATGGCGTAAACGTAGTTTACGCCATGGTGGTAAAGTCACGGCCCAGGCGGTAACTTACCGCCTGGGTCGTAATGAGGCCCCTTGTCCTATTACTGACCTATGTGTAAATGAACAACTGTATCAGCGGAACTGATCAAAATGCATACATTATAGGATTGACCTGGCAAGGAACCCTAGGCCTGATCCCAAGAATGGTTAACCCGCGAGGGGGTTGGCCAAGGGCTGGATAAAGGATATAAAAGCCCAAGTATTCCAATGTACGGTCTCTCTACTAATGCATCAAACCCTCGTTGAAGTTTGTTACGTTACTCTGAGAGCCGAATAGCTATCCGTTTGTCAATTGACTTTGGTAACTGTTGTATCTTTTAAATAAAGCACTTGTATGTCCTTTGTAACCTCCGTTGGTGTGTTTCTTTTGGGCTTCCCAGCCTCATATCAATTTTTATGTTTTCACAATATGCCTATACATTAATTGTTGTGGCTGGATACTGGCACACATTAAGCATGGGCTAAATGACTTGATTGTGTATATGCTGTTAATGTGGGTTTTGGTAACTTATTGTGTTTCCTTTACTTCAATTTACATGCAGTGGTGATGTTAATCATTTTGGGTTGATACTGTGACTTCATTTTGACACTTGGCAGCTTATAAAAACGTAGGGTTTTACAAACTTGGTCTTTGTAGCAGGGGAAAAGGATTCATGAAAAATGTATGATTTCTACATGTGTAATTTTTGCACTCTTTGTATCCTTGCGCAGATTCCCCCAATTTCTGTACCCTCATGCCTCCACCTTACCCGCACCATCTGTACCTTATCCCACAAACCCTATTTGATTTTGTATGTATACCCACACACTTAACTTATTCATATTGTGTCTACCTTTACACACCCATCGTATCTCCATGCACCCTACCTGCACTAGCCTACCACTGCCTTTTGTATTTATTTATTCAAATTTGTATAAGGTGCTACATGCCCATAGGGCTAACCCTGTATAGCCACTCGCCCAACTTATCCCCTCCCTCTATATTCCCACCCACCCATTCTAAAACCATGTTTTCTTCCCTCCATCCATTTGCTTAACATTCACTATTTCTAGCTACATTCTCTATATGTGCACCCATACTACTTCCATCCTCTGTATGCTCATGCAGCCATCCTACCCCCACCCTTTCTACCGTCACCCTACCTACCCCACCCGCTCTGGTCCTGTGCACATATCACCCATATCTCTGCCATCACTCTCCCCATCTTGTCTATGCCCACTCATCCAACCCCCACTTTATCTACCACTATCCATCCACCTTACCATCACCCTTTCTTCCCTCATTTGTCCATTCTATCTAACTCTCTGTCGCCCATCCAGTGTTCCCCCAACCTCTATATTCTCACATACCCACTGTTCCCCCACAGTTTTTATTTCTACCCACCCATCCTATGTGCACCCACTGTACCCTGCACACTGTACTCCTATCCATCCTACCTACTTCCTCTCTACCTCTTCCCATCCACTAACCCTATGTCTACTTTGTGTGTGTCGACTCTCGGTGTACACACTAATTCTACTCCAACTCTGTCTACTCCATGTTTATTCACCCCCACTATATTCACACCCTCTCTACCTAAACCAATCCACAATGTTACCATCTTCTGTACTCACACCCATCTACTTTGCATTGTTTCTACCCCAATGAAGACACCCTAATCTAAACTGTGCACCCCACCTACTGTACTCATTTTCTATGTACCTCCACTTGCCCATGTCCCCACCATGTACTGTCTCTATTCCTATCATCCCTACTCCTAAACACGGTACCCTCATTTTCTGTACCCTTGCCACCCTCTTTATTCTCCCTACTCTTCCCCAGCTATCCTACCTACAACCTCTGTACACCTACCCACTCAATTGACCCCTATTGTACATCCATCCACAAGCCCTATTCTTTCAACTCACAGCCTTCCTAACTCCACCGGGTTACCTCTGCCAACTCATCCTATCTGCATGTCCACTCCCTCCACCATCCTACCCCTTCCTTTACTACCCCCATCCATCCTACTTATTTCTACCCTATCTATCACCACCTATTCATTCTACATACATCCTTTCTGCCACCATCCACCTGCCTTACATTCACTGTCTGTACCTGCACTCTCTGTATCCCCACCTATATTAGTTACAATATATGTACCCACATGCACCCACCCTACTTCCACCTTTTCTATCCATATTCTCTATAATTCCACCAACTATATCTACATTGTATCTGCCTCTGTCCACTTATCCACCCTACCTCAATCCTCTGTTTCCCTATATGCCCTGTCTATCACTATTTCTCTTCTCATGCCCACTTACCCTTCCTGCAACCTGTGTACCACTATGCACCCACCCTACCCCCACAGTATGTTGCTCCACCCATTCACACTATTTAAATGTTCTATATACTCACCCACCCATCCTACCTCCACTGTGTTTATCCTCGGCCAGTCATCCTATCTGCATACACCCTACTTCCACCACCCAACTCTCACACTCTCTAATCCCACCCACCCTATCTCACCTTCTCTACTCCCACACAAGCATCCTACCACCACACATGTTATCCTCACACACTCACCATACTCCATTATTTTTCTACAGCCATGTAAACACTGTACTTCTCCCATCTTTATTCTATCCACCCATGATATCTCTACGAGATATCTCTATGAGTGTTCTCTATTCATTTTGAGTCGATCTTCCTTTTATGGAATTATTCTACAGGACTAGAGGTGGCATGTACGCATACATTATATTTGTTTCTTTATAGCATTTCTCATCCATGCCGACAACGTGTCTAGAATGTGGCAGGAGGAAGGATAATTTCCAGGGAAGTAAAACATGTAAATCTAGACCTGTTGATGCTCATGCCAGTTAGTGATAATATTTTTTAATTGTCCAAATACAGATAGATGAAATGTCAACTAATGAATTGAATGAACCCAAGCATATTTCAACTCAGAGTGATACAATGAAAAATGTATCAATACTAATAGTAGGTAGCACAAAAACAAAGGTTGTTAAGAGAAAACAAACAAAATCTGCTTTAAGTTATAGACAGAGGAATAAAGATATATAAAGAAACATTTTCCACTCCCAAGATTTTACAAATCCTTGGAGAAGTGTGAAATCAAAATCTAGGTATCTGGTCAAGCGTTTTCTTGAAAAGAAAAAAGTAGAGGTACGAATCAGAAAAGCTTTTCAAATGAAAAGAAAATTATTCATGTTTGTGTTCAACAAACCTAAGAACTTTATTAAGATCACCATGCTATTGAACACTCAGATACAAATAGTTGATGTTCTTACCTGTGACAACTTGTGTTAAGTCTTTGCAAGAGAGTGGATAAAACACCTCTTATACAGAAAGATTTTTAATGAAGAGAGTTACGTTTAGACACTACCTATGTAATATGTTGTCTGATGATGATTCCTCCCACCAGCTACTCCTTGATTTACCAACCATTCTTTGAAATATATGCAATTACCATTATGTTATATTGAATGTGATGTACCTGTGATATGTTGGCACTGTAACAACTCTCAATAAACAAAGTAAAAAAAAAAAAACAATGGAATGTAACTATGTAAGCCTTGCTATTAATGAGAGTGGGCATAGCTATGAAGTAGAAAATGGTGTGATTTCTGAAAAAGAAGAAATCCGAAAGACAGACACTAGTGAAGCAGAAAGATTAGGACTGTCTGTGATAAAAGCAAGAAAAGAGACGCTGGTATGGACGTGTAATTCCTTGTGCAATATTGACAAGTTTTCTTGTAAACTCTTAAAGAGATGTTTGCAAGTGTTGCACAAAAATGATAATGTTCAAAGATAAATCAAGATATTGCAGAAAATAGATTACTTTGAGGTTTGTGAGAAAACAGGACGTCTAGGCCACTGTCTAGCTTGTCTTGATAAAAGCAGAAGAGTCAGTTTTATCATATACAGATGCTGGCTACACATCACAACAAAATTAGCTATCTTCGTGATAAATTGTATCAGTTCAAAACACCATGTATGTCCCTTGCACTTTTTAATAAAACACTAATGAGTGGAACTGTTGAAACTTTACTTTCTACACTTCAAATGATTAACATGATCCATTAAAAAATGATGTATATATGGAGGAAATACTTACCAAATTGGTAAATGATGATCCTATGCTATTCAAGAATCTACTTTTTCAAATGTTCAAAAGAGGTATTGCAATGTTTGAGTTGTCTTCAATCAAAATACCTAACATTGTTTTGTGTGTCTTTTCAACACACTTTCTATGAAGCACAAGAACATCTAGTTTACATTTAGGAGAATGTTACAGATACTTTACAAGATATTTGGAAAGATCTCTATCTGTATTTGTTTGTAGAATAGCGATTTGACGTATTACTTTGTACAAAAGCGATTTGACACAATTGAGGCACTATGGGCCTCATTACACGGATGGCGGTAACCATAGCGCAATTTTGAGATCATGGAACGCACAGGAGTTAGTGCAGCCATTTTGCTGTTTCTTGCACCAATGCAGCAAAGTGGTGTGGTAAAGCACATTTGAGGGGGTCGATATATACCACAGCAACCTGCATGAAACATGTTAGAAATCAATCTCTCTTTTGCAACCATTTTCATATTACCCTCAAGGATACCTATACGAATCTTGTTAAGCATGTTTGTAGATTTCCCCATATTAGTGGCAATTTCCTGGGATTCAAAACATTTCCAAAGTTTGTAATTACCAATGCAGACTATCGTTTTTTACTATCCTTAGATTGCAGCATGTTTAAGACTGGTTGACCTTTCACAGGAGTTAAGTGTAACAAATCTCAGAAAGCAGAGACATGTTTACCTCCAAACAAAATGCCATGCGTCATAGTAAGTCTTCAAGACCTCTTGCATTCTCAAGTGAAGGAAAGCTAGCATCAAGTTAGACACCATGCTTACTTCATCTATGATCAAGGTATTTTTTTAAACCTTTTCCTACTTCTTATGCTGCACTTTATACAAGTTGTTTATACACAAGTTTATTGTCATGCTCCACTGGCAGCATCAATAATCGATGTAAAGTAACACCCCCCATGTTGAATGCTGCAATACCTGTTCCAGCAGCTACGATACATGACAGAGAGTAATGTATTACATTTTATATCATTCCACTCAATGCATGAATTAAAAATTATTTTCCTGTTCCTGTTTCTTTACTTACATACATAAATATAGGCTTTTATTGGATACAAGAACATTTATATTTGTCGTGTTGCAAACAGTGTAAAAACCTATGTGTCATTTTACAATAGACTTCCTTCTGCTCAACATTAAGTTTACTTACTAATGTCTTGCAATTTGCATCTGCAACTTCACTCGGTTGCATTGCACTTTCTACTTCTTCCATGGCAAGCTCAACATCAGTTTGAATAATTGGTTTGTGTAAAATAGTTTGACATACTTTTCCAGAATATTGACTGCTCACAGGAGTCCCTTTTGCCAATTCAGCTGCCAAAAGTTCTTACTGACAGATTTTTTTCAGTAACTCTAAGAACTGTTCAATTTTGGATATCAAATTACATTTTTTGTTGTTGCAAAAAATGATTGTTCAAAAGCTTCAAAACTTCCAAACAAATCATGTCCTGCCCATCATGAGAAGAACAACGGCAAAAGGCAAAAATAAAATAATGACTTTCATTCTGCAATTTTGCAAGACAGTGTCATGTGGTTGATGAGACTTGGCTTTTCATGTCTCACTTGCTAACCACTACATCCGTGTACTCTAAACCATCCTCTCTCATTGTTTGCTTCAATGTTTCGCTATGAGTAGCATGCTACTTCATATTACCAAAGATCCTCCAACTCTGCAGACCTATTTGGATAATCTGTATCATTCAAATTGGATTTGAGAAGCTCTGTACTGTCAGTTACTCTTTCAGTAAACTGCTGAATTTCACTCAAAGGCCACAGTAAGCGATTTCTTATAATATCTGGACCAAGACTTGACCATAGTACATTAATGCTACGTCCATACAAAGGCAAACTAGTTAGCCGATCCGCTGATTCGTAGCTTCCACATACTCTATGAGAGAGCTTTTTGAGACCATAAGACTTTGTCCACTGATAAGTCTGCCCACACTTCTGCTGCATTGCTCTTTTTGTCTTTTGTCATGTATGCTGTATCATAACGAGCAATAGCTGTTGTATCATCTGCAATGTACTGTGCATCAGCATTTGCACTCCAAAGCTAAGAAATTACATGCTTGGCATTCCTCATATCTTTTTAAATTGCACATAGTCCTGGGGGACTTACCAGTAACATGGTGTTGAACAAATTATATTAGTCTATTTGCTCGACCAACTGGTTTTACAATTCTAGGAAAGTCAAATCTGCACTAAATGTGTTACTTGTCTTTACTTTAATATTTTTTATGACAGTACTTTCCAAACAAGTGCTTTTGAAACCTTTACACCTTGTTCTGTAAATCAGCATTAACATGATAAGCAGGGATGGAACAAGTAACATATCTTTTTATAAATGCCAAACTCAGCCATCACGTTCTTGTGGAAACTGAGAAGCATGTTGAATCCACAACAGCATATGTATATGTGGAGCCCACATGTCTGGTACTCTTTTATCCAAAAGATATTTTCCACTGGACCTAGAGGACCATTTTCTTTACTACATATAAAGTAACATGACTAGAAATCAGTGATGGAAGAATCGGGATACACTTACAGAGACCGTGGAACAGAATTCTCCAGTGTCATGTGTTCTCTGTTTTCTTTCAATGGATTGCTTTCACTAATCCACAGTGCAAAATCATCCCAACCATACTCAGTGCAACTTAAAGGTCACAAACCAAGTTGGAGGGCCCACTTTTCTGATCATGCATCTAACCTCTGAGTGTCTTCAATACCAATATTTGTTAGTTCCTCTCCTTGTGTCAAGGATATTAGAAATCTTTCCTTTAAAAATGTCATGTTTTTCTTTTACATGTCACAGCACATTTTGAAATCTAGCTCCTGTCTGAAGTGTATGAGCAACAGCATAACATAATGATAAAAATTCACTTTTATAATATAATATGACAAGTCATTTAGAATGTGCCTGTACCAAAGTGTTTCTAGGTGTGACAAGACAAGGGAGGGAACACAGGGAGGCCAAGAAAAATTATCTTACTAGGCCATGTGTCATTCAGATTGTACAAGGGGAAAGGGAGGGGGGTTGTACGGCACACAGGAGGGGGAATAGGGCAGCCCTGCTCTGAGTAAGTGCAGCCAGGGCAGCTCCGTTCTGGGTAGTTCAAGGAGAAAATGGACTGCAGGGTTACAGTTACAGCTGCTAAGAGTGTGATATACCCGGTGACAGTGCAAGGGTGACTGACCAAGAAAGAGCCTGGAACCCAGTGAGACTCTGAGGGTACCCACGCAACCAGTCAGTACAGCGAACAGGCAGGTCAGGTTGTTCAACAGAGGAGGGAGAGAGAGAAAGAGAGGAAGTACATTGTGAGCTACTTCCAGTACATCAGGTGGTCAGGCTCAAGTTTGATAGGGGCACGAAGGCCATTCCAGAGGGAGGCACCTGCAGAGGAAAGAGATCTACCCCCACTCTATGCCTGGAGAAGCATCTGACCCATAGAGAGTTGGAAGTAGATGAGCAAAGGGCTCGAGAAGGAAGGTATTTTGGAAGAGAGTGTTGGATGTAGTGTGGCCCCGGCACCAGAAATTCTTGTGGACAGCACAAAGGGTCTTGAACTTGATCCTTGCAGCCACAGGGAGACAGTGGAGAGATTTCAGGGCTGGAGAGATACGGTCCCTGGGCTTGAGGCAAAGGATAAGTCTTGCTGTCCTGTTCTGGATAAGTTGCAGAGGGTGGAGAGTAGCGAAAGGCAAATTGAGAAAGAGGCTGTTACAGTAGTCAAGTCAAGAGAGAACCAGGGCTCTGGAGACAGTAAGCTTCTGGAGGAAGTGATACAGGGAAGAGTCCCTTTGAGAATGTGCAGCTGGTAGTAAGACTTCTTTCTGACGTCTGAAATGTGAGGAGGAAAATCGAGCGCAGAGTCGAAGATATTTTTTGCCTCACAGGAAGGCGAAGGAAGAGGGCCAAGGTGGGTGGCCAGAATCAGAGAGGGAAAGCCGGAGCAGGGGTCCCAATGAGAAGGATCTCCGTCTTAATACCATTAAGGCAGAAATCATTGGAGGTGCACCAATCCTGAATCATGGCAAGACAGTCAGGAATGAGCAAGAGAGGAAAGGAGGCTGAGAGGAGCCTGAAGGAAAGCTTAGTGTCATTCCAATAACACTGAACATTAGAGGATAAGGTAAAGATCAGGGGGCCCAAAGGGGCCAAGTAGAGGTTGACAAACTAGGGTTAGATGATAGAGCCCTGGGGAATGCCACAGTAAGAGAGAGAGAGAGAGAGAGAGAGAGAGAGAGAGAGAGAGAAAGAGAGAGAGAGAGAGAGAGAGAGAGTGAGAGAGAGAGAGGGGAGGCAGAGAGAAAGGAACCAAGTTGGACCTCGGAGGGTCGGTCCAAGTGGAAGGAGGTCAACCATTCCAGGAGCTGATCTGTGATGCCCAGGTTCTCTCAGAGTCGATTGATCACGGTGGCATGGTTGACCATGTCAAAATCATAGGAAAGATCAAGGAGGCAGGGGACAGAAGGAATGCTGGAATCAAGGTTAGAGTGCAGATATTCACAGGTGTTCAGGATAGCAGTTCCTGTGCCTCTGGCACATAAGTGAAAAATACAATAAATATTGGTGCAGAATTGGAATCTTCAGAATACATATGTGTGCAACGATATTCTGAAGAAGAAATTGGAGCCATCTGATCATCCAATCTGCCTCCTTTTCCAGTATCAAAAAGGATAGGGAAACAACAAGCTTCTCAAGTTGTATCACAGACACTGATTGGCACACCTTTTGGTATTTTGTTGTTTTCATCTCGTATAATTCTAAACTGCCATGACTTCATGTGAGTGTAGAGGATGAATAGTGCAAAGTTAATATAATCTATTCCTGTTCGTTTACAACAGATAGACATTGGAACTGAACTTCACTGCTTTTGCTTGGTGATTCAAAATCAAGCATAGAAAAATCTGGTACAGGCATATTGCCTTTATAGAGAAATACCATTGTGCTTCAGTAGAAACTCTAAAGCTTCTGTCACCTTTCTAATGTCTATAAGCTGTTGCAAAAAAATGCTTATCATTTGTGGCAACACCATTTACTAAAACAAAGAATCTGCAAAGTTACATTTCACTTTGTTCAGTCTAACAATAACTTGGAAAGGATTAACAGTTTGCAATACATTAAAACATGTTCATATTTTTAAGCACAACAGGCATGTCCTTCAAAACACTTCTAGAAGGAATTCCTTTTCTTTTGTGAAACTCAATGCTCTTTACACGGATGGCGGTAAGGGATTACCGGCACCGATAAGGGCACCAGTGCCGGTAATCCCTTACCGCCCTACTACGAGGTCCCTCAGCGGGTCCCGTCCTTAACGTGTGGTCAGACCACACGTTAAGGACGGGATCCGCTGAGGGGCTTCAGAGCAAATAACAGTACTGCTAATTGCGGTACCGTTATTTGCTCCTTCCCCATTCCCATTCAGCACTATGGGGGCTCAAATTGGAATGGGGAAGGGCCATGGTGAATGGGGAATTACCGCCCCGCCAACCTTGGAATGGGGCGGTATTTCCACCATTCACCATGCCGGACTCCAGCGGCAACCATGGCGCTACTACTGTGCAGAAGCCCACCAAAGGTTGGTGAACAAAGGAACCAAACCTGGTTTGGCACGCAGAGTAAAACACAAGAAAGACTTTTACTAAAAGAAATGGCGAATAAACCCAGCTGGAACCATGTAAAAGTAAATATGGTGCAGCGGGTTTAAGTTTGAGGCTACTAAGGCCGAAAACAATACCAAGGTTATTTAAAATAACCACGCTAGGAAAAATAGGGTAGTTACCACTGCCACCAGCCAAATCTTAATGAAAAGGGAATGAAACAATGTTCCATGAGAAACAGAAAAAAAGGGATAGCTATTAACCCTTTCCAAAACTCTATGTAAGATAGTTTGTACAGGGTCTGTGATTTAAAAAGACTAATAAAGTCAATGACAACTTTACATGTTCTGGGAGACAGTAGTCGGTCCCAGAAAATGGAGTTCAGAGTGGGAAGTCTGAAAAAGACAACCCTGTGTCACTGCACTGAAGGTGCTGTGTAACACACAGTAAAACGATGATGCCTATGGAGTAGGTGAGGCTCCACAGTCTATGAACACAAAAATGTTAAATACACAGAGCAAAACACATGTAAGAGTGGGAAAAAAGGCTCACACTCTTACCAGGTGAAAAAATAAATCCTAGAAATCCAGCAAAGCTGCTGAGGGACTCAGTAGGTAAGGGAAATTAGCCATTTTGGAGAATTCTCCCGAACACTCGCACCCTCCCCACCAGACTAAGGGACAGGAGGGTTTAATCCACTCCTGCATGAATCTCTTCACTCTAGTTGGTTATAAACATCCTAGAGAGACCATCAGCATTTTGGTGGTGACATCCTGACCTGTGTTCAATGGTGAAATCAAACCCTTGCAGGCAGATTGACCATCTTAGAAGTTTTGGGTTCTCCCCTTTCATTTGCATTAACCATCTCAAGGGTTGGTGGTCTGTTTGAATCACAAAAGTAGATCCATACAAGTATGGCCTAAACTTCTTCAAAGACCACACAATGGCAAAATATTCATACTCGATGGTTGCCCACCTTGTTTCTGGTTCCATCAGTTTCATACTGATGAGGCAAATGGGGTGCTCCCTACCTTTCTCATCCAGTTGACTAAGGACTGCACCTATACCTATATTAGATGCATCTGTCTGCACAACGAAGGGTTGGTGTTAATCAGGAGCTCTTAGGACTGGAGCTTGACAAAGGGCTTTCTTTGAGTTTTCAAAGGCTTGAGTGCACTCCTCATTCCATGTAACCTTTTTAGGGAATTTTGTAGAGGAGATCACATTCAAGGAAGAAGCTATGGACTCATAGTTCTCTATGAAATTCCTGTAGTACCCAGTGGTACCTAGGAAGGCTCTCACTTGTGTTTGAGTAGTAGGGGTGGCCCAGTTTTGTACAGCTTGTACTTTGCTAGGCAATGGCCTTATTTCACCTCCTCCTGCCTCATGACCAAGGTAGACCACTATCCTATGACCAATTCGGCATTTGATTGCCTTTATGGTCAGATGGGCCTGCTCAAGAGCCTGCAAAACATATTCTAAGTGATCAACATATTCTTTTCAAGAAGGGCTGAACACTGTACTGTCATCCAAGTATACCATGCAGAAGTCCTCCATCCCATTCAGAACTTGAATGACCATCCTTTGGAATGTAGCAGGTGCATTCTTTAATCCAAAAGGCATAGCCCTAAACTGGTAGAGGCCTGCTGGGATTGAAAATGCAGTTTTCTCCTTGGCATGGTCTGTCAGGGCTATTTGCCAATAGCCTGACGTCAGATCAAATGTACTGAGGTACTTGGGTGCACCAAGTTTATCCACCAGTTCAACTGTCCTTGGCAAAGGATGGGCATTAGTCTTAGTGACTGAATTTAGAGCTCTGTAATCCACACAGAATCTCAACTCCTTGGATCCTGCCTTTGGTACTAGAACAACTGGACTAGACCATGGACTTGTAGAGGGCTCTATAACCCCGAGATCAAGCATCTTGTTGACCTCTCCTTTGATGTGGAATCTCACATGTTCTGACATTCTATAACCTCTGCATTTCACAGGTAAACAGTCACCAGTGAGAATATCATCCTGGCCCCAAGGAGTTAAGCTGGTGAAATTGAAAACAGGGAGGCAAACTGATTTAACAGAACGTTGCACTCCTCCTGTTGTTCATATGTCAGTTGAGAAGAGAGATTGACTCCTTCTATGTTCTCATCTACAGGTTGGCCTTGGTGGAGGTCAGGTAGAGGTTCACTCTCCTCCTCCTCTTGAGCTGAAGCTAGAAGCAAAGCTCCCACTTCTGGTCTCGAGACATATGCCTTCAAATGGTTGGTGTGAAAGACTCTGGGAGACTCCTTTGGTCTGCCTAAGTCCACCAGATAGTTCACATCTCCAAGTTTTCCCACAACCTTGAAGGTGTTACACTCACCTGGTCTCTGCAGTGGCATTGGGGCACGGTTGCAGCCCTCCCTGAACTTGAATCACCCCCTTCAGGCCTCTCCCTCAGTAGCAAAGCTGTGAGCAGTGGTACGTGCTGATACTGCTCCTGTGTGGAGATAAGAGTGTGTGAGTGTGACAATCTGTGATCGTTGTACCTCTCAAACCCTGAACCCCAAAGTACGGTTTCTGTGAGCATACGCCGGCCTATAAATCTCACCTGTGAATTATGGAAGTTGCGTCTCCGTCCTGCTACTTCTGGCAGCGGCGCATCAAATGGGATCTAGTTCCTTCACTAATCCTTGATAAGGGTTAGTCCAGTCCAGCTACGACTATGCTTCTCCTTATGATTGGTAAGTCTTTCTTGAGCTCTTTTGATGCTGTTCATTCTGTTTAATGTCTTTATATGTTGCTCATATTTATGCCCGCAATAATGTCTCTCTTCTGTTTTCTTCCCTTAGATGGAAATACAGCCTCAATGCAGCTGTGAGACGCGAGACTCGGCCGGATGGAAGATGGATGCTACCGCAATGTTCGACAGCTGGTAAGTGATGGTTTAAGGAAAAGCACAAAGTATGGCAAAGTGCAACCTTAAACTGACTGTTTTTTCGATGGCTAACCTTGTCTTCTGTTTTTCCTTGCAGGCGCTGCTATCGACGATGGAGCGTGTCGTGCTGCGGTGCCAAGATGAAGATTTTGGCATTCTGGAAAGTGTAAAGATGAATACTTGGTTCGCCGAAGAGATGTACAGGTAAGAACAGATTCCCCCATTTGGTAAGTATGCTGGCAGAAAGCAGGATGTCCAGGAAGCAGGTTCTTCAAGGGTAAGGCTGACCTCAGGAAAAGGTGAGCGTTACGTTGCTTGCAAGTGCAGAATAACGCAAAGCATCTGTCTTGAGGATCGGGGCAGCTTATATAGCTGAGATTGTGGGCACGCCCATTAGGGCCAGCTTATCAGCCACACCATGCCACTCCTAGAGAGTGAGAACGTGTGAAGGCAATCCATTAGCAGGCACAACCAAGAATACACTTGGGGCTGCTTAATGGATGGAATGTTCAAGGTTAATGCATCCTGCTTGATGGATGGAATGTTCAAGGTTAATGCATCTGAAGCGCTATGTCCATAATAAATGCTTTTTGGTGTTAAATGGATGTTCTTGTTTACTTCTGTTCATGAGCCTGGCGCTAAAGGCTCCAGCACAGTGTCCTCCCAGGTCTCCTGTGCATGCAACCCCTGCATGCCTGTGCCACTGACTTCATGACCATGACAGAAGGGTCCTATCCATTTGTCCTGCAAGGCCCTCTGCCTTGTTGGCACCATAACTAGTACAAGCTGGTCTTGAGTAAACTCAACCATGCTGGCCTTCTGGTCATGCCAATATTTGACCAGAGCCTGACCTGCTTTTAAGTTATCACTGGATTCTGCCATCATGTGTGACATTCTCCTCCGGAGACCTATCACATAGTCAGTCACTCTGACTGGCTTGGGGGAAGGAACACTTTCTAAACCCTCCTTAATCACGACCAAGGGGCCCTATGACTGGATGGCCATTGAGAATTTCAAAGGGATTGTAACCAACTCCCTCCTGAGGTAATTCTCTATAAGCAAAGAGAAGGCATGGCAGTCGAAGGTCCCACTTTCTTTTAAGGGGTTCCTCTAAAGCACCTATCATGCTCTTCATAGTATGATTAAACCTCACTATGAGTCAAGTCTGTGGATGGTAGGCTGTATAGAACTTGTAAGTGACCCCACAGTTTTTCCACATGGCTTGCAGGTAGTGGGACATACAATTGGATCCCCTGTCGGATATCACTTCCTTAGGAAACCCTACTCTGGTAAAAATACCAAGTAGAGCCTTAGCCACAGCCTGAGCCAAAACAGTCCTCATAGGTATTGCTTCAGGATACCTAGTAGCATGGTCTACTACAAAAAGGATGAACATGTTTCCTGAAGATGTGGGAGGGTCAAGGGGACTAATAATGTTGATGCCCACCCTCTCAAAAGGAACTCCCACCACTGGGAGAGACACCTGTGTGCCACATTCTTTTCTCCACTCTTGCCAGAGGTTTGGCAAGTGTGACAGCTCCTACAGAATTTGTCAACTTCTGAACCCATCTTATGCCAGTAAAAGTATAAGGAGAGCCTTTCCTTTGTATTTTTGAAACTCAAATGACCAGTCATAGGTATCTTATTTGCCAACTGTAGGAACTGGAGTCTGTTTTCTAGGGGCATTACAAGTCTTTTTCAGTCAACAGGGATAGACTCAGTGGGTTCACTGTAGAAGAGGCCATCTTCCCAGCTCAAACTATGCTTTCCAACTTCTTGCCCATCAAGTTGAGAAGCTGCTGTTGTCGAACACCTTCAAGAGTAGGACACTCCCTTTGTC
The DNA here is from genome assembly GCF_040938575.1 of Ambystoma mexicanum. Taxonomy (NCBI): domain Eukaryota; kingdom Metazoa; phylum Chordata; class Amphibia; order Caudata; family Ambystomatidae; genus Ambystoma; species Ambystoma mexicanum. The sequence goes on from NC_090932.1 coordinate 1,039,822,585, forward strand.
CTCTGTTGAAGTCTACCCTGTTGGATCCACCTTCTGCCAGTAAAGACTGCAGCTCGGGATGGTCAACAGGGTCAAGCTCTCCAAACAAAACAATGTATTCCTCCAGATCTGACTCTTCAGAAACAGGATCAACCACACAGTTTTGTACCTCACACTCTGCCTAAGCAGGTGGAGGAGTCACAGGTGTGACTCTGGACAATCTTGGGGCTGTCCTTGTTGGTAGCACAGTGGTGCTATCTGTCTTTTTCTTGGAGGTCTTGGTGTCCCGATTGCCTCTTTCTTTCAAGAAATAGCAGTGAGCAACTCCTGTGGAGGGGGAAGTGATAGCTCCCTCTATCCCTCTCAATGTCCTCTCCCTTGCAGGCCTAGTGAGCTCCTGTTTCCTTTTACTGGGAGGCCTGGGGGTAATAGACACAACTCAAAGAGTTTTCAGGTCATTACCCAAGAGGACTCTCACAGGCACTTCACTCTGCACACTAACAGGTATCTTGATCGTCATATCATTACACTGGATGAGAGCTGGTAACTGGGAAGCATTTGCACAGGGCCTCCAGCTAACTTGGTTAGGCATTTGGGTGCCTTAGCAACGTCCTCCACCTTGAAAAATGATTCATCAACCACAGTTATGCTGGCTCCAGTGTCTCTGATGGCAGGAGTCTCCTGGCATTCACAAGAACACTATCTTTATAAAACTCTTTAGTATTATCTGGGATGGAATTATAGACATCTAAATTATGTTGTTCCCACAAGCATAGGGACACTAAAGAAACACTAGCTGAGACTCCCATGGGTTCATCAGCCAGTAGGTGAAAGTTTCCACTTCCCATAGGTAGTTCTTCCTCTGGGGAGAAGGCTAAGGAGACAGTGTGGACCCCTGAAGGTTTACACATACATCTGGGATCCCGTTTCACATGGTCAGTTGATCCACAAACATAACATTTCCCAAATCTTTTGATGAATGGGGGTTTGTTCTGACCTCCATCTAGTTTGGGTCCAGATGGTGCACTAGCCTGATTCAGTTTCCCTTGTGTTTTACCCTTATGTTGCTGTTTGGGGCCGTCTTTTAGATGGGAGGTATTTGAATTCTCCTTGATATCTTTCTTTGGCTGTTTTCCCTCATCCTTCTTCTGAGTTGCCCCCGAATCCTTGTGAGTAGCAATGTTGGCAAACCACAAGTCAGCAGCCTTAGCTAACTTCTTTGGATCTATCGCCTTAGAATCAGCCAACTGCTGTCTGAGATCAGGAGAGCAGGCATCATAAATTGACTCCAACATATCAAGATTTCTCATACCTTTATAAGTGTTTACTCTGTAACCCTTAACCCAACCATCTAAGTTTTTCAAACATTCACATACCCAGGTAGCTCAAGGGGTACCATCATGCATTTTGTGGGCCCTAAACCACTTAAGGTACTGGGAAGTGGTCTTCCCAAATCTAGCAATTAAAGCTAGCTTCATACACTCATAACCCATCCTATCCACCTCCCCCAACTCCATCACAACATCAGATGCAACATTGGATAGCCTAGAGAAGAGCCAAGGAAGCAACTGATTCCCTGTAATGTCTTGAATCCCATGGTTAGATTCAAACATTGCCAACCAATCCAAAATATCAAGGTTAGCCTCATACATACCAACAATTTCTTTAGGAATATGGTGTCTCTTAGGATTGGAAGACCTAGAAGACTCTGGGAGAGAAGCATTTTCTATCGACAACTTTTTCATTTCTAAGGCATGGTTCATCTCCATTTCTCTGAGCTTAAGTTGTTGATGATGTTTTTGTTCAGGTTCAGCATTTAAATGTTTAAATTCCAATTCAAGCCTCATCTTTTCTAGAGCAATGAAGTCAGGACTAAGTGTAGGACCTGTAGGGTTTCCAGTGGACAAAGGTTGAGGTTGTTGCACAGGTGAAGGAGCAGGGAGGCCTACATTGTGGGACACAACTGTTTCATCTAACTCATCAATAATAGACACATTATCATCCTCATCATTTTCCACATTTACTGAGGGGTTAGGTATTTCAGACTTTGTTTCTCTAACAACCTTTCAATCAATTCAGACTTTTTGCCTTTAACAGAGAGATTATTTTCTCTACACAGATTTTTCAGATAATCCACAGTGTAAGTAAGGAGGGTCTCCTGACTGTAGCTTTCCATATCAGACATGATTAATATTGCTTTTTTTGTGATGTTTTGCCTTGTGGTTAGTTGATCCAAGGTAATAGCAGCACTCTAAGTGTAATCACTATACTTGATCTTCACCGCTGTACATCAGTGTCAGGCAGAATCATATGTAGTACCCTTTGGGAACACCACACACAATTAAGAGTGCAAGTGACAGTACAAATTCACCTTTGGTACAAGCCTGTACTACACAGTTAATTGGAAGCGATGGCTGAGCAGCCAGACTTATCTCATAGTAAAGTGAGCAGTACCAAAAGTTACACAAAGGACAGCAATTACTATGTTTCAAACACACACTGACTCAAGGTTTCTGAGTAAAAGAATATACATTTATTTACACATCAATGATAAAACATTTCACTATTATGCAGCAGTCGAAAAATCACAATCCTAATACACCACACCACACCCAAAAAGATTCTGGACAAGTTAAGCTCAAAATGAAGTGTGAGCAAAATGGCACTCCAGTAATTTAAAAAGGGAGGGAAAGACTAAGTTAGACAAATGTTGAGCAGCAGCAACAAGTAAGTAAACAGAGAAATCTAGAAAAAGTAACTACAGTGAGGAAATCAAATCAAGAGGCCTGGCCCAAAGTCAATGGACCAAAGTTTTTGCAGAGGATCACACAGCTGATAGTAGTTCGCGGTTGAGCCTTTGCCAAGAGTTCAGAACACAGTTGGTTAGACAAAAAGTTACTTTAAAGAATAGAGAATGACAAGCCCTTAGATTGGAAAAAGATTTCAAACACTTTTAACGCAGTCAGTCGGAAACAACGACCAGATTTGAACAGTACCTTAAATGGAGAAGAAGGCTGTAGCTGAGGCGGACATTCCTGGCAGGTCCTGCAGGCTCACAGTTCCTGAAGTGACTGTCAGACTAACACGAAGTAGGAAGACTGGACGGTCCTGCACTGCCCAGGGAAGAAACTAGCAGCAGAGCAAAGCAACATATAAGATGTGCGCTCCTTAAAACCAAAGAAGGGTCTGATCCTCCTGGCTATCCGGTTCACTGTAGCTGTGCACAGCAAATCTGACCAGAGGAGGGAGGCGTGGCTTGCAGTTTGGCAAATTGGTTGTTCCCACCAGCTCATGGGGAGAGGATTCCTTGCAGATCTTCCCTGTCATCGAAGTTTGAAGATACAGACCCGCAGCAGGGCTTCACTGGGAGGTTGAGTCGCGGTAGAGGTCCTCTTCTGTCAACTTCTCTTCGATTCTCACGATCCAGTGGTCACTCACCTGCTTTTTATGCAGTTGTCCCACATTCACACAGCCTGGCTGTCAATCACACAGCAGGGTGGCTGTCCTGCCGGGACAGTCACCACAGCCAATCATACCAGAGTGCGACATGGGTTTTCAAGGAGACCCTGTGCAGGGAGTCTGAAACCCCTCCCTCACATCCTGTCCCCCTCAGACATTCAGGCACCTAAGGAGGGCTTCTGTGCAGAAGCCCGCCAAATGTTAGTGAACAAAGAAACCAAATCTGGATTGGCACGCAGAGTAAAACAGTAGAAACACTTTTTCCAAAAGAAAAGGCGTATAAACCCAGTCAGAACCGTATAAAAGTAAATATGGTCAAGCGGGTTTAAGTTCGAAGCTACTAAGATAGCCTAAAACAATACCAAGGTTATTTAAAATAACTGCACTAGGAAAGATAGGGTAGTTACAACTGCCACCAGCCAAAACTTCATGAAAAGGGAATGAAACAATGTTCCATGAGAAACAGACAAAAAAGGATAGCTAGTAACCCTTTCCAGAACTCTATGTAAGATAGTTTGTACAGGGTGTCTGATTTAAAAATAGTAATAAAGTCAATGGCAACTTTACATTTTCTGGGAGACAGTAGTTGGTCCCAGAAAATGGAGTTCAGAGTGGGAAGTCTTAAAAAGACAACCCTGTGTCACTGCACTGAAAGTGCTGTGTAACACACAATAAAAAAGTTGATGCCTATGGAGTAGGTGAGGCTCCACAGTCTATGAACACAAAAATGTTAAACACACACAGCAAAACAAATGTAAGAGTGGGAAAAAAGGCTCACACTCTTACCAGGTGAAAAAGAAAAATCCTAGAAATGCAGCAAAGCTGCCGAGGGATTCAGTAGGTAAGGGAAATTAGCAATTTTGGAGAATTCTCCCTAACAATTAGCAAAACCGTGTCTATTTCCTGATTGACAGACCCAATCATCTTAGCTTGAAAGAAATCAACCAGGGGCTTTTTTTTCAGTTTATACGGAAAAACATCTATTTGCTTTGCAAAAGTATCTAAAAATAAGCTGTTCAGAGAAATACTCTAAATAGCTGAGTCATGCCTGTGTAAATGTATCCATGCTGCAGAACAACTCCAGCATTCAAGAGAATAACCATAGCTGCATGGCAGTTTGTGAATTTGCTGGAGATGAAAATTGAATTTAGAAGAAAGAAATGTTAGCAGTTTTTAAACACATGTGGTAAAATGGGCTTTGCTGACTGAAGAACAATGGCCTATTTCAAAGTACATTTTTGAGTGAAGGCCTGCTTACTTAGCAATGTAAAGGGATTATGTGTCTGGTGATAATACATGCATAGGCTATTTTTATTCCACCGGTTTGTTAAATCAAGACTCATAAATCCGGAAATAAAGAATTTTAAATCAACTGAGCTGAGTTTGCATGCTCTAAAAAAACTAGACTTTCAGTTGTTCAAGTTCAAGCCCTGTAACTTTCTTTAGGGAGTGAGGCATACCATAAACTTCCAGGACACCAAAAGTGCTAATTGCCAGCTTGAAACACTTTGTATGAGACAGGACAATTGGAGTTCACAAGCTCATCAGACATTCGTCTGTGCTCCAGGCAGGGACAATAGCAGTCTTGGGACACTCACCTGTCAAGTGTAAAGGTCAATAAATCCTTCAATTAAGAGAGGGGCCCCACATCCTGTTTGTAAGAAACTGCCAGTTGGTGTTAGCTCAGAAGAAAAAAGTGACAGACAATGACTCCCATTTGTCTTAAGACTACTTTATAAAGAACTTTAAAAAGACTTATATCTCAGCTATCAAAGTAAAAATGTGGAATTTTCACAGCGTGAAAGTGGAATTGTGGGCTGTGTTTGAAAACTTGGTAGATTGTCGTGACACACTCTGGATAGAAATGGTGATATATGTTGTATTACCAGAAAAACATCCATGTTGCTAATGTCATATTTTGTACATACATCCCTGGCGACAATTCACATTTGTGTATCAAATTGTGGAATTTTAGGCCAAATCTTTAATGTGTAAACTTACCAAAATGTGTCAGAAAGGCGTAACAAGGTCGCACAGACTAGAGTTTTGGAGTGAAATGTGAGACACAAAATATGTAACCTGTGTATTGATTTACTAAGAGGTTGCAACTGCATAAATATCTGTTTTTGGCAAAATCGGATTTCCGTAAAGTAAATGTGGAAGTTTCTAGATACAGTAACAGAATAACCTCATAAACATGACATCCTTTTCCTGAAATCCAATCAGCGAAGAGCTAGGTGGAGAATTTTACCCTTGCTCAATCCTGTTATTAGAGGCGGGCATAGTGAATCCTGCCGCTGTCATATACTGTAATGATGTCATCTGGCATTATAAATAAGGGCCCCTGACTAGCACTCAGGACACGCTAATTCCTGATTGATTCTTGATTTCCTGCTTGGCGACCTGTCTGTTTCTGTGCTCTTCCAATTATCCATCTAGAATCCAGATCCCAACCACAAGGCCCAATCTTGCTGATCCTGCTTCAGCTAGTCCTCAATTTTTAATTATCCCAATAACCAAAGGGAAGCTGTGGTGTTTTGGGAAAGCATCCTGATTTTAACCTGGCTTGCCACTCACTGCATGCTGCTGCCATCCTGCTCTCCTGATGCCCTATCTTATCCAGTAACCAGAAGTGCTACCCAGTATCCAGTCCATGCCTGCTGATTTTGTCTGGCTGTCCTCTGTTAGAAGAGATCCATGAGGTGATCCAGAGCGCTGACAGTCCAAAATCCAAATTAAGAGTGGACTGTGAGTATCAATAGGAACCATAGAACCATAACATAACTTGCCTTGTCTTGTCCTATTCCAGTCTCTAAACCATCCTATCCTTACCTTAATAAAGTGTAACATTGTCAGAATACGTATTGCAACCCTGACATTGATTTATCTTGCTAAACGCCATTTCTTTAGTCATTTTTATCTTTTCTTGTAAATCCTAAGCTATTAATCCTATATTGAGTGATCAGACTTGTTCAGCCAGGGCAAACGCTGGGGAACTAGGGTTAAACTCATGAATCAACCCTGGAGCTTGCTGTGTACCTCTTTGGTATTCTAGCCTGAATGCTCTAGTATAGAGTAAAACTGTTCCTGTCCACACTGAGTTTCTTTCCTGTTTCACAGCCCGATTTTTACAAAAATGCACCTCATACTACCTTGTATATCTCCCTCAGTTTAATAGGTAGAGGCTTCATTTTATTTCCTGATTGTACTTTATCAAAAACTGTCTGGTTAATTTCAGGCAGGAATTAACATTTTTGCAAAGTTTTACACATGTTATTTTTTCTATCAATTGTTTTAAAACTTCCATTCATTTTCGAATTGTATGCTTTTGCTCAATCTATTGCTTATGATTGCTTGTAAGTTTCGAGTGTTGCTCCCATAGAGAATCATACTTATTTAATGATTTTTACACACATTCATTGTTTTATTCAGCCATTTTCGAGTGTCATTTTAACCTTGCAAGGGTTCAAATCTGTTTTTTTCTCTTGTTTGGGGAGGGAAGGTCGGATTCAAATTGTGTTCCTTATTCCTTATTCCTGATTACCTGCTGCTCTCCTATATCTATTTAGAATTGATTATTTGTGGGTTGAGGAATATTCCAGGGGGAAATCCTAGCTTGAGTGCTATCTTTCCAAAAATTCAAAAGTATCGCTATTCTCTGGTGTTTTCTATCTGTCTTTCAAAGGGGTTAATTTAAGTGCCTTGCTCACATTTCTATTTGTTATCGTCACCCCATTGGTGATTGCTGCTCCATATTAAAAGTGTATGATTGATTTGAATTTTAAATAAAGAAATACATATTGCCTTTCCCAACAAGCATGGTTCCTGATCCATCGTGACCCAGGGTATTTAAAAAAGGTGTGTGATATGAGTGGTGTATCTCTCAAATATTGAATCCATATATAGATAACAAAATAAGATTTTCAGTTGTGCGCTGCATACTAGTCTGAGACCAGGGTGTATCGCCTGATTGAAATACTTAACAGATTTGGGGGCTTGAGTCTGGGAATTGAGTTTTGTTACCACCCACGACAGTCTAACAAAGCTGACTAACCTTCAGTGTAGTAATACTTTGTGTGGTGTGAATACTGTGTTACACTGTACAAGCACCCCCACAACAAATACTCTAAGTACCAGGCCTGTGTGTATAAAAGTAAAATTAAATCAACCCCATAATAATTAATAAAGAAAGAACATTGCCAAGATGGGTGTTCCAGTACAAATCAGTATGGCTAGGGAACCCCTTCCTGCACAAGCTCTTTGTCAGGATTGAATGGCCAGAACAGCATGAAAATGTCTGGCTGCAGGAAATCACACAACAGGTCACTGCCATGAACCTGGATACATGGCAGGACAATGGGCTATTACACCAAGCTCTGAGTGAATTATACACAGCATCAAAAATGTAAGAGGAGCTAATCAAAATTGCCAGAATTGCGGCCTACCAATATCTGCACATGGGAGTGCTATGGGAAATGCATGTTGAAAGCACAGTTCTGGCACAGAATCAAAATGAATTATTAGATAAAATCCAGACTGGTATAGACTCAGCAGAACAAAGGGTACAGAAGAGCCAAGAATGGGAGGCAGAATCTAGAGATTATGTCACCAAATTAAAAGAGGATTTGGCTCGCCAACAGCAGGATAATGCAGATCAAGAGACTCAGGTAGAGGCATTGAAAGAGGAGGGTGTGGAAAAGGTTGAACAGAGGTTAAATCAACAGATAAAATATAATAGGGTCTGCACAGAGCGGATAGTTACTCTACAAGATCAGATAAAGAAATTGGAAGAGGAAAATGACCAATTAATTGTAAAAGACCTCCACTCTCAGGAGCGCCAGAAATCCAATATTATCAAAAAACAAAGGGATGACCTGGCTGAACAGAGGGGCACCCTAAATCAAGAGAAAGACGCCCTAGGCCAGGACATAAGCAAGTTAAAAACCGAGTTAAAGGGAAGATAGTTAGCCCTTTAGGAGCTCAATGAACTAAAAACAGAGTATGGGAAGTTACTGGAGCACGAAAGACGGGTAGAGGTTGCCCTGGAAGAGAACACCCAGACCAAAGATGCTAAAACTCAGGAGGTGAGTCTCCTGCAGAAGAATGTTCCCAGTATTCCCACACCATACAGGAAGCGCAGAGAGACAATGAGGCTTTCTGTGAAAAGAATGATGGGCTCCAGCAACAAGTGGCAGCGCAAGAGCGGATCATTGAGACCAGTAAGGTCTTGATAGATGAACAAAAGGCTCAGATCTTTGTTTATTACTAAGACATAGGGGCTGAAAAAGAAAAGCTAGCAAGGTTGAAGAAAGAGGGTACTAGACTAAATCCTAACTCGAGAGACCCTGAACAGGTAGAGAGGGACAGGGCAACCCCTGATCATAGCATCAGGATCTCTGTACTCATACTCACAGGACTCAAAACCATTCAATACTATGAATGCTGCCAACTTCATGTCTACTGGCTCACATGAGCCAAGAGCCATCGGGCTGGCAGAATTCAATAGGTTTGGTAAAATGGGACTGACAGATCCGCGCCCCCCAGAAATTGATGGACGGGCATGCCTGTACAGATACCCAAATGTAAGGGCTGATATCTCTGACAAGGAAGACTCCTATGAGGGAGGCTCAGGAAATCAGATCCACTGCAATACCGCCTTCCAAGGGACCAGTTTGTCAAATGTGGTGGGGAACTCAAGGAAATAAACCCCAAAAAGAGTATTCTACCCAGTTAGGGCAGTGGGGGGATACTCCGCCAATCCTGGGAGCAGGGAAGAGTCAGAAGACTCTTCTGAGCACCACAGGAAAAGAGAAACAGGCCCCAACATTCTGCGAGCCCTTCTCAAACTCGCAGAATCAGGGAGTGCCTAGAGGATCAAGAAGCCAGCTCCAGTAGCAGCGTCTCTAAGTCTGAGGACGAGTGGACTCGACTAAAACAAAGAAGGCAAACAAACGTAAGAGTGCCATGAACAAAGATCCCATTATGCAGATCAAGGCCATTAGAAGTGTGATAACTCCATATCATAAAAAATGCAAAGTATTCTGTCTGGGAACACCTAGAATTATATGAGCAAATGATGGATACTTTTCACATGAAGGACAGCCAGAATCGCAGCCAGAATCGCATAGAGTATGTGAAATGGACATTCTCCCCTGAATACTCCAGAGTCTTTACGGGATTTGTGACCAGAACCACTCAAGATGGTCCATCCACCTACAGGGCAGCCATCTTGAAACATTTCTCTGTACACAGAAACCCCCAAGAGGCCCACAAGGCGGTCTACAATCTGCAGTGCAGGGAAGATCAGGCCCCACAAGAATTTGTGAAGGAGCTCAAACGCGCCTTTGCATGGACCACAAGAAGGGTGCGCACAGATAGTCGGGAGTTTATCACCACCTTCTTTCATGCACTCCCATAATACGTAATGACCCAGCTGGTGAGGGACCTTCATGAGGAAAGATCACTGGACTGGGTCATAGAACAGGCGACCTTCATTTATTAGGTACAAAAAAAGGCAGATAATAAAAATCCCAAAAAAATCCCTAAACCAGCCAACACCCCTGTTGGTGCTAAGGTGGCTGAGGTGAAGGTTGCCCCCATTCTAGATCTGGAGATGGGGGGATAAAATTATACATGTACCAAATCAACCCAAGCAAAGACACAGAAGGCCCTCAGGCCAATCCCAGACAGGTGCGAGTCAGGGAGGTAATCCCACAAATGGGACCCCTAACTCCCCTGATTACATCAGCCGCAGATACAAGGGTAACAGACCAATCTTAGGGTATGTGTGGACTCCCCCAGCCCAAGGGGGGGATCCAACCAGGTAGGTACCACCCCAGGAAATGTCTCTCTTAACTTTCCCCAGGAGGGCAGTAATCCCTCAAATTGCGGGTTGAGTTTCTTTCCCCGGTACCCACAAAACCCCAACCTGCAGGACAACCCTCCTTTCTTTCCCTGATTTCAGGAACCCAGACAGACCAATCCGGGAGAGGGGAGGCCAAGGGTGGAGGGTTACCAAAATTCTCCATACCCATGGTACTATGGGAGAAGGGATATTTACCCTTCCCGTGACTCAACCAGGGTTGACCAGTGACCTCCGTACCAGCCGGAACGGGTGTTTCAACTGGAGTGCCAGGTCCAGAACCTGTCCCAGGATCTGGATCGCATGATGGGGGCTCAACAGACCCTCAGATTAACATGGCGGCTCAGAACCCCACCAACCAAGGGTCTGGTACTCCAGAACAATGACAGGGAGAGCACCCTGAAAACTCACCGGTTCCAGAGAAGGAGGTACGGGGGGAGGGAGGTGTAAAGCCCTAGAGGAAGCTTCCTTCCTTACCTGTGAAAAGCCCATTGACACCCAAGAACCGGAACAAAAATCTCCTGCCCCCAAAAACCTGTCACCCATGGAACAGAGGGCCGATAGAGGAAATAAATAACTCAAAAAGACCCATTTTGTGGAAGAGGTTAGTGTCCTCCAATTTGAAGGAGAGGAATCCTCAGAGGATTCTGGGAAAAAAATCTTCTCCTTCAGGGATGCGGGAACTCCTCCCAAAGAAAAATGGGTCCCAAGAGATCCAAATGAAGACTGGGTGAATGTGGAGACTGAGTCGGAATGACCCATCATTGAACCCCAGAATGAGCATCAAGGAAACCACACTGTCCAAGCCAAGTCTGGGGACTGCCTCTAAAAAGGGGGGTGAGGGCGCGGCCCAGAATCAGAAGAACGGGAGCCCAAAACTGACATATCCCAATGTCAAATTCTTCTTTCAGATCCTCAAACTCCAACACCGAATCATGACCAAACTACCCCTGTGTCGGAGTCAAAAATAAGGAAATTGCCCACCAAGTTTGCCCAGAATGTCCATTAAATTTTCCCATTGGAAGAGAAGGAGGGTAGATTTTATGCCCCAGTCCAAGTGCGGGGGCAATGTACATTTTCAGCACTGGTGGACCCTGGATCCCAAGCCACTCTTCTGTCAAAGAGGGCCTTTGATCAGCTGAATTCAGGAAGGGGTGAGAGATACCAGATCCCTCTCACCCCTCTTCCTGGACAAATTCAGAACTTCGATGGGAATGAAATTCCTGTCGAGGGGACTGTGGATTTGGAAATACAAATTGTGCAACATAAGGTGAGACACACTGCAATAGTCGTAACTCCATAGGGCACACCCTGTCTACTAGGGAATGACATCCTGCGAAGGTTGTCCCACTTAATAGACTGTGTGAACAAGGTCCTCTGGACCCAGACTAACAGGCCAATAAAATTAAAAAAAATAGTGTCAACTATGTTAGTTTTAATGGCACATGCCACATGGTTGAACAAAAACCTGATCATATTGAGTTCCATTTTCAGAACAACCAAACATCTGACGTGACAATAATTGCTGTAGGACAACAAACTGGTGATGGGAACTCCTCTCCATTTCTGAAAATCAACCTTCCTTCCAGTTAAGTGGCATTCCACACTGGAAGGAAATACTTTGAAATTCTATACCAATTCACAATCTGAAAATCCCAATTCTATAGTCAAGCGTGATGAGAAACAAGCTCAAAGTTTAGTTGACATTCAGAAAATTAGAGAACAACTATTCATCCCTATTCAGTTAAATGAGGGAAAGGAATCTGTTCTCCCCTGAGTGTGCGTGAACAACGGTAAGAGCTTCATCAGTTGAGCCATGTTCCGAAAACTCCCAAAAGATCCAGCCATGCGCACATTTAAATTGATTGATAAATGGGAAATGGTCCTGGAAACTCCCAATTCCATACATCTCCTGCCTAGCAGGTGTATACTCTAAATTTCTTTAGGCAACAAAAGCATAGCACATAATTGTTGTGTTGTGCGAGATGTCCTCGCTGCATTCTATTTAGGCAGTGACATTCTCAATCGGTTTGCCATTAATTTGGACCTGATAAATTACAAAGCCTGGTCCCAACTAGGGGGTAATCCCATGGACTTTGATGATTCAGAAAAAAGCATTTCAGTCAGCCCAATTGCTACCGTATGCAGTTGAAGTTCAAATTGGAGAGGAGGTCACCGTCCCAGGACAGACACTACTTCCCACTCGAGTTAAAAATTAAAAGAGGACAGAAACTGCAAAATCCTGACGTGTATGTACACCTCAATGGCCATCTTCAACAGCAAGGGTTGGGGTTAAACCCAACACCATTAGTCAATGTAGAACACAACACCATTCCAATACTGTTGGATAACAGTGACCTTAGGAGTATCACTCTGGGCACAGGCACCATTATTGGAATGGCGGTTGATGACCGACATTTTTCCATAGGTAATGAACTGATAGTACCAATCCACAATGACTGTTTGGACAGTGATAGTGACAATGACATAACACCAGAAAGTATCTTCACCCGGCAAGGGGGGAATTTCCTGGTGTACTCTACCTGCCCTTAGGGTGAGGAAGAGGTGACCTGTGACATCAGGCAGGATGAAGTGATCTTCCAGGTCCACAAGGACCGCCTCCCTTACCTGAAACCCTCTGTCGAGGTCAATACTTTAACCTAGGACCTCTCCACTCAGCTGAAATAGCCAAACCAGAAGTCTTTCCAGGCTTCAGGCAAATGTTTGAAGAGCAAGTCAACCTAGCTGATGCCTGTGAGACTCCGGAGCAAAAGCAAAAGTTGAAACAAGTTTTCTTAGATTTTCAAGATCTCTTTGCGGTGGACTCATATGACTGTGGTCACACCGAAATCCATACAACAACAATTCCCAGGGACCCTGGCATGACTCCAGTGTTTGTGAAGCAATACCGCTTGCTTCTCGAAACCATGGAGTCACTGACGGAAAACATCAAAAACATTGAGTCCCATGGGATAATCAGTCCAGTCCACAGCACCTTCAATAATCCGGTGCTGGGGAATTTAAACCCAAAGGCCAGTGGAGACTCTGTGATGACCTAAGGGAGTTGAACAAATGGGTCTACATGTCCCGATGGCCTCTCCCCTACATTGATCAGGGGCTGGCCCAGATCCAGGGGTCAAAGGAATGCACTGCCATTGACCTGACCAATGGATACTCCAGCAACAAATTTAACATCTTTTTACATAAGGGCATGTCCGACTTAGGTGAAAGGGGTAACCTGGCCTATGTAGATGATGTCCTGATCAAAAGCTCAACTGTGCAGGAAAACATAGCGGAAATCCGTTATGTTCATACCCAGTTGAGGGTTGCCGGAGCAAAACTATCCTTCCAAAAGACACAGTGGTGCAGGACCCATGTCATTTTCCTGGGGCATTAGATAACTCCTGAGGGTCTCTGTCCCCAGGAAAAGAAATTGGAAGCACTCCTGAAACTAAAAGACCACACAACTCTGCTTGACCTAAGGAGCCACATTTGGCTGACTAACTACAGTAGGAAGTTCATTGAGGATTACGCAGAGATCACAAGACCCCTGATCCATCTGTTGAAGGGGGTGGTCAAATGGGAATGCGGTCTAGAACAAGCCAAGGCAGTAAAGCAACTCAAAACAAGCCTCTCACAAGCGCCTTGTCTAGAATACCCTGTCAAAAACAAGGAGTTCTTCTTGGAGACAGGGTTCTCGATACATGATTGACAGCAGTATTATATCAAAAGCATGACAAGGTCAATAAAGTCATCTGCTATGCAAGTAAGACTTTATCCTCTGTGGAGGAAAAATTCAACAATTGTGGGCATTGAAAAATTACCGCCCGTTCATCCATGGGAACACATCATAGTGGAGACTACCCACCAGCCTTTGCAATATCTCCAAAGTGACAGAATCCGGGCCGGATGTGTGAGTAATTCCAGAATTACTTCCTGGATTCTGTCAATGTAAGGCTTTCCTGTGGAGGTCAGATATGGCCAAAACAAGTAGAGTCCCCTCGCGCAAGGTCTGGTTTACTTGCATGATTGTGCCAGAGAAAACTGTCTTGAGGACGAAAGTCTTAAAACCCAGGACAACATGGAGGCATACCTGAATTACCCATACAAAGTCTATGAAGAAGACAAGTGCGAGGGAATGCTCACTGTTTATGTGGACGGGTGTTCCTACCATGTTGACAACAACAGGGAAAAGGAACTGGTGGCCGGCGTTGGGAATGCCTGGGTGAATGATGCACCGGAACCCTCAGCTGGGTACAAGATTGGTCCCGTAGTAGTCAGGTGGCAGAGCTGATGGCAGTTCATCAAGCCATCCTCACTGCCATCAAACAACAACTCCACAAACTGGTCATAATCACTGATTCCGATTATGTCCGGAACGGGTTCGTGGAGCACCTGGTTAATTGGAAAACCAGAGGCATGCTATGTGCTAACAACAAACTACTTAAACATGGCAAGCTAATCCAAAATATTGATGATCTGGTCACCTCTAGTGGGTCATTCCAGAATAGAGGAACCAGACGAAACTGGAAAGACCTAGCTGATTAGCTGGCCAAAACCGGAGCCATCCAGGAGGATCTCTTTGAGATTGAGTCCCTGCTGTGGGAAATCCCGATCACTGCTATCACTAGGTCCCAGAAAAATGCTCACAATGAACTCTCAACTACCCAGTGGAGTAATGAGACCCCAGATGCTGATTTAATCATGGCACAAAAATGGGATCCAATCATTGGTAAGTTTTATCAACACATTGAGGACCCTGAGAACTTTCCCCTGAAGGATACCGATTGCATTGGGAAAGAGGTCCTCAGAGTGTTGATTAAATGTCCAAAAATGTGCTGAATCCAAGACGGTTTGTTGGTAAGGAGATCCATATCTGACTGTGATCTGTGGATGGTCCCTACCTCATTCCGAAGCTTGATGCTAAGTCATGCCCATGATGTGGCCACAGCCGGTCATCTGGGGTTTCACATTACAATAGAAATCTTGCGAGAGCTTGCATACTGGCCACACATGGGGCAGGACATCGACCAATACTTGAAAGGATGTCTTGTGTCTGCACAATTTCAGCCAACATCACTCACACACCAAGCTCCCCTCCAGAAGAGGGGGATGACACTGCATTGGTCAGATTTACAAGTAGATTACATCAGGCCCGTGATTTGCTCCACTAGGGAGAACAAGTACATGTTAACCGTAACATGCTTGTTTACTAAATGGGTGGAATGTCTCCGCCCCAAATTGCAAGTCAGAAATAGCAGCTGCCCTGATGATCAATCACATATTCTCGTGTTTTGGACTACCCCAAAGGATTGAGTCAGACCGAGGTAGTCACTTCACCAGCGAAGTGATGACAAAGATGTGGGAGATACTTAGGGTAAAAAGGAAACTACACATTGCATAACGCTGCCCTCTAGTGGTGGAGTTGAGAGGTACAATAAAACCATTGTGAGCATACTAAAAGAAATTGTGGCAGACTCTGGGCCAAGTTGGGATATCCGATTACCGCTGATCCTGATGGCCATCTGAACTACACCTTCTTCTGCAACTAAGATGTCTCCATTTGAGCTATGACTGCACAAAGGATGGTGCTACCCCAGCATATGCTCTATAGAACACAAGAGCAGACACTAATAAATGCCTCCACAACTCATGAGTATGTTGAGAATCTGTGAAAACACCTTCAACATGCTTTTGCATACGCTCAGCGGAATCTAGAAAGATCTGCAGACAGCATAAAGAGTCAGTATGATCTAAAAACAACCAAAAGGAATACCAAGTGGGAGACAGGGTCTACTTGTATAATTTCCAAATTAACCTGACCAAAGAGTGTACATTTTTGCCTAGCTGGCGGGGACCTTTTGAAATTGTAGACAAAATCTCACCAGTCGCCTACAGAATCTGCATCCCCAAAGGTGACTTGACAGATGAGAAGTGGGTCGACATTAATGAGCTAAAGAGTTGCCACCCCTGGCACACTTTGCGACAAATAGAGGAGCCTACTGAAAACCCAATAGGATACATCTGAAAGATAGGAATATTTCAATTGTCATAGAATGCATGTGTATCCCACTGCTGTCACCCCGATAGGGGACAATTAGGGGGAAAATCTTAATAACCGGTTTGTGCTTCAATTCTAGATTCGTACTGGTTGCACCTATCTCGCAAACAAGGAGGACCACCTCAGGGACCTGGAAAGAGAAACCCAAGGAAATCTGGGGTGTCGCTCTAGAACAGAAAAGAAAAACCCAAGAGAAGGCTGGGGGTATCATTCCATGTTCCAACCAGAGGCAGCGAGGGGAACGTGTCGCATCATTCGCTGACGGAAGAAGGACTCATACCTGACTGAACCTGCTTTTTCAAAATGAAATCCCACTTGCCCGACTCCCCCACGACTGGAAGTCCAGAAGAAGTTGGGGGAATGTGTGGGATAAATTGACAAACTCAAATGTACTTTACCACACCATGTTTCTGCATTGGTGCAAGAAACAGCAAAATGGCTGCGCTATTTCCTGTGCGCACCAGGATCTCATAATTGTGTTTTTACAACCACCAAATAAAATGGCTGCATCACCCTGCCACACACATTTCCGGTGGGGTTTAACAGAGTACTCACCGCAGGAGTGTGCCAGTGTGCTCTGCAATGTTTAACATGGAATTAAGTGAAATAGGCAACATTGCCTTGATGAAAACCCCCAAAATTCCATTTTCCAACCATTAAAAATGCTGTTTTGGGGCTAAATCCACCCATGGACTATGAAACTGCTGTGATTGGAAAGACCCGGCCATGCCCAGGAGAAGTCATTGTGCATTAGCAAAACCATGTCTAGTTCCTGAGTGACAGGCCCAGTCATCTTAGCTTGGAAAGAAATTAACCAGGGGCTTTGTCAGTTTACACGGGAAACATGCCTATTTTATTTGCAAAAGTATCTAAAAATCAGCTGTTCAGAGAAAGACTATAAATAGCTGAGCCATGCCTGTTTAAATGTATTCATGCTGTAGAACAACTCCAGCATGCAACAGAATAGCCATAGCTGCATAGCAGTGTGTGAATTTGCTGGAGAAGAAAATCGAATTTAGAAGAAAGAAATGTTAGCAGTTTTTAAACACATGTGGTAAAATGGGCTTTGCTGACTGAAGAAAAATGGCCTATTTCAAAGTAAATTGTTGAGTGAAGGCCTGCTTACTTAGCAATGTAAAGGGAATATGTGGCCGGTGATAATACATGCATAGGCTATTTTTATTCCACCGACTCTGAAATAACGAAATAAAGACTTTTAAATCAATTGAGCTGAGTTGGCAAGCTCTAAAAAAAAAGACTGGTCTTCTAGTTGTTCAACTTCCAGTCCTGTAACTTCCTTTAGGAAGTGAGGCACACCATATACTTCCAAGAAACCAAAAGTGCTCATTTCCAGCTTGAAAAGCTTTGTATGGGACAGGACAATGGGAGTTCACAAGCTCATCAGACATTCGTCCCTGCCCCAGGCTGGGACAATAGCAGTCTTGGGACACTCACCTGTCAAGTGTGAAGGGCAATAAAACCTTCAATTAAGAGAGAGGCCCCCCAAGCTGCTCGGAAGAAACTGCCAGTTGGTGTTAGCTGGGAAGAAAAAACAGACAGACAATGACTCCCATTTGTCTTAAGACTATTTTATAAAGAACTTTAAAAAGACTTATATCTCAGCTGTCAAAATTGGTAAAAATGTGCAATTTTCGCAGCATAAAACTGGAATTGTGGGCTGTGTTTGAAAGCTTGGTAGAATGTCGTGACACACTCTGGACAGAAATGGTGATATATGGTGTATTACCAGAAAAACATCCATATTGCAAATGTCAAATTGTGTACATACATCCCTGGGGACAATTCGCATTTGTGTATAAAATTGTGGAATTTTAGGCCAAATCTTTAATGTGTAAAATTACCAAAATGTGTAAGAAAGGCAAAACAAGGTCGCATAGACTAGAGGTTTCGATTGAAACGTGAGGCAGAAAATATGTAACATGTGTATCTGATTTACTAAGAGGTTACAACTGCATAAATATCTGTTTTTGGCAAAATCAGATTTCAATAAAGTAAATGTGGGAGTTTATAGATACAGTAAAAAATCACCTCATAAACATGACATCCTTTTCCTGAAATCCAATCAGCGAAGAGCTAGGCAGAGAATTTTACCCTTGCCCAATCCTGTTATTAGAGGAGGGCGTAGTGAATTCCTGACGCTGTCATATACTGTAATGATGTCATCTGGCATTATAAATAAGGGCCCCTGACTAGCGCTAACGACACACTAATTCCTGACTGATTCCTGATTTCCTGCCCGGCTTCTTGTCTGTTTCTGTCTTCTTGAAATTATCCATCTAGAATCCAGATCCAAACCACAAGGCCCAATTTCGCTGATCCTGCTTCAGCTAGTCCTCAATTTTTTTAATTATCTCAATGACCAAAGGGAAGCTGTGGTGTTTTGGGAAAGCATCCTAAATTTAACCTGGCTTGCCACTCACTGCATGCTGCTGCCATCCTGCTCTCCTGATGCCCTATCTTATCCAGTAACAAGAAGTGCTACCCGGTATCCAGTCCATGCCTGCTGATTTTGTCTGGCTGTCCTCTGTTAGAACAGATCTGTGGGATGATCCAGAGCGCTGACTGTCCTGAATACAAATTAAAAGTGGACTGTGAGTATCAATAGGAACCATAGAACCATAGCATAACTTGCCTTGCCTTGTCCTATCCCAATCTCTAAACCATCCTATCCTTACCTTAATAACTTGTAATATTGTCAGAATACTTGTTGCAACCCTGTCATTGATTTATATTGCTAAATGCCATTCCTTTAGTCATTTTTATCTTGTCTTCTAAATCCTAAGCTATCAATCCTATTTCGAGTGATCGGACTGGTTCCTTCAGCGCAGGCACTGGGAAAGTAGGGTTGAACTCATGAATCGTCCCTGGAGCTTACTGTGTCCCTCTTTGTTATTCTAGCCTGAGTGCTCTAGTATAGAGTAAAACTGTTTTTGCACACACTGAGTTTCTTTCCTGTTTCACGGCCTGATTTTTCCAAAAATGCACCTCATACTACATTTCTCCCTCAGTTTAATAGCTAGAGATTTCATTTCACTTCCTAATTGCAGATCTATAGCTACACCGCAAAAAAAAAAAAAAAAAAAAAAAACTTAAAATCAGTGAATTCACCAGTTTTTATCAAAAACCCTCTGGTTATTTTCAGGCGGGAATTAACATTTTTACAAAGTTTTACACATTTTATTTTTACTATCAACTGTTTTAAACCTTCTATTCATTTTCAAATTGTATGCTTTTGCTCAATCTATTGCTTATGATTTTTTGTAACTTTCCAGTGTTGCTCCTGTAGAGAATTGTACTTATTTAAGGATTTTTGCACACATTCATTGTTTTCTTCAGCCATTTCCGAGTGTCATTTTAACCTTGCAAGGGTTCAAATCTGTTTTTCTCTCTTGTTTGGGGAGGGAAGGTCGGATTCAAATTTTGTTCCTTATTCCTCATTTCTGATTACCTGCTGCTTCCTTATATCTATTTAGAATTGATTATTTGTGGGTTGAGGAATATTGCAGGGGGAAGTCCTAACTTGAGTGCTATCTTTCCAAAAATTCAAAAGTATCTCTATTCTGTGGTGTTTTCTATCTGTGTTGCTAAAGGGTTAATTTAAGTGCCTTGTTTACATTCCTATTTGTTATTGTCACCCCATTGGTGATGGCTGCTCCATATTAAAAGTGTAGGATTGATTTGAATTTTAAAGAAAGAAATACATATTGCCTTTCCCAACAAGCCTGGTTCCTGTTCCATCGTGACCCAGGGTATTTGAAAAAGGGGTGTGATATGAGTGGTGTATCTTCCAAATATTGAATCCATATATATATAACAAAATAAGCATTTCAGTTGTACGCTGCATACTATGCTAAGAACAGGGTGTATCGCCTGATTGAAATACTTAACATTGCACTGCACCTGATGTCATGTTGTCTCTTCAAGAAAGAGCATTTTTGTGTGTTGCTTTCATGTGTGCACATGGAAAGTGGGACAAGTTTAACTCTACAATGCTGCTCTCTGAGAAGCAAAACATTGTAGAGATACAAGTGTGCAATGTTTTAGATGGCCATCCTATGCCATTAGAGAAGTATAAAAGAGAAAAGGCATGATTAATTCAATTAGACTGTTCAATTACTAAAACAGCAGGTCTAGAATCAGTGTTAAAACTGTGCATCAATGCACAAGTGATGTTAAAAAGGAACATGAATGTAGAAACTGGTCTAGTCAATGGAGCAATGGGAAGAGTGGTTGTATTCACACTTTTCCTCACAGCACAAATATTGAACATATTCTTGTAAAGTTTGATCATGTAGAAGGAACCTCATTGTATTTCTTGTATCTCTGCACGCTTCATGCTTTTTAAGGATACCATTGTGCTCTGCATATGTAATTATAGTTATACATTGCAAGGGTTAACTTTAGAAGCAGCTCTGATAGACATTGATCATGCAGTGTTCAAAGAAGGAATGCCATATTTAGCACTTTCATGTGCAAAATATATTGAAGGTTTTTTTTAAATAACTTTGAGGAATCGAAAGTGAAAGCTGACATTTCCTACATTGCAGAATATAATAGATTACATGTACTGTATGCTTCTCACCTTTACCTCTTCCTTCTCTATGCTTTTAGCAAGAATACATAATAAGCAACTGGTGAAGGTACATTCAAATAAATTGTTTTTCTTAAGTCTGCAAAACAAGAGAATCTAGCAATGTTGGAAAAACTAACACAAATTACATATTCCCACTGTAGATTTTGTAACAAATCAGGAGTTGAATGATATTCAGATGCAGCTTTGTACATGTTGCTTCAAATGACACCGCTGATGCTAGAAATAGCTTCAACAGTAGAGAAACAGCTATGTATGGAATTTTCAATTCTTAAAGTATCTCTAGATGAAAGACCACCAAAACACATTTGGCAATGTCTATCTAAAGTATAGTAGCTGTTGCAAGTGGAAGAGAACATTTTTCTCATAATACACAAGCAGATATCCAATAATTTGTAATGACTATGTTCGAAGTACTAGTGCAGGAAACAGTTAGTGAAGATAGATATGTAGGAATGTCTTACTAGTCGAAGCATGAGTGTTCACAATATTACAAAGAGCAAATTTCTTGAAATGTTGAATAAGGTTTTTACACCTTCCTGTTCCTGATCAGAAAAGTGTGATTTTTTCTGATCTCGTAACAAAGGTTTTCATTAAATGCAATGCTGTGACTGTGGTTGTAATTTACAATCAACACTGCAAAATCTAGATTTTAAGAAGTACCTTTTAATAATGATTCAGATGTATAGAATAGCTGGTGGGAAATTTGGCACTTCACTTAAGAATTGTTTACATAGTCCGATTTCCATTTGCAACAAATCCTTTAAAACATGCACAATCATTTTTTATGAGGGATCATCTATTCACTGTGGACATTTCACAGCATGAGTGCTTACAGAAAAAGATTGGCTTGTCACTCTATAGTCACAAACCAAACTAGATAACAAAACGGTTTAACAAATGCTTACTTTATGTTGCTAGAACCAATGTTTTAGAATATGTTGTATATTATTTGTGAATTTAAACAATCAAAATGGATGTTTGATATGGGAGAATAGATAATAACTGTTAATAAGAATAAGGTAAAATGTATATATTAAATTGTCAAGAATATATAAATTACAGAAAAACAACATTCTGCAATCTTCTTCTTCTGTTTTATTGAGTGAAACACTGTATATCATAATATATTCAGGTGTTCCTTACACCTATCGGGTTATAGACATGGTCCCATGTACATTATTTTGAGTGCTAGGGAGTCTAGATGTTGATAACTGTTTACATCTGAGACAAGTAAACAGTAGCAGGTAGCACAACAAATAAATAAATGTACAGTTTTAAAAATAAATGTGATCTGACCACTGATTAGTATTTTATTGGAAGATTTCGCTACATTGGAGGTCATTCCAACCTTGGCGGTAAGGGGTTAACGGTGCAGGTAAAGGTGGCGGAGCTGTCAACCCCTTACTGCCCTATCACGAGGTCTCCTAGTGGGACCCGGAAAGGACTCCTGCTAAAGCCAGGCATCCTTACCGGGTCCCGCGAGGAGACCAGCATGCTAACAACGGGCCCGTTCTTAACGGGCCCGTTGTTAGCATGCTCCCCATTCCCATTGAGCCCTATGGGGGCTCGAATGGGAATGGGGATGTACCGGGTCCGGGTTCCTTGAATGAGGAATTACCGGGCCCTCCAAGGTTGGAATGGCCCGGTAATTCCTCATTCTAAGAACCCGGACCCGGCACCCGGTAAGGGGGTAGCCATGCCAACCTCTTACCGTGTAATGAATCCCATTGTCTTTTACTTCTTATGTGTGTAGGTGGCCAACATAAGGACACACACAAACTGTACAAGACGTATTGTAATCAAAATACAAAAGGAAAACAGCCTACTTTAAGTACTAGTTGGTGGATTTTGTGAAGTACTTCTATTTCAACTGTGGTAGTTTCTACAAATGTCCTGGAGTGTGCTTTGTGATTACACCGTGGATTTGTTTTTAAAAATAAAATATGAACACAACTATAATTTTAAAGAAATAGCTATTTATTTTTATAGAGTAGATTAAACAAAATTGTCAGTAACTAACTTGCTCTTGATACCATGCTTGATACCAAGCTCTGTCGGAAGTGGCTGCCATGGTGTTCGTTGAGCAGTGTGGCTTGACGCAGTGTGGTCCTTTCTTCTAGTCGGAAAGGTGAGAGCCAATGCTAGAGGGGAGACACAAGCCTTTCATTGTGCAGTGTTTCCATCCAGGCCTCCCCCTTTGAGGTGGCTGTTGTTGTTTGCTGCTGGCGGCAGAGCTCAGCATCTGTGTGGCTTGAGAGGTTTGGAGAGGCTTGGAGAGGCTTGGAGCACAGGGACGAGCCCAGTAAACATGTCTCATTAGTTTGGATTGGTGACTGGTGGCTGCAGCAACATGTGTGTCTGATTCAGGGGGGTATACGGTTGAGGTGAAATGCTGCACTGTAGATTTTGCAGGTACTTGAAGACCTGCCTGTCTGTCACCTGCTCAAAGAGTAAGCAGAGAGAGCATTTATAAAAGTTATAGCAATGCTTCTCACAGAGGAATTTGAGCTCCTGTGAAGGGTGATTTTTAAATTGAATATAGCAAGGCAAGGCAGATTGTGCCATTCATTATTGACCATAGATCTCTACGTAGTGGTGAGTGAGCCATTTTTTGTATAGAGGCAAACCTTTTATTATTTAAAGGTAAGCCTGACGCTGATGAGCCATGGTTGTTGACCTAGTACATTGCATCGTGCATCTTTGATACCACCAACGTATGCAGATATTTTTTGAGAAGCAGTGCGGATGCATGTTAAAACAAGTTTCTGAAGATACTCTATGAAACATCTCGTCTACTTCCAAATGGATGCTCGCTCCTTTAAATATCCTGTTTGCTGGTCCATTGACAAGCAGAGAACTGATGATAAATGCAATAGATAAGCACTTGGTCCTGAGGAATGGGGACTCCCTAACTACTAATAAACCAGCAATTACGGGCACTGTGTTGATCACCCAGCAAAAACAGACTGTCCACTTGCAGATATTGAAAACTCTTTTATTAATCTGTGCCATAGTTTGAAAAAGGATGGTGTTGCTACAAGCCAAATTACGGATTGTATTTATGGTTCCCCAAATGTTTGTCTTCCTGCTCAGACTTTTCTGTGGATTTGACTGTCATAACCATTAAGGCATCAGAGCATCTGTGCATAGGGGGTATTGGTTTTCATCATTTGGTGTGGACTCGGATGGCAGCAATATGGCATTGAACATTTCCCTAATTGAAGCCCCCTCTGCAAACACCTCAAATTTGGTGATCCAAATCACCATACAAACATGAATTAGACTGTCTAACATCCTTCATAAAGACGCGAAATCCATGTCTATTTCCCTTACCAAATAAAAAAAGAAATTTCAGCTCATAAGAAATGCATTTCTGGGGAGGAAGCTGAGTCATAGCCAGCCAGAAATGTTGTTTTACAAGAGGGAGACCCCCAAGGAAAAGTTGTGCATGTGACGACTGGTGTGCCTATGGAAAATCTGTCATCTCCGAGAAATGAAATTTGTGGTCAAGAGTATCAGCCTGATTATGGCCCTTCTGAGGTAGTACCTGACATTGAGGAAATTGCATCCCAAAAAGTGTTTGGAAAAAAGAAGGAACAGGGCCTCAAGGTCAATGAAAAGACACCACTGCCAAAACATTTTTAAGAGTTTAAACCCAGAAAATGGTAATAAAATGGTTCTTCTGTGGCAGTGCTTGCAGCCCAGTGGTGTGACCACGCCTGTCGAACATAGAGGAGGAAACATTCCCATTGAGTCCATAGATGATGTTATTATTTCGAACCTTATATTTCAGGCGGTGCAGGGTGACAGGGAAAGTTTGCCTGACACCGAGAAGGGACCAATTTGCAAGCCAAAATCCCAAGAAAAGACTACCAAACCGCCAATGAATGTAACTGTGGCCAAATCATCCAGTATTTTGTCCTACCTTGTCGAATTGCCCAGGTCAGGTCCTAATCTAGTAGAGGAAAAAGCAGAGGCAGTTGTGGATGATGGCCGTCCAGGGTTTTTGCAGCTGGTTGCTCAAGACCATTTAGCATTGGGACAAGGTGCAGATGAGAATCCAGTACAGCCAATCAACCTGGTTAACAGTGCTGTTGTTTCTGTGGGTGGCCACCATTGGCCAGAACCATTACAGACTTCTCAAAAGGGTCCCATGCATCATGGAGTGGGAATAAGAAGGCACCCAGAGGTTTTGAAGGGTCCCAAATGTTGATCTGGTTGATGGGGAACCAGTGTCAGCAAAGGAGGCAGGTGTGAAAAATTATTCCCGTGTGGGTGTATACAGTGGCGGTATAAAGTGGCACCCAGACTCAATGAAGGGTCACGATTATTCTCGAAGTTTTAAGTTGAAGAATTGGTGCAACAAAAGTTGTAAAAAAAGTATGTACCTGCAGGGGTCAGTCAGAAGTAAAAGCAAAGTTGTGTGCTATGTCTGATCCAGAATTAGCAACAAATGGGTCTGTTACTTTTTTGGATGCCCCTCATGCTGCAAAAAGGTCCAATGATCATGCTTACCCGGTGTTGGACTTGCATACCAAGCAGAGTCCAAAACAGGGTAGAAAGCCTGAATTGGTTCATAATAGTTCAATTGTCTTGAAGATACCTGGTGAAATATTTGCATTGCAATTAATTCACTCCAATGACATTGATTGGGTTGAATGTTTGGCGAAACTGGGTAGATGTTGTATTAGTACACATGAAGAATACAATGGCATATGAACTGCTATTACAGGAAGCCGACCCTCTTGGGGACTCGGCCTCAAAATCTTCCCTTACGATGGGTCATCGGGGATTATCCAATTGTCTGGTGAAGAAAGTAAGGCCGGTAGGGAAACACTCCATTTGAAAGGCCTGATCTTATGTACACTAGATAGCAATGTTGAAAGAAGGGTGCAGATGGGTTCAGGGACACAAAGTATCAATGGTAGTATTGAAGACTGGTCTTGGTTGGCTGCAGCCCTCATCTCTTCCCACAAGGTCCACTCTAGTTTGCTTATGAGATTAATTATTATTCTTAAGATTGTTGTCTTGGAATAGTAGGGGTTCCAATTGTTTTTTTTAAATCCAATAAGGGATGCTCCCAGCCTCACAAGCTATGATAGAGTGGCCATTCAAGAGGTATGTCTGATGGAAACTCCAAGGCTTGCAGGGTTCAATATCTTGCTCAATGAAGCATCTAAGGGGACACTTGGCCGACCAAGTGGGGGCCTATTGTTTGCCATTCAAAATTAATTTTCTCCTTGCGTTCAATCCTTAGATATTGGTTCTACGGATATTCTAGTGGCTAAATTCAAATGGCCGAGTTGGAAGTATTGCTGTCCAATTAAATTGTTGATAATCAACATATATTGGAACCCCTACACAAAAGATGGCAATCAATTGTTTATTAGCATAAATGAAATACTGACAGATTGGTGTGTTGGTGTTGGGCAATCTGGGGTAATTTTGTTGGAGGACTTTAATTTTGTTGTGGAAGAATGTTCAGCTGGGAGAAATGGAGTGCATGCAGTGGGCATCATAAACATTCAATCGACTATAGTAAGAGGGAAAATGAGCAAGGCTCATTCATAGTTGAAACTTCTGCAAGTTAAATGGAAACACCTGAGCACATTATGAGGGGAAAATAGCCTGGGATAGAGGGCCCCGTGCATCTACCATCGATTACATCTACGTTTGGGAGAATCTGGTTAGGAAGGGTAGATGGTTGATAATTAAGGAGTGCTCAGTTAGTGACCATGCTTACTTATTAGCCGAAAATGGAATTGAAAGCGTACTAGACATTTTGTGGTAATGGCATGGAGGACCTTCAAACACATTCTGCCAGAAACTGGTCCAGTACATTGGTATCAAAATTAAAACTCCATTTATTAGAAGAAATGAGGAAAGCCGATAGGGAGGTAGTTGTTCCTGATTATATCAGGAGTTTGGAGGATTTTTGAAAGCTTCTGAGAAAACAGTCCTGCAAGATAACTCATAAAGTATTTTCTGGTAGAAAGGGGTTTGATCCAGTAGTACACATTAAAAAAAGCAATTTGAGGCAGAGTCTTGACCTTTGTAAAATGTCAATGCATATGACAGATGCTGTTGTAAAAATTAAAAGGTTAAACCTGCAACATAGAGACTAGATAAAGTTCAAAAGATATAAGCTGGACAATGAAGTGGCCAAAGTAATGCTAAAGTATGTTGGCAAGTTTGATACCACCAAATTCTGGAAGGCTATTAATCAGCTGGATGAGAGAAAAGTGGGGAGCGACAAAGCCCTAGACAAGGTAATCCGAGAGGGGAGGTGGAACAATTTTTTGAAGGGTAATGTTTTTATATCAGGAAGTGTGCCTTGTAACTTTGAGAAAAATGAACTACCAAGATGGGACTTCGATTGGGATGGCGATGATATGGAAGTATTAATTAATAGATCTAGAAAGTCGAAAGCTGCTGGCTCGGATGGCATACCAAACCTGGTGTTCAAGATGCATAGCTTATTTTGTGCAAAGTTTTTTGGGTCAGGCATTCAATTTGATTGTGTCATCTTGTAAAATTCCTTCCACTTGGAGGAAAGCCTATTTATTATATCACAAAAGGGGATGTGATAAATCTAGGTAATTATAAATCAATAATCATTCTGGACTCCTACTTAAAGCTATTTGCCGGTCTTGTAGACTGGGCAGACAGCTTAGGAAAGTTCAGTTAATATCAGACAGGTTTTGATAGATATTGTGGAACCACATTAAATGGATTTTTGATTAAGATGCTCAAGTTTGAAGGCATTAGAGAAGGACTCAGCCCCACAATATGTCACTAGCATAGATCTGACTAGCGCAGTTGACACTGGAAATTGGTCAAGGCTATGGAATAAATTCCAGGGGTGGGGCGTGCTGGGAGTCCTACTAATACTTCTGGTGGAATTACATACTGACAGTGATCTAGCACCTAGATGCCACAGGGTTTTGTGCACTGTAAAAATAATGCCAAATAAAATAAAATACTTAATGTAACTAGCGCCTAGATGCCTCAGGTTTTTGTGCACTGTAAATAAATGCCAAATTAACTATTCAGTTATGTCTGGATAACTATGGCAAATTAGGCCTTCAAGTTGTCACAAAAATCAGCCTCAGGCAGTGATGTCTTGTCCTCCCTGTATCTTTTCAAGTAAAATCTATGTGACATCTTAGATATTTTTGAGGGAGGGCTTCCTAAACTATCCACCGAGGCTGTGTCATCTTAAAATCCTCATACTACCCTTTGGAGACAACATTTTATTATTTACGGTAGACCATCAGGTCTGCAGAGAGCTATAAATGTATTGGCACTTTATTTGCAGGTACGCAACTTGACCACTAACTCCAACAAAACAATAGTTGTCAATAAAATGAAATATTTGGGGTTCTTCTTTGCCAGTAGGACTACGTCCAGAACTCTTCAAGCTAAACTCAGCCAAAAAAGTCCAATTGATATTATATGATCTGATAAGTCATTTATAACGTGCCTGCACACAGCTTTTTATATGCACGACAAGACAAGGGGGTAGGGAGACAGAGGCAGGACAAAACAAGCAATCTTACTAGTCCTTGGGTCATTCAGATTGTGCAAGTACAACAACACAAAGTGCAGGAGCATGGAGAAGGGGGAAGTGCTAGGGAGAGGGAAGGGGGAAGTGTCATCAGGGCAGCATTGCTCTGAGGATGAGCAGCCAGGGAAGCGTGGCTCTGGGTAAGTGCAAGGAGGCAGGGGACTACAGTTACAGACCCTAATTGCATGGTAGGCCCAGAGGTAGTGCAGGGGAGACTGGTCATGGGAAGACCTGGTAGCCAGTGAGAGTCTGGGGGTAGCCAGGCAACCAGTTAGGGCAGCAGACAGGAGGGTCAACAGGGAAGAGAGAGAGAAAGAGAAAGAAGAGGCGAAAAGGAAGATATTGAGATTCTACCAGAATTTCAGGAGGTCCGGCTCAAGTTTAAGATGGGCAGGGAGGCCATTCCAGGAGGAGGCACCTATAGAGGAGAGAGATCTACCCCCACTCTCTGCCGGGAGAAGCATCTGACCCTCAGAGAGTTGGAGATGCCTGAGCAAAGGGCTCAAGAAGGAAGGTGTTTTGGAAGAGAGAGTTGGATGTAGTACGGGCTCTGGCCCCAGAAACCTTGTGGACGGTGCAGAGGTGGGCTGCAGAGATGCAGTGCCTGGACTTGAGGCCAAGGACAAGTCGTGCAGCCCTGTTCTGAATTATTTACACAGGGCGAAGAGTAGAGAAGGCGGATTGAGAAAGAAGATGTTGCAGAAGTCCAGCTTAGAGGGCGCCCAGGCTCTGGACAAAGTGAGCTTCTGGGGGAAATTGAGAAAACCTCTTAGGAGGTGCAGCTGGTAGTGGGCCTTCTTGGCAAGGTCCATGATGTGACTAGAGAAAGAGAGAATGGAGTTGAAGATGAGACCAAGGTTTGTTGCCTCACATGAAGGCAAAGGAAGAGGGCCCAAACAGGGCGGCCAGAGTCAAAGAGGGAAAGCAGTAGCAGGGGTCCCAATCGTTGGAGGCACACTAGTCCTGAATAGCGGATAGACAGTAAGGAATGAGTGAGAGAGGAGAGGAGGCTCAAGGGAACCTGAAAAAGAGCTGAGTGCAATCCGCATAACACTACATGTTAGAGGAGAAGGTAGCGATCAGGTGGGCCAAAGGGGCCAAGTAGACATTGAAGACCCAGGGAAAGAGGTTAGAGCCCTGTGAAACACCACTTGAGGAGAGAGAGAGAGGTGGTGGAGAGAAAGGTCCCAGGTTGGACCTGTGAGGGTCAGTCCAGGGTGAAGGAGGTCAACCACTCCAGGGCCTGATTTATGATGGCCAGTTTCTCACAGAGTGATTGACTGTATTAACAGCAGAGTAAAGGTCACGAAGGATGAGGACATAAGGAAGGCTTGAATCAAGATTAGTGAGCAAATCTTCACAGGTATTCAGGGGACCAGTTTCATTGCCACTGGCTGCTCTGAAGCCAGACTGATGGTCATGGAGACAACCAACCAATTGAGTGTGGAGTGTATGGTGGGAGATGGCCAGCTTTTCCAGGAGTTTGCTCAGAAAAGGAGTGATAAAGATTGGCAATAGTTTGCCAGACAGGATTTTCAGAAGGCTTTTTAAGGAGGGGTGAACAAGAGA
Organism: Ambystoma mexicanum; assembly: GCF_040938575.1. Classification (NCBI taxonomy): domain Eukaryota; kingdom Metazoa; phylum Chordata; class Amphibia; order Caudata; family Ambystomatidae; genus Ambystoma; species Ambystoma mexicanum. The sequence goes on from NC_090932.1 coordinate 1,039,852,697, forward strand.
GTGCTTGAGAAGAGGAGAGAAAGTTCCAGTGGCAAAAGAGTGATTGCAGAAAATCAGGCAAGGCTGGAGTGAGGGTGTCAATGTGGTCCTTGATGGTTAAGGAGGAGTAGGGGAGCACCTGTTTGAATGACACTTTCATAGATCATACTTGTCTCTTAACATTATCAGGTGTACTTGGAGAGAAAGAGGATACATTGAGGAGCAGAGGGAAAGGTAGCCACAGAGGATCTGGGGTAGGTAGAGGGAGAGGAAGAGGAGAGAGAGGACAGGATATCCTGACTTTTAGTGATGAAGTGAGAAGCCAGTGCCATACAGAGGGCCTGGGAAAGAACAGGAGAGGTGGAAACTTCAGAAGGATTGGCCAGCTCCTTGCAGATTTTAAAAAGTGTGGCCGTGTTGTTAGAAGCAGCAGAGACGCAGGTGTGGATGTGAACTCTCTTCTTGGACAGGTCAGAAAGTCGGCATTGCCTTTGGAGCTGGCAGCAGGCCAGTTTGTCAAAGAATGTGCTCAATGCCCTCCTCTTCCTCTCAGTCACCTTGTACTTGTGTTTCAGGGTGGCGAGATCGGAGTCATACCAAGAGTTGCACTTGGAGGTAGGCTTCAAACGGATTCTCATGACAGTCCAAGACTGTCCAGAGTGTTGGAAATAGACAGATGCAGGTTAGAGAGGGCTGTGTCAGAGTGTAAATAAGCAGCAGGTGTTGGAGGAGCAGAGAAAGTAGCGGCAAAGGCATCCACTGACACACGCTTCATGGGCCAAATGACTGAGAAGGTAGGTGGCTTGCCCAATGTAAGAAAACTCAGCAGAAATACTGCAAATATACCCTTACATGATTAATTATAAACTATAAAGCTAAAGTGTCATCATTTTTTTATACAGTCTTGTGCTTATCAATTTTGTGGCAATTGATGGAGCGCTTCGATGCACTTTCTGGAAAGAATTGCTACATCTACCGATGACCGTTCCATTTGTCCTGATCCGCCACAAATAAGGTTTGTTATATTGGCAGTGGGTAGTACAAATAGGAAAGTTGAGAATCTATGTTAAGATCTTGCCCCAGCACCAGGGCTCTTTATTTGCTAATCTAAAGCTAGTCCTCAAAGCAGGTGCCTTTGTCCATTACAGAATTTGTGTTGCATTTGTGATTCAATATTGATTAATGCGAGGATTAATAAGAGCATTCTCTTGGTAAATTCTGGAAAGGTCTATGGGAAAATAAAGTTGGATCAATAGAGTGGTGACCAGGATCAGCTATATAAGTACACATTTCACCTTCAACTGGCCAATGATTACAAGCCCTATAAATCATTGCCTGAGTATGTCTGGAAATTCCCTGTTCCCGTCCCTTGCCTTGTCACGCACTGAAATTCCCTGGTTCAGTGTTCTTGCATTTTTGTTTTAATATGCTAGGGACACTGGATAGAAGGGGTAGAATTAGAGGCTTATCACCTGAGAAATCATTCTGCAAAAAGACCATGGAGTCCCAAAACATTGGGTGTTATTCTGTCCTTCACTATCCAGTGACAGGGTTAATGATTCAAATGATTTGTGATTCAGACGACTAAAATGAGCATTCAAATTGGTTTGGGGCGGTCCTTCACTAACTCTTGCTCTCCTGAATTGTTTTAAAAAAACACTCATATTACATTATGGGAACATTTGTATTTATAGTTTTATATCATTGAATTCTGGAAAAGCATTGGCAGAATATGTATGATTTTGTGATGAAGTGCTAATGTTAGTGAATTGTTAAATAATACATGTTTCTAATGTGCTGATGTTTTAGAAAATAATGACACAATAATAAATAAATAAAAATGTACTTCTTATGTGTGTGTGTGGCCAAAAAAGGACACTCACCAACTTCAAAATAAGTATTTTAATGACAATTTAGAGACAATTTGAATATTTTAAAGTGAACTTTATGTTAATAGAAACAAAGGGATTCCACACTGCACACAAGCTTCTGTGCAAATAGAAATATTACATTGGCGATTGGTGGAGCGCTTAGATGCACGTGTTGCAATGTGAAAGGTGAAGTGGAAACTAGGAAATGTCATTATTAACTTCTTATGTGTGTTAGCGGCCAAAACACAGACACACACTTGTTTTTACAAAAGGTATTGAATTGACATTTCTAAGATACTTGGATTAGCTTTTAGTAAGTACTAATGTATTTATATGCAGAGAACCTTTTCTTGTCTACGTATTATTTCAAATAATATGATTAGACATTAAAAGATTTGCACTCAGAATAATTGTACAATGTTGGCATGTCTGTATATTGTTTTTGTAAAACTGATGACATAATTAGGAAATATGTCTCGGTTTCTTGGTTAAGGTTGCATAAACTGCTCTGTACATTTCATTTGTTTTAAAATGAAAGAAAGTTTGTCCAAAATGAAACATAAGAATTATGTATATAGTTATTTATATTTTATGATACTCTTATTGTGAATGTATAGAAGTAGCTTTGCAGGTGCACAGACCTTTGAAATTGCTGCAAATCTATTTAGAATTTGCTGATGCAAAACCAGTTTCATAGTTACCTGAACACTTAGTGTAGCTGCTATACTTTATTAAGGAAATTCACACCCAGGGAAAGGTTCTCAGCCAATCAAGTGGCTGGAACAATACGAAAGAATATACATTCCCCACCAGCTTTCCTAGCAATTTGAGGCCCTTTCCCAGGTGGCACCATTATTTATTTTTAATTTTCTAACCTACATCACCCTCCCCCCAAAACCCCCCAATCATTGCTCCCCCTCCATCCCCACTTACCTACGGGACTGGAGATCAATGTTCCAGTCCCAGCCCTCCTCCAGACTCCCAGCCGCCATAGACATGGAAAAGGGTCTAGGACTCTTTTCCACATGGTGGCAGCCCCCCTCTCCCTCGGTAGATAACCCCTGTTGTGTGAATGGCTTTTACCCCCTTGCCGGGGGGCTGAAATGACTGGTAATGGTCTAAAGACCTCACCAGGGCCCTTGCTACACTCGGGCGTAGCTTGGTGAGGTGTGGCGAGCTGTTACCAGCCATGTCAGAGCCCGGCTGCGGGGGTGAAAAGCTACAATCATGTATAGAAAATTAATGTTTTGGTAATACTTACTGTACATAGTACTCATGATTTTTAGGAAATTATACATTTAAGTCATTATTTTTAACAGTATTGTTTTAGATTATAAGTATGTTATAAATAGGAAACAATTTAGATATAAAAATAACATTTATGCATACAATTTAGTTTAGAGAGTATAGGCTTTTTTTCTCTCCAATGAGTTTTTTTTCCCTATACTTAGTGATTAATATTCACAACCTTAATTTGTTGAGTACTCGGAATAAGCTCAGAAAAGAAGAAAAAAATAAGCTTTCAGTAATCGCTTTGTATTTCTATTCTGACATTTATTGCATTGTCTTTCACAGATGTTATGGTTACTGAGCAGATACAATGAGGCACCCATTGAAGAAATTAGGTCAGTAATTTTGAATTACACATTCAAAGAAAATGTTGATAATATGCTATAAAAAAACTTGAAATTCAAGGAAAAATCTTTTATTGCAGAAGCGTTAAGGTGAGCAAAAACATTGTAAAAAACAAACTTTCAAATTCAAGGGAAAAAAATATATAGTTGCAGGGACGTTAAAGTGAAAACTTAACACAACAAAACCCCTGAAATTCAGACCCCTGTTTTGCAGCCTATGACTACAATGGCATTTCTTTTTTTACTTTTTATTGTGTTATCGTATCATGTTTGCTTTACCCTTGTCATCATGGGTAAATCACATATAAGTGGTGAGACGGGACTGCATTACTAGCGCCAGTCTACGTTTACTTTCTTAATGTGACATGACATTTCTTACTTGTCTTCACGTGTAAAGCAAATGTAATAAGTCTTATTGCATGGCTATCCTTGCTATGAATTCAGTGTGCATTAGATTTTTTACTGTGGCATGACATTTATTATTTTTTGCTGAATATTCCGTGGCTTGGCTAGCTTACATTCAGGGCTCCAGTCTGGCCATACATTATTTGTCAGTGTGGTTTTTGCATCAAACATAAGAGCAAACATAAGTGTAATTATGTGGTACACTGGCCTATCTTTGGAAAGCCAGTCTGGATATATTTTAATGGCATGGTATTTTTTACAGGGTGGCAGCCATTATATGGTAATACTGGTGGTGCCTATATAGCCTATATAGCCATGTATGGGTGCAGCCAGCCACCATGAACATGTTTTATATACTGGAATATGTTGTGAGGAAAGGAAAGATAAAAATGCATTGCAAAACAGTCGGGTGCACTGTTGGTAACACATCTATTTGTTTTTTTAATGTGTTACCATACAAAGCTGATTGCAAACTGTGTGGCATTTTACCGCTTATTTAAAAAGAAATGTTGGGCCAGAGAAGCCCCCAAACATTGCTGTGCCGGTCTTTCCCCCATGTTAGGCACATACATTTACGCCGTGTTAAAACATTCACCACCCGCCACTACAGAATGTTGGGGGCTAAAATACAAAGGGATATCACAGTTGGTCAGACATGAAAAAGGCTAATTGGACAGCTGCGCTCATTGCCCCAAGTGCATTTTTTCAGGCTTTGTTAGGATCATGTGAAGGTTCTAAAACAGATCATCCCAACACAACCATCTTGCTGGCCTCTCGAGCGCACAGGGCACTCACGCTGTTCCATTGCCTTCTTTGAAGCTAGCACGTGAAGCCTGTTCATCTGAAACACATTGGCATTTCTGCTGTAAAACACGAGTGTATCAATGGCATCGGGCAATACTTTAATTGAAATCATGTTAAAGCAACGTGAGTCAGTTCTGGTTGTCACCCTCCTTGCAGTGCAATACCTCAGAAGGCGATATTAGGAACTTTCTGTGACTTATTCATGCGAAAAGCTTTTTTTTTTGTTTGTTTGTTTCGCTGTTTTGCTGCTCCATTAATTTTTAATAGCATATTTCTGAGTTCCTCTTCTTTTAACATTGCTCCTATTTCCTTTTAAATAGCTTTTATATTGTGCCATACACTGTCTTACTCACTATATTACATTTTTTTATCGCCTTTTGGCGCACCCTCGTGCGATTTAAAACAGAGCTTGCAGCGAGCCTCTGCACACACCTGGAACTACAGCTCCCTGCCTGTTTGTAGTTTGGGGCCTATTATATTCTGTTCACAGGTGCAACCGCGCCTGGTGCAAACAAACCGGTTTGTGCCGGTTAGTGTGGTGTAGTGCTGTGTGCTACAGTTACTCTGCACCCCTTCTCCTTTGCCTGCATTCATCATGTACACGTGCTGTTCCTTAATCTCAGCAATCCAGAAGAACCGCCAGGTAAGACTTGCCGCCTCATTAGAGGACCTAACTTGCGATTCCTTATCTGCAGCCCAGTTGATAGCTGCTGGCACATGTGAGCGGAAAGTTATACAGGACACTGTTAACCCTATATATCGGTTGCCCCTCGCACTTATGCTGATGATGCGGAAACCACTAGTGTTCCTCTGATTGAGGACATGTTCTGTACAAGTGCAACCACTCGCTCTGAACTGTCTACACTGACCGCCCAAACATGCCTTAAATGTGAATGGTAGGGTGAGTTTACACATTTAGTGCACCCCATAAATAGTATCATATCAGTCATGCACAGAACCAAGGCTTCTCAACAGAAGAGAGAAGTCTTGAGGAATATTTGGAATTGCTTTATTTGCAAATTACTGTAGCCTTTAGTGGATGACACGTGTTTCGGCAAAAATTGACTTGACTTTCTCAAATACAGGCTAAATATAGACATGACATAAACAAAAGAAAAATAGAAAAACACAAAGCATAATAATTCTCTTGACAAACTGTTTCATAGATCACTATCACACAGTCACTTGAAAGTTCTCAAAATTCAAATAATGCGTGGATGTGGGTGGTGCCCCGTATTTTAACCCATGCCTAGATCAGGTTTTGGAGGGAAGATGGGGAAGGAGGAGTGAAATCGGGGACAGTGACAGGAAAATCCTGCAGAAAGTATTTTGAGAGAAAAAACTAACTAACTGGACATCTGTAGGTGGCTAGGGGGTATGAAAACTTGAATGGTATTTTATTATCAGATGGTCTCTTACCCTTGCTCACTTGTGTGAATAGAAGCATAATGCAGCTTAGTGGTAATTCATGGGCTCAATCCCACCTCTATATAGGAGGAAAAACCCATATGTGGCACATAAATTAATGCAAACATGTTTCCCGAGCAATCACAACATGTGAAAACCATTAAACAACTGTTTGCGAGTCGAAAAAAGAAAAAGAAAAATGAACACATCAGGCTTCACGCGCTCACATTTTGCAGAATGTGTTTAGAAAGGGATGGGATATAAAAATATGGACCCCCTATGTCCGGGGGGCTAGTTGAGCTTACCTCAGGCGGCTGTGTCCTCAGCTTGCTGAGTAGTCTGCATTTGAAACTCCTAACAGAATAGATAAAGGACAGGTTTGGTTTACAAACATTAGTCCTTCCTCAATGTCCATTGTGGCGGCCATACTATGGGCTTAGTACTCCTGGGAATGATAGTAATATCAGAAGGAGTGCCCAACTGGCAGTAGAATTGCAAGTGAAAATGTAACATTTGGATCAGGGGTCAGAAAAAGGAAGAATTGTCCTTCGCCTATACAAATTAATGTGTTCATTCAAATTAGCAGATGATTTGAAAAGTGGAAACTACACTATTTGTAGGGATCGCAACGGACAGTACAGCCTTGTTAGCAACTCAAAACAAAATTAGGTGATTGCACAGTATCCTGTTACAAGTTTAGTGAATGACAAAGTATGCAAACCATTGTGGTTATTGTGGTTCTGCCTTATTAGGGAAAGGGATGTGCCAGCACTTTACCTTTCTAGTGCATTCAAAATGTAAAATAAGACACGGTACAAAACACTTGACCTTGTAAAAATTAATCCTTAACAAAGGTTGTTGGTGGAAGTAAATGCAAGGCATTATGGTTGATGTAGTTATGCCTATTCTAATAAAAGAGAATAAAAAGAGTAGAAAAAGGTTTGCTGGCTATTGGCTTGCCCGGTGCATTATAAATGTTATATGATTGCATGAGAAAAAACCTTTTCATCTGTGATCAGGATCTAGAGGGAGAGAAAAATCTTATTCCATAAGTGTATCATGTGTGAGTTACATAGGAAAAATATTCCTTCGCCTGTACCAATGGAACATGCACTTCTTTAAAGAGCGCACAGACACTACAGCCTTGTTTAGGCAACTCAAGACAAAAATATGTAATTGCAAAGTATCCTGTTGCAAGGTTAATGAATGGGGGGAAATGCAAAGCATTAGGGTTATTGTGGTTCTGCCTTTTATGGAAGGAATGCGTTGACACTTGACCTTTCTGGTACATTGTAAATGTTGTATAAAACATGGTACAAAAAGTTTAGACCATTATAAAAAAAGACGAGAAATAGATCCTTAGCATAGTTTGTGGGTGGAAGTAGAGGCAAGGCATTGTGTTTAATGTAGTTCTGCCTATGCTGAACAAGAAAGAAAAGAAATGTGTTCGCTATTTACCAGATCCGGAGCATAAGAAATGTTATATGGTTACATGAGAGAAAACCTTTTCATCTATGATGAAGATCGAGGAGGAGAGAACATTTATATTCTGTGAATATATTATGAGTGAGTCACATAGGAGAGAAAAAACGGAATATGCATGACATTATAAAAAATGGACCATTTCATTATCAGAGTTCAATCCAAATTCTACAGTTTGGTAATGCCAACTAAGTGTGGCCTCTGCTCTTCTAAGGTATAGTTCATGGTTACTACCTCTTCTTTTCATCTGTATTTTTTGTAGACCAATAAACTTGATGTCCCGTTTGTTGTCCATCTGATGGAAGGTTTGCCAGTGTTGTGACAGCGGCAGGTTGCTTTCCTGGCTACTCATTGCTGAGATGTGTTCTCTTATACGTATCCTTTGTTCGCGTATTGTACTTCCAATGTAAATAAGTTGACAAGTACATTGAATTGTGTAAACGATGTATTTGAAGCGGCAGTTGATTTGTTCTTTGATTGTTGTTTTGGTCCCATTATTGTCCATAAATATGGTTGTTTCAGGTAGTGCGTGCTTACACATAGTACAAAATCCACATTTTCTGAACCCAGTTTTTTGTTGTTGTAACCAGTTCATCGTTGGTCTCTCTCCATTGTCTGGTAGTAAAGAGGGACTGAGAGTCATTTATAAGGTTTTGGCTCTTTTAAAGATCAGAGTTGGTTGATCGTTGATGCTTTTTGCTATGTGAGGGTCCAATTTAAGGAGATAACATTTCTTCTTAAGTGCTTTCCTGATCAATTTTGTATTTTCACAGTAGCTGGTAATACATTGAACCGAATCATCCTCTTTAGATTGTTTTACTTTGTGAGTCAGTGTAGCTTGTCTATTCATTAGTTTGGCTTTGGTCCTTTCTTTGACAATTGTGTTTCTGGGGTATCCCCTGGCAAGAAATCTGTTGGATTCGAGTTCACATTCAGATTCAAAAGACAAAGTTTCTGTACAGTTTCGTTTTGCATGTATGAATTCACCTTTAGGGATGTTGTTAATGACAGGTTTGTAGTGGCAACTGGTAGCGAAAAGGGTTGAATTTACTTCAGTTGGTTTTCTGTAGATGTTGGTTATAAGTTTGTCCACTAATGTGGAAATCGTGAGAACCAAAAAATGTATTTAAATAGATCGATATGCAAGTTAAATGGTTCACAAAAAGAGGTTGGTGCGAAAGACAAACCTCTATTTAGGAGACTTGATTCTTCTAAGGTAAGAATGTGATGAGATAGATTCATAACCAGATTGTCTACTTTGATTTCTTGGCTGCCTCTCTTGCTGCAGCTCTGGTCAGACGCCGATACGCATCTAGATTGTCTTGGTTTTCTGTGTCCTCCAGCTCCTCTTCTCCCTCTCTTCCAACAGGGAGTTGCAATATATCTGGTGCTTTCATCACTTGAAAATGGACTTGTTTCAAAGGTCTGTTCCTCTTTCCTTTTTTGTAACGTCTGATGTGATTCAAAAAGTTGTGACCTGTTTTCTTTGTGGTTTCTTGTGTAGTATCTGTATTTACATCAGGTTTGTCTTCACCTTCTGAACTGGCTGAGGATGTATGGGAGTTGTTTCTCAGGATTTTGGTTTGGTACATTTATTGTACTTTTCCTGAAAAGTGTAGGCTCTGTCTTCGTTGTAGTTTCGGTCGTCCCTTTTTCTTAGTTTGATATCATCATGATATTCTTTGAGAATTTCATACATTTTCAAAAAATTATTTTCCTTGGTAACTTCAAGGGCCTTCGCCACCTTAATTTCTTTTGTGAAAAGTTCAATTTGTTCTGTGGTTCTTTTGTGGTCCCTTTCTGCATGTTCAATGAGCATTTGTAGCATTTGTTTAGAACCGTGTTTCAGATTGCTTTCCCAATTATCTGCTAGGTCCTTGTTCTCATCTTTATTGACGTCAGGAAAGATCAGAATGCGTAGTCCCCTTGGGATTTGATCTTTGCTTAGGTAATTCTTAAGAGAATTTATCTCTCAATATTTATCTATTTCTCTGCGGGAGGCCCTTTCCAATTTGACAAATTTATACCTAAGGTCCTCCCGTTTTGGTGTGGTTGAGGTAAAAGCATGTGTGTTACTTCCCCTTGGGGAGAATAAGTTACTTGCTTCTTGTTCCCTGTTTTCCAGGTATTCTGCCATTTTGTTAGTATTGATAGAAGGGTCTGCGTGGTATTTGATGTCGATACAAAAATGACTAATGGTGAGGAACTATTTGGTTGACACCTTCTGCTGTAATACCTTGCGACCTTGTTGTGTGTGTGTTGCTAAGAACTTGAGAGATCTTGATTGTAGGAGCCACATATTAGCTTTTGGTCGCACCAATGTAAGCGTTTAAGGAGACATAGAGGCCCTCCAGTACGTTGTTCAAAATTTCAATGGTAGGTTGAGCTTAAACATTTAGTGCACCCCATAAATAGTATCATATCAGTAATGCGGAATATTTGTAATTGCTTTATTTGCAAATTACTGTAGCCTTTAGTCTATGAGATGTGTTTTTGCAAAAATTGACCTGCCTTTCTCAAATCCAGGCTAAATATAGACTTGACATAAACAAAAGAAAAATAGAAAAACATAAAGCATATTATGGGGTAATTCATAGAAATCAGGGCACAAGTGGCGCACGCGGCTGGTGCACAGTGTGCTCGTGCGGCAGTCTGCATCAGCCGCGTGCGCCAAAACCCATTTCAGCGCACATCGTATTCATGGATTTCAACATCCATAACCATCCATGATGCAGAGTGGTGCAGCGACCCTGCAGCAGCACCAGTTACACCCCCAACACTGCCCGTGTTCCATTAACAGCACACAAATCCAGTACATGGCGCAAAGGCCAGTGGACCAGCATACTGCCCCCCAACCACTAGAACGCATGTAAAACTCCCCGTGCACCCCTCTGAATACACATACCCCGCTCGCGCTAGCGAAAATGCATGTAAAACTCCCTGTGCATGTATTTGGGGGTGTGCGCGGGAGTGGGGTACGTGAATTGGGTGTGCGTGGGAAGTTTCACACGTGATAAGCCCTGTGCGAGCGGGGTATGTGTAATGGGGGTGCGTGGGAAGTTTCACACGCGATAGGCCCTGTGCGAGCAGGGTACATGTATTGGGGGGTGCGCGGGAAGTTTCACACGCGATAGGCCCTGTGCGAGCGGGGTATGTGAAATGGGCTGTGTGCAGGAAGTTTCACACGCAATAGGCCCTGTGCGAGCGGTGTACATGTGTTGGGGATGCACGGGAAGTTTTACACACGATAGGCCCTGTGTGAACGGGGTACATGTATTGGGGGGTGCACGGCAAGTTTCACACACGATAGGCCCTGTGTGAGCGGGGTAAGTGTGTTGGGGGTTTGCGGGAAGTTTCACACGGGATAGGCCCTGTGCGAGCGGGGTACTTGTATTGGGGGTGCGTGGGAAGTATCACACGGGATAGGCCCTGTGCGAGCGGAGTACATGTATTGGGGCGTGCATTTGAAGTTTCACACGCGATAGGCCCTGTGCAATAGGGGTGCGTGTATTGGGGGTGTGTGCAGGAAGTTCTACATGTGATTTGGCATCGTAGGCCCTCCCGGGTGTGCGGTTTACCCCCTCCCCATGCCCTGCAGGCAGCCCACACCACAGGGGACTAACCTACAACCCTCACCATGCCCTGCAGGCAGCCCACATGGCAACATGCACTTATGAGCACACTTGTGAGCCCCGACTCATGTCCCCCTGTACCCCCACCCACCCAGCAGTGACAGACACCTGCCAGCAGGCCCCCACTCCTGTCCCCCTACACCACTACCCACCCAGCAGTGACGGGCACCTGCCAGCAGGCCCCGACTCATGTCCCCCTGCACCCTCACCCACCCAGCAGTGACGGGCACCTGCCAGCAGACCCTGACTCATGTCCCCCTACCCACCCAGCAGTGACGGACAACTGCCAGCAGGCCCCGACTCATGTCGCCACCCCAAAATGTCTTCACGATACACACTCCTGGACCTTATGTACACCCAAATCCCACCCCATGCCACCCCAGTCTAAACACCGAACCAAACATTACATGCACCCCACATTGAAATCCCCATGTCATGATAGATCCCAAACGGCAAGTATGCACATCAATACATGTCCGTTACACACACACAAAATGGGTGCAAGTGAATGCGAAAACCCACATCGTGACATGCATGACACCAAAGAGAGAATAGCACACATTGAAGTAAGAAAATAAAATGTATTAAACACAACAGCAAGGTAATGAAATGAAATTACACTATAATGGAAATAATAAAAGAAATGCTACAAGTCCAAAATTATAAGAAAAAAAATGTGTGAAAGCAGAATCCAAATCTATCCAAATTAATATGGGTTCAAAGAGTCTGTCCCGCAAATCAAATCCAAAGGAAAAAAACTAAGACAAATCCATTGATCCATGGTAAAAAAAAAAATGAAATGAAGTGAAATCCAGTGTCCAACTAAATACAAAGTACAAATCCAGGGTCCATGTGTCCAACCATTGAAAGGAAACCTACAAAAATACCTACATAATGAACAACTATTTACAAAAAGGTGGGGCATTGTCCAAGCGCCCCAAATTAATAAAAACAGAAAGGAAACCTAACACTAATTAACTCTACACAATGGCGGCGAGCAAGTCCTACGGCTCACTTGTTGATTTCCCGGGCCAGGGCATCATCGAACTCCAGTTCCATGTCCTGGAGGCCGGCCTGCTCCACAGCGCTGCGGTTTTGCAGGGATAAAGCCATGTCCACGTCCAACTCCCTGTGAATTGCCTCGAGGTATTCAGCCCACCTCACCGCCCTGAGCATGGTGTTCTCCGCCCTGACTAAAGTTAGCCGTGCCTCTTCCGCCCGCCCCCGCTCCGCATCTATCTGCTGGACCAACCGCTGCCACACGCAAGACACTCCCAAACCAGGGTCCTCCTGCCCTCCGGCCGATGCCTGCCCATCTGATGTTGATGGCCCCGAGCCATCATCGCTCCCACCTTGAGCCTGCTGCTGCTGTGCCTGTGCCCTGGCTCTTGATGCCTGCAAGTCCTCCTCCTTCTGGGGTGCAGTTGTTGGGGTGGCCACCCCTGCTGGACCGTCGACTCCTGACTGTGGCAGGGATGTGTCCTCCACCAGCCTGGCTGCTGGGTCAGAGGCAGCTTCACAGGGTGCCCAGGTGATACTTGTGCTGGAAGATGGCACATAGGATGACTGGTACATAGGAGGTTCAGTTGAGGAGGGGGTCGGTACAAGGTCCAGCACACGGAGAAATCCAGCACTGGTGACCCGTCCCAGTAGTTCAATGCGGTCAAAGAGGCATCCGAGATAACGTGCACGAAAACTAGAGGAGAGAGATCTACCTACCCTATAGAGGAGAGAGATCTACCCCCACTCTCTGCCGGGAGAAGCATCTGACCCTCAGAGAGTTGGAGATGCCTGAGCAAAGGGCTCAAGAAGGAAGGTGTTTTGGAAGAGAGAGTTGGATGTAGTACGGGCTCTGGCCCCAGAAACCTTGTGGACGGTGCAGAGGTGGGCTGCAGAGATGCAGTCCCTGGACTTGAGGCCAAGGACAAGTCGTGCAGCCCTGTTCTGAATTATTTACACAGGGCGAAGAGTAGAGAAGGCGGATTGAGAAAGAAGATGTTGCAGAAGTCCAGCTTAGAGGGCGCCCAGGCTCTGGACAAAGTGAGCTTCTGGGGGAAATTGAGAAAACCTCTTAGGAGGTGCAGCTGGTAGTGGGCCTTCTTGGCAAGGTCCATGATGTGACTAGAGAAAGAGAGAATGGAGTTGAAGATGAGACCAAGGTTTGTTGCCTCACATGAAGGCAAAGGAAGAGGGCCCAAACAGGGCGGCCAGAGTCAAAGAGGGAAAGCAGTAGCAGGGGTCCCAATCGTTGGAGGCACACTAGTCCTGAATAGCGGATAGACAGTAAGGAATGAGTGAGAGAGGAGAGGAGGCTCAAGGGAACCTGAAAAAGAGCTGAGTGCAATCCGCATAACACTACATGTTAGAGGAGAAGGTAGCGATCAGGTGGGCCAAAGGGGCCAAGTAGACATTGAAGACCCAGGGAAAGAGGTTAGAGCCCTGTGAAACACCACTTGAGGAGAGAGAGAGAGGTGGTGGAGAGAAAGGTCCCAGGTTGGACCTGTGAGGGTCAGTCCAGGGTGAAGGAGGTCAACCACTCCAGGGCCTGATTTATGATGGCCAGTTTCTCACAGAGTGATTGACTGTATTAACAGCAGAGTAAAGGTCACGAAGGATGAGGACATAAGGAAGGCTTGAATCAAGATTAGTGAGCAAATCTTCACAGGTATTCAGGGGACCAGTTTCATTGCCACTGGCTGCTCTGAAGCCAGACTGATGGTCATGGAGACAACCAACCAATTGAGTGTGGAGTGTATGGTGGGAGATGGCCAGCTTTTCCAGGAGTTTGCTCAGAAAAGGAGTGATAAAGATTGGCAATAGTTTGCCAGACAGGATTTTCAGAAGGCTTTTTAAGGAGGGGTGATCAAGAGAGTGCTTGAGAAGAGGAGAGAAAGTTCCAGTGGCAAAAGAGTGATTGCAGAAAATCAGGCAAGGCTGGAGTGAGGGTGTCAATGTGGTCCTTGATGGTTAAGGAGGAGTAGGGGAGCACCTGTTTGAATGACACTTTCATAGATCATACTTGTCTCTAAACATTATCAGGTGTACTTGGAGAGAAAGAGGATACATTGAGGAGCAGAGGGAAAGGTAGCCACAGGGGATCTGGGGTAGGTAGAGGGAGAGGAAGAGGAGAGAGAGGACAGGATATCCTGACTTTTAGTGATGAAGTGAGAAGCCAGTGCCATACAGAGGGCCTGGGAAAGAACAGGAGAGGTGGAAACTTCAGAAGGATTGGCCAGCTCCTTGCAGATTTTAAAAAGTGTGGCCGTGTTGTTAGAAGCAGCAGAGACGCAGGTGTGGATGTGAACTCTCTTCTTGGACAGGTCAGAAAGTCGGCATTGCCTTTGGAGCTGGCACCAGGCCAGTTTGTCAAAGAATGTGCTCAATGCCCTCCTCTTCCTCTCAGTCACCTTGTACTTGTGTTTCAGGGTGGCGAGATCGGAGTCATACCAAGAGTTGCACTTGGAGGTAGGCTTCAAACGGATTCTCATGACAGTCCAAGACTGTCCAGAGTGTTGGAAATAGACAGATGCAGGTTAGAGAGGGCTGTGTCAGAGTGTAAATAAGCAGCAGGTGTTGGAGGAGCAGAGAAAGTAGCGGCAAAGGCATCCACTGACACACGCTTCATGGGCCAAATGACTGAGAAGGTAGGTGGCTTGCCCAATGTAAGAAAACTCAGCAGAAATACTGCAAATATACCCTTACATGATTAATTATAAACTATAAAGCTAAAGTGTCATCATTTTTTTATACAGTCTTGTGCTTATCAATTTTGTGGCAATGGATGGAGCGCTTAGATGCACTTTCTGGAAAGAATTGCTACATCTACCGATGACCATTCCATTTGTCCTGATCCGCCACAAATTAGGTTTGTTATATTAGCAATGGGTAGTACAAATAGGAAAGTTGAGAATCTATGTTAAGATCTCGCCCCAGCACCAGGGCTCTTTATTTGCTAATCTAAAGGTAGTCCTCAAAGCAGGTGCCTTTGGTCCATTACAGAATTTGTGTCGCATTTGTGATTCAATATCGAAGTATGCGAGCATTAATAAGAGCATTCTCTTGGTAAATTCTGGAAAGGTCTATGGGAAAATAAAGTTGGATCAATAGAGTGGTGACCAGGATCAGCTATATAAGTACAAATTTCACCTTCAACTGGCCAATGATTACAAGCCCTATAAATCATTGCCTGAGTATGTCTGGAAATTCCCTGTTCCCCTCCCTTGCCTTGTCACGCACTGAAATTCCCTGGTTCAGTGTTCTTGCATTTTTGTTTTAATCTGCTAGGGACACTGGATAGAAGGGGTAGAATTAGAGGCTTATCACCTGAGAAATCGTTCTGCAAAAAGACCATGGAGCCCCAAAACATTGGGTGTTATTCTGTCCTTCACTATCCAGTGACAGGGTTAATGATTCAAATGATTTGTGATTCAGACGACTAAAATGAGCATTCAAATTGGTTTGGGGCGGTCCTTCACTAACTCTTGCTCTCCTGAATTTTTTTTAAAAAACACTCATATTACATTATGGGAACATTTGTATTTATAGTTTTATATCATTGAATTCTGGAAAAGCATTGGCAGAATATGTATGATTTTGTGATGAAGTGCTAATGTTAGTGAATTGTTAAATAATACATGTTTCTAATGTGCTGATGTTTTAGAAAATAATGACACAATAATAAATAAATAAAAATGTACTTCTTATGTGTGTGTGTGTGGCCAAAAAAGGACACTCACCAACTTCAAAATAAGTATTTTAATGACAATTTAGAGACAATTTGAATATTTTAAAGTGAACTTTATGTTAATAGAAACAAAGGGATTCCACACTGCACACAAGCTTCTGTGCAAATAGAAATATTACATTGGCAATTGGTGGAGCGCTTAGATGCACGTGATGCAATGTGAAAGGTGAAGTGGAAACTAGGAAATGTCATTATTAACTTCTTATGTGTGTTAGCGGCCAAAACACGGACACACACTTGTTTTTACAAAAGGTATTGAATTGACATTTCTAAGATACTTGGATTAGCTTTTAGTAAGTACTAATGTATTTATATGCAGAGAACTTGTTCTTGTCTACGTATTATTTCAAATAATATGATTAGACATTAAAAGATTTGCACTCAGAATAATTGTACAATGTTGGCATGTCTGTATATTGTTTTTGTAAAACTGATGACATAATTAGGAAATATGTCTCGGTTTCTTGGTTAAGGTTGCATAAACTGCTCTGTACATTTCATATGTTTTAAAATGAAAGAAAGTTTGTCCAAAATGAAACATAAGAATTATGTATATAGTTATTTATATTTTATGATACTCTTATTGTGAATGTATAGAAGTAGCTTTGCAGGTGCACAGACCTTTGAAATTGCTGCAAATCTATTTAGAATTTGCTGATGCAAAACCAGTTTCATAGTTACCTGAACACTTAGTGTAGATGCTATACTTTATTAAGGAAATTCACACCCAGGGAAAGGTTCTCAGCAAATCAAGTGGCTGGAACAATACGAAAGAATATACATTCCCCACCAGCTTTCCTAGCAATTTGAGGCCCTTTCCCAGGTGGCACCATTATATTTTTTTTAATTTTCTAACCTGGGGAGGGGACAAGGGTCCTCTCCCTGTTGCCTCCCTACACCACCCTCCCCCAAACCCCAAATCATTGCTCCCCCTCCATCCCCACTTACCTACGGCACTGGAGATCAATGTTCCAGTCCCAGCCCTCCTCCAGACTCCCAGCCGCCATAGACATGGAAAAGGGTCTAGGACTCTTTTCCACATGGTGGCAGCCCCCCTCTCCCTCGGTAGATAACCCCTGTTGTGTGAATGGCTTTTACCCCCTTGCCGGGGGGCTGAAATGACTGGTAATGGTCTAAAGACCTCACCAGGGCCCTTGCTACACTCGGGCGTACCTTGGTGAGGTGTGGCGAGCTGTTACCAGCCATGTCAGAGCCCCACTGCAAGGGTAAAAAGCTTTAATCATGTATAGAAAATTAATGTTTTGGTAATACTTACTGTACATAGTACTCATGATTTTTAGGAAATTATACATTTAAGTCATTATTTTTAACAGTATTGTTTTAGATTATTAGTATGTTATAAATAGGAAACAATTTAGATATAAAAATAACATTTATGCATACAATTTAGTTTAGAGAGTATAGGCTTTTTTTCTCTCCAATGAGTTTTTTTTCCCTATACTTAGTGATTAATATTCACAACCTTAATTTGTTGAGTACTCGGAATAAGCTCAGAAAAGAAGAAAAAAATAAGCTTTCAGTAATCTCTTTGTATTTCTATTCTGACATTTATTGCATTGTCTTTCACAGATGTTATGGTTACTGAGCAGATACAATGAGGCACCCATTGAAGAAATTAGGTCAGTAATTTTGAATTACACATTCAAAGAAAATGTTGATAATATGCTATAAAAAAACTTGAAATTCAAGGAAAAATCTTTTATTGCAGAAACGTTAAGGTGAGCAAAAACATTGTAAAAAACAAACTTTCAAATTCAAGGAAAAAAAAATATAGTTGCAGGGACGTTAAAGTGAAAACTTAACACAACAAAACCCCTGAAATTCAGACCCCTGTTGTGCAGCCTATGACTACAATGGCATTTCTTTTTTTACTTTTTATTGTGTTATCGTATCATGTTTGCTTTACCCTTGTCATCATGGGTAAATCACATATAAGTGGTGAGACGGGACTGCATTACTAGCGCCGGTCTACGTTTACTTTCTTAATGTGACATGACATTTCTTACTTGTCTTCACGTGTAAAGCAAATGTAATAAGTCTTATTGCATGGCTATCCTTGCCTATGAATTCAGTGTGCATTAGATTTTTTACTGTGGCATGACATTTATTATTTTTTGCTGAATATTCCGTGGCTTGGCTAGCTTACATTCAGGGCTCCAGTCTGGCCATACATTATTTGTCAGTGTGGTTTTTGCATCAAACAAGAGCAAACATAAGTGTAATTATGTGATACACTGGCCTATCTTTGGAAAGCCAGTCTGGATATATTTTCATGGCATGGTATTTTTTACAGGGTGGCAGCCCTTATATGGTAATACTGGTGGTGCCTATATAGCCTTTATAGCCATGTATGGGTGCAGCCAGCCACCATGAACATGTTTTATATACTGGAATATGTTGTGAGGAAAGGAAAGATAAAAATGCATTGCAAAACAGTCGGGTGCACTGTTGGTAACACATCTATTTGTTTTTTTAATGTGTTACCATACAAAGCTGATTGCAAACTGTGTGGCATTTTACCGCTTATTTAAAAAGAAATGTTGGGCCAGAGAAGCCCCCAAACATTGCTGTGCCGGTCTTTCCCCCATGTTAGGCACATACATTTACGCCGTGTTAATACATTCACCACCCGCCACTACAGAATGCTGGGGGCTAAAATACAAAGGGATATCACAGTTGGTCAGACATGAAAAAGGCTAATTGGACAGCTGCGCTCATTGCCCCAAGTGCATTTTTTCAGGCTTTGTTAGGATCATGTGAAGGTTCTAAAACAGATCATCCCAACACAACCATCTTGCTGTCCTCTCGAGCGCACAGGGCACTCACGCTGTTCCATTGCCTTCTTTGAAGCTAGCACGTGAAGCCTGTTCATCTGAAACACATTGGCATTTCTGCTGTAAAACACGAGTGTATCAATGGCATCGGGCAATACTTTAATTGAAATCATGTTAAAGCAACGTGAGTCAGTTCTGGTTGTCACCCTCCTTGCAGTGCAATACCTCAGAAGGCGATATTAGGAACTTTCTGTGACTTATTCATGCGAAAAGCTTTTTTTTTTGTTTGTTTGTTTCGCTGTTTTGCTGCTCCATTAATTTTTAATAGCATATTTCTGAGTTCCTCTTCTTTTAACATTGCTCCTATTTCCTTTTAAATAGCTTTTATATTGTGCCATACACTGTCTTACTCACTATATTACATTTTTTTATCGCCTTTTGGCGCACCCTCGTGCGATTTAAAACAGAGCTTGCAGCGAGCCTCTGCACACACCTGGAACTACAGCTCCCTGCCTGTTTGTAGTTTGGGGCCTATTATATTCTGTTCACAGGTGCAACCGCGCCTGGTGCAAACAAACCGGTTTGTGCCGGTTAGTGTGGTGTAGTGCTGTGTGCTACAGTTACTCTGCACCCTTTCTCCTTTGCCTGCATTCATCATGTACACGTGCTGTTCCTTAATCTCAGCAATCCAGAAGAACCGCCAGGTAAGACTTGCCGCCTCATTAGAGGACCTAACTTGCGATTCCTTATCTGCAGCCCAGTTGATAGCTGCTGGCACATGTGAGCGGAAAGTTATACAGGACACTGTTAACCCTATATATCGGTTGCCCCTCGCACTTATGCTGATGATGCGGAAACCACTAGTGTTCCTCTGATTGAGGACATGTTCTGTACAAGCGCAACCACTCGCTCTGAACTGTCTACACTGACCGCCCAAACATGCCTTAAATGTGAATGGTAGGGTGAGCTTACACATTTAGTGCACCCCATAAATAGTATCATATCAGTCATGCACAGAACCAAGGCTTCTCAACAGAAGAGAGAAGTCTTGAGGAATATTTGGAATTGCTTTATTTGCAAATTACTGTAGCCTTTAGTGGATGACACGTGTTTCGGCAAAAATTGACTTGACTTTCTCAAATACAGGCTAAATATAGACATGACATAAACAAAAGAAAAATAGAAAAACATAAAGCATAATAATTCTCTTGACAAACTGTTTCATAGATCACTATCACACAGTCACTAGAAAGTGCTCAAAATTCAAATAATGCGTGGAAGTGGGTGGTGCCCCGTATTTTAACCCATGCCTAGATCAGGTTTTGGAGGGAAGATGGGGAAGGAGGAGTGAAATCGGGGACAGTGACAGGAAAATCCTGCAGAAAGTATTTTGAGAGAAAAAACTAACTAACTGGACATCTGTAGGTGGCTAGGGGGTATGAAAACTTGAATGGTATTTTATTATCAGATGGTCTCTTACCCTTGCTCACTTGTGTGAATAGAAGCATAATGCAGCTTAGTGGTAATTCATGGGCTCAATCCCACCTCTATATAGGAGGAAAAACCCATATGTGGCACATAAATTAATGCAAACATGTTTCCCGAGCAATCACAACATGTGAAAACCATTAAACAACTGTTTGCGAGTCGAAAAAAGAAAAAGAAAAATGAACACATCAGGCTTCACGCGCTCACATTTTGCAGAATGTGTTTAGAAAGGGATGGGATATAAAAATATGGACCCCCTATGTCCGGGGGGCTAGTTGAGCTTACCTCAGGCGGCTGTGTCCTCAGCTTGCTGAGTAGTCTGCATTTGAAACTCCTAACAGAATAGATAAAGGACAGGTTTGGTTTACAAACATTAGTCCTTCCTCAATGTCCATTGTGGCGGCCATACTATGGGCTTAGTACTCCTGGGAATGATAGTAATATCAGAAGGAGTGCCCAACTGGCAGTAGAATTGCAAGTGAAAATGTAACATTTGGATCAGGGGTCAGAAAAAGGAAGAATTGTCCTTCGCCTATACAAATTAATGTGATAATTCAAATTAGCAGATGATCTGAAAAGTGGAAACTACACTATTTGTAGGGATCTCAACGGACAGTACAGCCTTGTTAGGCAACTCAAAACAAAATTAGGTGATTGCACAGTATCCTGTTACAAGTTTAGTGAATGACAAAGTATGCAAACCATTGTGGTTATTGTGGTTCTGCCTTATTAGGGAAAGGGATGTGCCAGCACTTTACCTTTCTAGTGCATTCAAAATGTAAAATAAGACACGGTACAAAACACTTGACCTTGTAAAAATGAATCCTTAACAAAGGTTGTTGGTGGAAGTAAATGCAAGGCATTATGGTTGATGTAGTTATGCCTATTCTAATAAAAGAGAATAAAAAGAGTAGAAAAAGGTTTGCTGGCTATTGGCTTGCCCGGTGCATTATAAATGTTATATGATTGCATGAGAAAAAACCTTTTCATCTGTGATCAGGATCTAGAGGGAGAGAAAAATCTTATTCCATAAGTGTATCATGTGTGAGTTACATAGGAAAAATATTCCTTTGCCTGTACCAATGGAACATGCACTTCTTTAAAGAGCGCACAGACACTACAGCCGTGTTTAGGCAACTCAAGACAAAAATATGTAATTGCAAAGTATCCTGTTGCAAGGTTAATGAATGGGGGGAAATGCAAAGCATTAGGGTTATTGTGGTTCTGCCTTTTATGGAAGTAATGCGTTGACACTTGACCTTTCTGGTACATTGTAAATGTTGTATAAAACATGGTACAAAAAGTTTAGACCATTATAAAAAAAGACGAGAAATAGATCCTTAGCATAGTTTGTGGGTGGAAGTAGAGGCAAGGCATTGTGTTTAATGTAGTTCTGCCTATGCTGAACAAGAAAGAAAAGAAATGTGTTCGCTATTTACCAGATTCGGAGCATAAGAAATGTTATATGGTTACATGAGAGAAAACCTTTTCATCTATGATGAAGATCGAGGAGGAGAGAACATTTATATTCTGTGAATATATTATGAGTGAGTCACATAGGAGAGAAAAAACGGAATATGCATGACATTATAAAAAATGGACCATTTCATTATCAGAGTTCAATCCAAATTCTACAGTTTGGTAATGCCAACTAAGTGTGGCCTCTGCTCTTCTAAGGTATAGTTCATGGTTACTACCTCTTCTTTTCATCTGTATTTTTTGTAGACCAATAAACTTGATGTCCCGTTTGTTGTCCATCTGATGGAAGGTTTGCCAGTGTTGTGACAGCGGCAGGTTGCTTTCCTGGCTACTCATTGCTGAGATGTGTTCTCTTATACGTATCCTTTGTTCGCGTATTGTACTTCCAATGTAAATAAGTTGACAAGTACATTGAATTGTGTAAACGACGTATTTGAAGCGGCAGTTGATTTGTTCTTTGATTGTTGTTTTGGTCCCATTATTGTCCATAAGTATGGTTGTTTCAGGTAGTGCGTGCTTACACATAGTACAAAATCCACATTTTCTGAACCCAGTTTTTTGTTGTTGTAACCAGTTCATCGTTGGTCTCTCTCCATTGTCTGGTAGTAAAGAGGGACTGAGAGTCATTTATAAGGTTTTGGCTCTTTTAAAGATCAGAGTTGGTTGATCGTTGATGCTTTTTGCTATGTGAGGGTCCAATTTAAGGAGATAACATTTCTTCTTAAGTGCTTTCCTGATCAATTTTGTATTTTCACAGTAGCTGGTAATACATTGAACCGAATCATCCTCTTTAGATTGTTTTACTTTGTGAGTCAGTGTAGCTTGTCTATTCATTAGTTTGGCTTTGGTCCTTTCTTTGAAAATTGTGTTTCTGGGGTATCCCCTGGCAAGAAATCTGTTGGATTCGAGTTCACATTCAGATTCAAAAGACAAAGTTTCTGTACAGTTTCGTTTTGCATGTATGAATTCACCTTTAGGGATGTTGTTAATGACAGGTTTGTAGTGGCAACTGGTAGCGAAAAGGGTTGAATTTACTTCAGTTGGTTTTCTGTAGATGTTGGTTATAAGTTTGTCCACTAATGTGGAAATCGTGAAAACCAAAAAATGTATTTCTGAATCACTAGAGGTTCCAGAAAATTCAAAACCATAGGTATTGTTGTTAATCTGATTCAGAAAAGTGTCTAATTCATGTTTGGTTCCACTCCAGATTAATAGTACATTGTCGATATAGCGCGTCCTTTTGACTACTTTGTTCTTGAAGGTTGTTAATGGATAGATAAATAAATCTTCAAACATTCCCATAACAAGGTTTGCAAGAGCCATTGCAAATTTAACGCCCATTGCGATGCAGCATGTTTGTTTGAAAAAACTATTGTTAAAAACAAAGATGTTATTCTCCAACGTTGTCATCAACATTTCTTTTAACATGCAGACATAATTAAAATGTGAAGCAGATTTATCTTTGAAAATATAGTCCATTTTTTGTAATGCCAGATTGTGTCCTATCGATGTGTATAAAGCCTTGACGTCCCAAGTTGCCAGTAAGTAATTGTCTTGCCACTGTATTTCTTCTAGTATCTTGATTGTTGGTGTTGTGTCCTTGAGATATGCTTTTACTTGACAGACCTTTGGTTTAAGTATGTTGTCGATGTATTCAGCGATTGGTTCTGTGGCCCATCCGATGCCGCTTACAATTGGCCTGCTTTCAGGAATTTTGAGAAATGTCTTATGTACCTTCGGAAGAAAATAAATTGTTGGTATAGTCGGTTTGGGTACAAATAAACTTGGTCTTTCATCATCAGTGATTAGACCTTGTCGAAGCCATCCATATATTAGGTTCTTTAGTTCTTGTGTGATTCTAGCAGTAGGATTAGATGGGAATTTCTCATAGCAGTTGGGGGTCTCAAGGTGGCTATGGCCATTTGGATGTAGTCACAACGGTTCATTATATAATGATATTCCCCCCCTTATCTGCTTCTTTGATGACAAGCTCCCTGTTGGTCTGTAAGTTATGTAGTGCAATTCTTTCCTTTTTAGTTAATTGTTCATGGACTGTATCATTCTTTGGTTAGATTGTTTGGATGATTTGTACAAATCTTGAGTTACTGCTTTGCAGAAAGCATCAATCATATTGTCTGGTGCCAGTTGGGGTAGAAACTTTGATTTCGGTTTGAGTTCTTTGGAGATTAAGCCTACTGGATGTACCCGGAATTCATGCATTCTTTCATGTATGGGGTAGTCAGCTGATTCCCCAATTGATCTCAACAAATGAATATTACCCAATTCCTCGATCGTTATATCACGGGTATCTGAAGTTTTAGCTGCAATTCTCCGTTTCTCAACTTGGGTTGCAAAGAATTTTTTTTACTTGAGTTTTCAGACAAATTTAAATAGATCGATGTGCAAGTTAAATGGTTCACAAAAAGAGGTTGGTGCGAAAGACAAACCTCTATTTAGGAGACTTGATTCTTCTACGGTAAGAATGTGATGAGATAGATTCATAACCAGATTGTCTACTTTGATTTCTTGGCTGCCTCTCTTGCTGCAGCTCTGGTCAGACGCCGATACGCATCTAGATTGTCTTGGTTTTCTGTGTCCTCCAGCTCCTCTTCTCCCTCTCTTCCAACAGGGAGTTGCAATATATCTGGTGCTTTCGTCACTTGAAAATGGACTTGTTTCAAAGGTCTGTTCCTCTTTCCTTTTTTGTAACGTCTGATGTGATTCAAAAAGTTGTGACCTGTTTTCTTTGTGGTTTCTTGTGTAGTATCTGTATTTACATCAGGTTTGTCTTCACCTTCTGAACTGGCTGAGGATGTATGGGAGTTGTTTCTCAGGATTTTGGTTTGGTACATTTATTGTACTTTTCCTGAAAAGTGTAGGCTCTGTCTTCGTTGTAGTTTCGGTCGTCCCTTTTTCTTAGTTTGATATCATCCTGATATTCTTTGAGAATTTCATACATTTTCAAACAATTATTTTCCTTGGTAACTTCAAGGGCCTTCGCCACCTTAATTTCTTTTGTGAAAAGTTCAATTTGTTCTGTGGTTCTTTTGTGGTCCCTTTCTGCATGTTCAATGAGCATTTGTAGCATTTGTTTAGAACCGTGTTTCAGATTGCTTTCCCAATTATCTGCTAGGTCCTTGTCCTCATCTTTATTGACGTCAGGAAAGATCAGAATGCGTAGTCCCCTTGGGATTTGATCTTTGCTTAGGTAATTCTTAAGAGAATTTATCTCTCAATATTTATCTATTTCTCTGCGGGAGGCCCTTTCCAATTTGACAAATTTATACCTAAGGTCCTCCCGTTTTGGTGTGGTTGAGGTAAAAGCATGTGTGTTACTTCCCCTTGGGGAGAATAAGTTACTTGCTTCTTGTTCCCTGTTTTCCAGGTATTCTGCCATTTTGTTAGTATTGATAGAAGGGTCTGCGTGGTATTTGATGTCGATACAAAAATGACTAATGGTGAGGAACTTTTTGGTTGACACCTTCTGCTGTAATACCTTGCGACCTTGTTGTGTGTGTGTTGCTAAGAACTTGAGAGATCTTGATTGTAGGAGCCACATATTAGCTTTTGGTCGCACCAATGTAAGCGTTTAAGGAGACATAGAGGCCCTCCAGTACGTTGTTCAAAATTTCAATGGTAGGTTGAGCTTAAACATTTAGTGCACCCCATAAATAGTATCATATCAGTAATGCGGAATATTTGTAATTGCTTTATTTGCAAATTACTGTAGCCTTTAGTCTATGAGATGTGTTTTTGCAAAAATTGACTTGCCTTTCTCAAATCCAGGCTAAATATAGACTTGACATAAACAAAAGAAAAATAGAAAAACATAAAGCATATTATGGGGTAATTCATAGAAATCAGGGCACAAGTGGCGCACGCGGCTGGTGCACAGTGTGCTCGTGCGGCAGTCTGCATCAGCCGCGTGCGCCAAAACCCATTTCAGCGCACATCGTATTCATGGATTTCAACATCCATAACCATCCATGATGCAGAGTGGCGCAGCGACCCTGCAGCAGCACCAGTTACACCCCCAACACTGCCCGTGTTCCATTAACAGCACACAAATCCAGTACATGGCGCAAAGGCCAGTGGACCAGCATACTGCCCCCCAACCACTAGAACGCATGTAAAACTCCCCGTGCACCCCTCTGAATACACATACCCCGCTCGCGCTAGCGAAAATGCATGTAAAACTCCCTGTGCATGTATTTGGAGGTGTGTGCGGGAGTGGGGTACGTGAATTGGGTGTGCGTGGGAAGTTTCACACGTGATAAGCCCTGTGTGAGCGGGGTATGTGTAATGGGGGTGCGTGGGAAGTTTCACACGTGATAGGCCCTGTGCGAGCAGGGTACGTGTATTGGGGGGTACGCGGGAAGTTTCACACGCGATAGGCCCTGTGCGAGCGGGGTATGTGAAATGGGCTGTGTGCAGGAAGTTTCACACGCAATAGGCCCTGTGCGAGCGGTGTACATGTGTTGGGGATGCACGGGAAGTTTCACACACGATAGGCCCTGTGTGAACGGGGTACATGTATTGGGGGGTGCACGGGAAGTTTCACACACGATAGGCCCTGTGTGAGCGGGGTAAGTGTGTTGGGGGTTTGCGGGAAGTTTCACACGGGATAGGCCCTGTGCGAGCGGGGTACTTGTATTGGGGGTGCGTGGGAAGTATCACACGGGATAGGCCC